>NW_012103854.1:1923008-1933642 GCF_000951045.1 Mandrillus leucophaeus
AAAAGAAAAAAGACTGTATATTATAGAGCCAGACTACCTAGGTTCTTATTCTAGCTTGCCACTT
Source organism: Mandrillus leucophaeus (assembly GCF_000951045.1). Classification (NCBI taxonomy): domain Eukaryota; kingdom Metazoa; phylum Chordata; class Mammalia; order Primates; family Cercopithecidae; genus Mandrillus; species Mandrillus leucophaeus. Next base: position 1,923,073 of record NW_012103854.1, read on the forward strand.
GACAGTTATGTGAACTCAGTTTCTCAATGTTCCCATCTTCAAAATAAGGGATAATGTGATTTACTTCATAGAATTGTTGTGAAAATAAATGAGTTAAATAATGTAAAGGGCTTAGACACCATCTCAGGCACCTAGTAACCAGTCAAGTTTTATTACTCTAAGAATTCCTACAAACATTAAACATATACACCACATTAGCCACCTTTTCAAAAATATTCCTTAGCCAGGCGTGGTGACTCATGCCTGTAATCCCAGCACTTTGGGAGGCAGAGGTGGGTGAATCACCTGAGGTCAGGAGTTCAAGACCAGCCTGAACAACATGGTGAAACCCCATCTCCACTAAAAATACAAAAATTAGCCGGGCATGGTAGTGCATGCCTGTAATCCCAGCTACTTGGGAGGCTGAGGCAGGAGAATCACTTGAACCTGGAAGGTGGAGGTTAGAGTGAGCCAAGATTGTTCCATTGTACTCCAGCCTGGGCAAAAGAGCAAAACTCTATCTAAAAAAATAAAAAAGTTCCTTGTTATTTTCCTACCCCAGTGTTCTCAGAGGGTGCCTTTCTGAGGTGGCTCCTTGGGTGCCTCTGTAACTTAAAATTTAGGTAAAACATTTTACTGTCAGAATTCAAAGAACCACATGCTTTGGGTTATTTTATATTTATGAGACTTAATTCCAGTTTATGTTCCAACTTGTACATCACATTCTTTACCTGATTTATTGCTACTTGTAATAATACTATTTATAACACTTTTCATCCTTAGTTCTCTCAAGTTTTACATACCTCAATTCATTCCAGGTAAGTAAGTGGGTGGTAAGTAGTAGAATCTCTCATTTCTCAAGCAAAAAAAAAAAAAAAAAAAAAAAACCCTAAAGGCACAATAGTGAAGTGACGCCCAACAAATTAGGGGTAGAGTTGGTAATATGATCATGGGGCTGACTCATTACTCAGGCCTCTGAGCTCTGAGGCACTTTCACAAAATAGCTCATTTCTTTAATGGAGGTGATTGTGGTGGACACAGGCTCTGTGGTCAGGTCAGACAGATTTGCTTTCAAATCCACTCTACCATATACAAACTGTAGAGTCTTGGGAAAGTTCCTTGAATGCTTTCAGGTTCTATATCTTCCTCTGTAAATTGGAAATGATAATTTTGCCTTCTTTATAGGTTTGGGGTAGGGAAATAGGTAAGGAAGTGGTGGATCGAATAACACATGGAAGATGATCAATAATTGTGGTCTTTTCTTTTCTTTGAATTTGTGTCTTTCAGGCCATCTTCTCTTGAGCTCCTATCATTTTAAACAACCTCTTGCATAAATATTTGAGTCTAACTTTTACAAAGGGAACTGTTAGCTTGGACCTTCAGTAAGGTGGCTTCTGTTTGAATTCTGTTCTTCATCTATCTGCCATTGCAGTTTGGATTATGTAGAGTTACATGATCTGGTCCTGTGTTATACGAGGTGGAAGAGAGGGAAATGTGGAGCATTGTAAAGAATATTGTGGTTGGAATTTTCTAAACTTCAGCATATCAGAATCACCTGACATACTACATGGATTCCTGGGCCCCACCCCAGAGTTTCTGGTTCAGTATGTCTGAGGTGGGACCTGAAGATTTTTGTTTCTAACAATATTTAGGTGATGCTGATAAGGCTGGTCTGGGTCCCATACTGCGAGAATCACTGGGTTAGGGTGATGGAGACCTGCAAAATCTCAATGACTTACAACAACAGAGGTTTAGTACTTACAAAATATAACCCGCATGAGTCAGCTTTTTACATGAACTATTATGTTTTTGTATAGTCAGCCTCTCCAAGGTGCTAAGCTCCTAAGCAGCATGGTCACCATTTTGGTTTTATGTTTTTCACAGCATTTAATTCAGAGCTCAACACAAATTCGATTCCCAGTGAAGACTTCTTGAGCTATACCTAGAGAAGATCAACAGAAGATTTCTGGCTTTTTATTTCATGCTACTTTAAAAAATTGCTCCTTCCATATAGAGGTCTGAGGTCACATGGGCTTTTAGCAAGGCTAGGACAGATCCATTATTATTATAAATGGAAAATGTAAAAGTCAAGATATATACAATATGTATATATTTAGCTACACCTCATATTATTCAAACAAAACAAAACAAAAACCCTAAACCCTCTAAAGGGAGGGGAGAGCAAATAGTCTAGTGATGAGAGCCAATATAGTTACTATTTTTATATCATAAGTTTCACTCTGAGCTTCTGGTAACAATAAGAGAAGTGTGATGGATTGCATAATTATTTCCTCATCCCTCACCCATCCACTGCCTTGATCTGTTCCACCGCCATCTGGTCTCCTTCGCTTTCCAGTTTCCTTTCTCTGTGCTGGTCCTCAATTGCTGCTTACAGTCTTCCTCAAATTCCTTTCCTGGCTTTAAGAAGTTAACACCTCTTCTTTTTATTCTTCTTATACTGTGTCCTTGAAGTCTAAGTGAGATGTATGTGTTCTTATGGCTTTAACTCAATGACCTCTACTAAATCACTCCTTCAGGGAGGCAGGGAGGCAGGGAGGCAGGGAGGCAGGGAGGACATTCTGTCTTCTCCAGCGATCCCAGGTGTGCAGGCTGTGCTCGGCATCAGAAAGGTCACTTGGCAGGCAGCAAGGCCCATGGTAGAACTCTGGTTCTTCAGGAGAAGAAAATCAGAATGATGCAAGTGCCAGACTCTAAAGGAATACAGCTGTGGCAAATCAGTTTCCTCTTGAGTGTAGTGGCTTCCTAGAGAAAGATCCTGAAGTCACTTCTAGAGTCTGCAGGAAAGAATGCTGTGATCAATTGTTGACGTCTGCTGAGATGTTTTCTATTCCTGCATTTTGTAGTAAGCCAACTACTAAGATTGTATCTTAGGCCCAATAAAGAAAAAGATATGGTCCAGAATTGGGTTATACATGAGAGCTTGTTCTCAAAAACAAGAAAGAAGCCCAGTTCCTAGAACTAGGTTAGCAAAGGACTAGACATATATTGATTTAATACTCCAGTCACCTGAATACTGAATTGGGACTCCTTAATTATAATATGTTCTGATTGTTGTGGGGCCTGGAATAGGGCTGAGGCTATACTTTGTGGTCTCCTGGCTCAAGCTTGAGGGAGGAAAAGGCTTGCGAGAACCAGGCAATTTGGTAGGAATAATGTTGGCTAGTAGACACTTTGTGGCTTGCCAACTGGTGCCCCTTAAGGGTATTTTGGATACAAAGGGACCTCCCGTGGAGTGTACCTCTTGAGTCTGCTCCAGCTCTCCTGTGACCAGGACAATTTTCCCACTCCCCTAATCATCAACATCCCATGACCAGAAAAAGAACAGCTTCAAGATAGAAGAGATGTAAACATTTATTAAACTAATTCCTTTATAATATTGATTATTTAGTATCTACTAATCAGGAGACCTAGGTTCTAGTTCTAGTCCTGCTAATAACTTACTGGTTTTGGGCAAATCACTTACCTTTGCAGGGCTTCAGTTGTCCTCATCTTTAAAATAAGGGGCTTCGGTTAATCTTCATGATCGATTCATGCCCATAAAGTTTAATGAGCTTTGATTTAGCCTCCCAGAAAAGTGTCCAATAAATTTCATTTATTCTACAAATATTCACTGTATATCTATTCTGAACTGTACACTAGGCTGGGCACTAGGAATACAAAGTCACACATTCCCATCCATTCCTTAGGAGCTTGCAGTTTAATGGGGATCAATGTGTAATCACATTGAGCAGAGAATAGTGTAACTGCTAAGAGGACAGGTTCTAGAGCCAGCCTGCTCAGACGTGAATCTCAGCTCACACATTTCCTATGTATGACACTGGGCAACTTTCTTAACCTCTCTATGCCTCCGTTTCCTTATTTTCAAATGGGGTCCATCTCATTTGGATGATATGAGAATTAAATGAGTTAATAGAAAACTATATATCATTAAAATATTTGCTGGTGGTATTAGACAAGTGAGTTTTTAAAGAGTGATATTTTGGGGGATTCTCATCTCTCATTCAAACCAGGGCAACTATCTTCAAAGGTTTTATAAATTAGGCATCTGTGTAATATTTAATTTGAAGAAAAGATTCTACTGCATACACAAACAAACACAAGAAGTTTAAATACCAAGGCTTCTGGCATCATATAAGGGAATATTTTCTTGATTAAAATTATGTCTAAACTCAGGCAAATTGGATCATACCTGGCTACAATCTATACTCTATTAAAGAACCATGGTGGATGATGGAACTGTTCACAAGACAGAGGTAAGTAACCATTATCCTGCTTGAGAATCACCAACTCAACAGTGCATGGAAAGCCGCATGCCCAGCTCCTTCATTTATGGAAGGAAGGGGTGAAGGGACTCATCTTGGATGACAAAAGCTTATTAGGAAAGACCCTGCTCTGGCCTCTGGGTTTGGCCCTTTCTAGACCACTGTGATCCTGGGGGTTTTTTATGGATGGAATACTTAGAGTCTGATCTGATTGATTGACTTGAGTTTTATTTTTTTCATCATTAATGTCTCTGAGTGTACCTCTAAAACGTAAGGACTTCAAAAACACCCATAATACCATTATCACAAGAAGAGTTAACAATAATTCCTTAATGTTGTAAAACATCAAGTTAATGTTCCAATTTTAGATTTTGACACAAGGTTTAAAGTCAAGCTGACCAGGTTTGTGCGACCTTGGAAATACTGTATAACCTCCTTGGATCTCAGATTCCTTATCTGTGACCTGGGGAAGAGTCTAATATCATTAGAATTGTTGTGAATATTGGATAAAATTTACGACGTCCTAGTAAGATGCAGCATATGTTAAGAATTTAATAAACCACTGTTGAGATGATGGAAAAAAGTGCCTGGCACATGGCAGATACTTAATAAATCTTAGCCAGTATTACTAAACAAACAATTATGATATAATAAGTGCTAGGTCTATAGACAGGAGACCATGCCTGAAGGGCTAGGAAACAGAAACCTTCTAGAAGAGTGTTAGTGAAGAGGCAGATGGAAAAGACCATCTGTGGGGTGGGGAAAGGGCACTCCACATGGAGGGAGAACTGAACTCAAGGATGGGCAAGCCACTGGCTCCCAGGTGCCTCTCTAGAAAAGGTACAAAAATACCCCTGGAGAAAGTTAGGAAGGAATATGGTGCCATTTAGCTGTAGCTTTCCCACATTATCCCTTATGTAATTGGTGAAATGCAAAGTGGTCTGGCTTCTGTTTTGGACATGTAATATCTGGTTCTTTTTTTTTTTTTTTTTTTTTTCTTGAGACAGAGTTTCACTCTTGTTGCCCAGGCTGGAGTGCAGTGGCACGATCTAGGCCCACTACAGCCTCTGCCTCCTGGGTTCAAGTGATTCTCCTGCCTCATCCTCCTGAGTAGCTGGGATTACAGGCACCCGCCACCATGCCTGGCTAATTCTGCATTTTTAGTAGAGATGATGTTTCATCATGTTGGCCAGGCTGGTTTCAAACTCCTGACCTCAGGTGATCCACCAGCCTCAGCCTCCCAAAGAGCTAGGATTACAGGCTTGAGTCACCATACCCCGCCTAATCTCTGGTTCTTAATTTGAACACATCACAGGGAAAAAATTACTGTGTATAATCCCCACTGTCTTCAAGAAGGGTGGATCTTGGTAACTAGATAATCTTTTGTTTGCAAATCACAAATTCCTCAATCTCAGTATAAAGTATTAAGTATGCAAGTTTAGAAAGAGAAACTGGGAAAAGTTAAATAGCTTTACATAAAAAAGGGAGAGATGGGAGATGTACCAAGAAGATGAAGGAAAAAAGGTAGTATGCTGGAAGGGAAAGAGAGAGGAGACCCCACCCCTGAGGATGTGGGAACTGGGGGAAGGAACACAGTGTCTTTAAACTTATTTCTGCCTTGGACTCTTTTGGAGTCCAGCGAAGCCAATGGACTCCTTTTCAAAATTTTTAAACACAAATGAGATATAGGATTTTTGTTATAGTAAAGTAGTAATCAAACAATTTTTTTAAGCCACATTGTTTAGGGGGAAGAAGTGATGAATAAGTAGAGCACTGGAGATTTTTAGGGCAGTGAAACTATTCTGTATGATACTATAATGGTGTAACCACCCAATGGGTTCACCTTGCCCACTGCCTAGACAGCTGATTTATCAAGACCGGAATTGCAATAAAGAGTAATTTGCACAGAGCTGGCTGTGTGGGAGACAGGAGTTTTATTATTACTCACATCAGTCTCCCAGAGCATTTAGGTACCAGAGTTTTTAAGGATAATTTGGTGGGTGGGGGGCCAGTGAGTCAGGAGTGCTGATTGGTTAGGTCAGAGATGAAATCATGGGGAGGTGAGGCCATCCTCTTGCACTGGGTTAGTTCCTGGATGGGGACCACAAGACCAGATGAGCCAGTTCATTGATCTGGGTGGTGCCAGCTGATCCATCAAGTCCACGGTCTGCACAGTATCTCAAGAGCTGATCTTGGGTTTTACAATAGTGATGTTATCCCCTGGAGAGATCTGGGGAGGGTTGGAATCTTGTAGCCTCCAGCTGCCTGACTCCTTCACCATAATTTCTAATCCTGTGGCTAATTTGTTAGCCCTATGAAGGCAGTCAAGTCCCCAGACAGGAAGGAGGCTTGTTTTGAAAAAGGGCTGTTATCATCTTTGTTTCAAAATTAAACTGTAAACTAAGTTTCTCCCAAAAGTTAGTTTGGCATATGCCGAGGAATGAACAGGGACAGCATAGAGGTTAGAAGCAAGATGGAGTTAGTTAAGTCAGGTCTCTTTCACTGTAGTAATTTTCTCAGTTGTGATTTTGCAATGGTGGTGGTTTCAGTGGTGAATAGGTGACATTATACATGCCAAAACGCATCAAATGTACATCACCAAAAGTGAACCCTAGTGTACACTATGGACTTTGGGTGACAATGGTTTGCCAATGTTGGTTCAGCAATTGTAACAAATGGTACCATTCTGGTGCAGGATATCCACAGTGGAGGAGGCTCCGCATGCATATTGGGGGAAGGGACATGGGAACTCTGTATCTTCTACTTCATTTTGGTGTGAATCTAACAGTATGTTAAAAAATAGTCTATATGTTTTAAAAATCCTACATTTGTGCTAAACTAATATATACATTTCTTTATTAACACTTAAGAAGATCTAGCACTGAGTCTAACTACCATAATTCAAATTAGTGATGACTATAAACAATATTCCAAGATATCCAAAACTACTGTAATGAGACATGAAAGTGACTCTGATTTCTATGGGTGAAAAAAAATCACAAGTACTGCTAATACTATCGTGGTTTATTACGTTCATAATTAAAGGAAATGCTAAATTTCAATTACAGGTAATTGAAAATAAAGATGAAAATTATTTTCCATCCATCCTTAGTGACCACCTCCTCAAATTTCATCCACAACACCCTTTGGGGAGGAGGGTATCCTATAGATCCCTGATTACAGATGCTTTGTCTAGACCTAGAATACAATTGTTCCAATTTCCCCATCTCAAAGACTCTATTGCTGTGTTCCATTGTTGTCTTCTAAGGTTCCTAACAATTCATCTGTTTTTCTCTTTGTTGTTTTGGCAAGTAATGTTAGTGATTTCTAGAGCCAGGTGACCCTGCGTATTCCCAATGTCCTCTGATATTCAGGAAAAGCAGAGCTGCCTGTGACATGAACTGAAGCAATGTCCTGAGACATTGTAGTAACTGAGAAGGAGGGAGTACCACTTATGGGATCTTCAAACTTTTTTTTTTTTTTTTTTTTTTTTTTGAGACAGAGTCTTGCTCTGTCACCCAGGCTGGAGTGCAATGGTGCAATCTCGGCTTACTGCAACCTCCTGGGTTCAAGCCATTCTCCTGCCTCAGCCTCCCAAGTAGCTGAGACTACAGGCATGCGCCACCATGCCTGGCTAATTTTTGTATTTTTAGCAGAGATGAGATTTCACAATGTTAGCCAGGCTGGTCTCGAACTCCTGACCTCAAGTGATCCTCCCACCTTGGCCTCCCAAAGTGCTGGGATTACAGGCATGAGCCACAGTTCCCAACCTGGGATCTTCAGACTTTCTAGTGGGCCTTTTATGTTGGATGCTAGAAGGATGTCTCTCTTTCATTGGTTACTAATAACAATTTGTAGCATGTTTATGGTACTTTTGAACTTCAAAAGATTTGGCCAGTATTAATAGCTCATTTCTGATGTTGAGTTGATGAGGGTAGAATTGCTTTCTCTTATGAGTGTTGCTCCACTAGTCCTGAGATCTTATTGAGGTGAATAAAAGGGAAATATGCACAAGGACAATTAAACCATTGTTGTCCCAGATGCTGTCTACTACTCACATAGAAGGCGTGCCCTTCAGGCTAGTGATGACACATAACCATGTGGATAAATGAATTCATTTCTTCCTCACTGAACCCCAAATCCTCCTCAAGACAATATTCCTGGTGATATGGACAGGAGGTAGGGAAATACTGGGTAGAAGAGGACAGTCCCTGGCGAAGGCCACACCCTCAAGCCTGGGACCATGGCCCAAAGTGAACACATGCATTCCTGTTTTCCCGCCCGAATGTTGCCTTTTACAAAATCACCCTGGCCCACCCCACCCCTGATTCTATACCCACAAAAACCCCAAGCTTCACTGGCAGAGGCACAGCAGAGTGGCTGAGAGGCAGAGTGGAGCAGCAGCGAAGGAGAGAAGAGAAGTAACAGCCAAACATCAGAGAGACACAGCTTGACTTCAGAAGGATAGCTTGATGGTGGGACTTAGGAGAAGAGTTCAACCAAGGATGGCTGAACTCCAGGGTAAGACCACCTTCCTGCTTCATCCCCTTCCCAGCTCCCCATCCTGCTGAGAGCCACTTCCACTGCTCAGTAAAACCCTCCACATTCACTCCCTTTCAATTTGTTCATGCAGCCTGATTCCTCCTGAACGCCGGACAAGAACTCGAGTACCGAGAAGGTGGGTGCAAAAGGCTATCACCCTGACCCTCCACTGAGCTGTTAAACACTTAAGCCATCAGTGGATGGCCAAGCTAAAAGAACACACTGTAACACACACCCTCTGGGGCTTTGGGGGTTGCAGGTACCCCCCTAGATGCTGCTGTGGGGCCACATGGAGTTCTACTCCTGCCAGTGCCCAGAAGTACTCATCCCGGCCCCTGCCCCTGCTCACCTGCATGCTTCCCCTCCCGTGAGGGGTTGAAAGCTGTGGGCTGAGTAAACAAGCCAATCCTTTATGAGTCCTGCAAAGGAGTCAAGGGAAGTATCCAGTTTCACTGGCAATAATGGCTGTTAATAAATCAAAATAAGTACTTTCTAAGGATGAAATATATTTGCCTTGACTATGTGCTTGAAAAAATGTCACTGTTAAGTAGTCTTTTATTAATCTCCATTTTCTCCTGAATAAAGCCTAGGCTTCTTGTTATGGCACTCAAGGCCTTCTGTCAGCTCATCCCAGCCCATCTTTCCACCATCATTTTCTACCTCAAAGCCAAACTTCTGTGCTCCACCTTTTTCTAACCACAAACGGATCTCTTGCATCCTGTTTATTTTGCTCAGGACATTCCTTTGGCCTGGCATGCTCTTGCCTTGTTTTATACCATTGTTTTCCCCCTAGACACATATTTCCCCCCAGTCAACCTTTCCTGAAGCTGTTCCTTCTGGCATTCACTGCTCCCTCCTGTATGCTTGCTTTATAGGCTTCCTATTACCCCGCGTCTCACATTGCCTTGAGTTGTTGTTATGGAGCTCTCTATTCCTAGGTAGATTGTAAGTCCCCAGTGGGCAGGGACCACATTTTTTCTATTCCACCCTAACACCTACTTGCATGTAGAAGACACTCAAAAAATGTTTATATGAAAGAATGTATCATCCTACATTGTTCACCTTTGAATTCCCTTTGAACTGTGTTTATGATTTGTAAACACTAGAGGAGATCACCTCTGTGTAACTGATCAACTTATTACTCTATAAACGTAAGATTCTTCACACGCCACCCATCCCTCATCTCCATTTTCATCTTCCACTCCAGTCACACCTTCCTAGAATCCCTGTAACTCAATCATACTAGGATGTAGCAGGCTTCTCCAATCCCTGGTGTACTTTTGTATTTCCAGATTTTTATTATCCTGGACCTTCTGTGTGGCATGTCCTTTCTCCTTATCTATCTAGCAAACTTCTACTCATCTTTCAAAGCCCACTAAAATATTCTGTGAATCTCATAGGCTGTCTCATCCTACCAAGACAGAATTAATTCCTCTCTTATTTGTTTTTTGTCAGTGCTTAAAACAATACCAGCTGCATATTGTTTGCTTAATAACTAGTTGTTGAAACTGAACCGATTGCTCCAAGTTCTTTGTTTATAGTACAGTTTCAGTTAGAAGGAAACCCACTGGTCAGCAACTCAGGCTCTCAGATCAGTTTTGCTAAAGCAGAGATCCATAAGTGAGTAAACAAAATGTGAGTAGGATTCAGGGAGATGATGCCCCTGAAGTCTTAATTCTCTGTGCATAATTCTCCAATTGTGTGCAAAAGCTTGAAACAGGAAGAAAGGAAGGAGGAAGGAGAACTTGTGAGGGTAAGAAGAGGGA
>NW_012103854.1:1934131-1989123 GCF_000951045.1 Mandrillus leucophaeus
GAAGGAAGGAAGGAAGGAAGGAAGGAAGGAAGGAAGGAAAGAGAACTTGTGAAGGTAAGAAGAACCAAATTGTTCAAGCCTATAATCTGAGTACAGTTTAAGATATAAGCCCTTACTGTTAGAGCTTAAAGCCAGAATTTCATAGACCAAGCTCATAATTTAGTTTATGGCTGATCTTCATGGTAATAAAAAAAAATCTAGAAAGAAACTGCCTGGCACCATTTGCTGAAAATGTTTTTTAATACTGTCAAATGATTCATAATTATAAAGGGTGAATGGACCATGTTTGCTCTGTAGTGGTTATGCTGAGACTCATTAAGTACTTTCTGCATCCAGGAGTCCTGTTTTATGTAAACAAGACCTCTGAGGAATATATAGATGGGTAATAAAGATGAAAGGAAATGAAGTATATTAATGTGAGGACAAATTAATAACGGCCTTTCCATCTTCTAACAGGAAAATCGGTTGCTGTGGAATAATTGCACTTTTCAATGCAAAGGGGAGCAAAAGTCCAGACAAAGCAATAGACAGAAGACAGACAAAATCAGATGGGGTTCTGGGGTCAAACTACTTTATGGAGATAGTCTGCACTTTGGAAAACTTATCTGCTTTCCTGGCCAGGCTTCTGATGGGACTTGCAGAGAGCTTTTACTTGACCACAAATGAAATCATCTTTCATGTTTTGTAATGGACAGTGGGACATGAAGAAGTTCGCTTCTTCATAAAGGGACAGGGAGAGGAGGGTAGGAGAATACAAGTGTTGAGATGGCAGGAAAGGTAAGATCAACCAAATCACCATCTTATTTCTCTTCACATTAAAGAGTCAGAGACTGTGTGTTGAGATTTGGTTGAAATAAATAACAGCATTGATAAGACAAGGCTGAGCTAACATGGGTAGATCTGTTTTCCTATCAGCAATGTACTGTCTGAATTCCTAGACAAGTAAGTCAGCTAAACTGAGTTTCCAACTGACCAGACCCTATATAGGTCACCATAATATACAAAGTATAACGCAGCAAAGATGCCCATTGGGTCACCCAGATCTTTACATGGCTCAAGCTTGCTTGTCCAGAGTTGGCAAGTAGATAGCTCCAAAGGGCCTGCCCCGTGTCACTGAATTTCAGAAGGTATTTCCACCCCAAAGATGGCCTGCTTTCTCAACCTTCAGGTATTTCTCTACCCCTGGCGTAGAGCTGACTTGCTGTCTGCTGGGCTTCCAAAGCTCCAGATTTATCTCTCTGGTGCTTTGCTTGGACCAAGGCTGGAACTAGGATGAGAGGCAAGCCAGATGTGGGGTGGGAGGGATAAATTTAAGGAGGCACTCCATCTCAGGTCCCGAACCTACACTTGTACTTCCTTGAGAGTAAGTGCTTCCTTAAATTTTGCACCTAGGAGCTTCCCTTGCCTCACCCTACTCTGGGCCTTTGACTCCAGAGTCTCTAGTGAGAGATCTGTGGATTGTGTTAGTGTGGGAAGCCTCGCAGGAAGCCAGATCACTCTCACTCTGCTTGATAGCTCTTCTGTTTACCTCAACTAACTCTTCTTTATATTAGTCAGTTTAAAGAATTTGAAGACTAGAAACCTTGCATGGCATCTTAAAATGCAGAGCAAGGGGCCCATGTTGCTTTCTTGTTGAGCTCAGAGGGGGCCTGACTATGCAAAGGCTGAGAGCAGTCCTGGAGCCATCCCTACTAACCCAAGACCAAGACATCCCAGGGACTCAGGGATGCTCCTTCCAGGACTGGCTTAGAAGGGGCCTGCTTGGTGATAATGCTCTGCTGTTATAGCCTTGACATTTTAAATAATTTTTAAACAAAGGGCCCTGTATCTTTATTTTGCTTTGAATCATGAAAATTATGTATTATAGTTAGTCTTGGCTCCACTTACATCAAATTAAAAATATCTGATATGTCAAATGCTCCCTGCCCCTTTAATACCCATCTTGATTGTTATTGGAGTACACACAAGTCTTTACGATGGTCCATAAAACCCTGCTTTGTTGGGCCTCAATTCACTCTCCAGCCCTGGGTTGTCCCTTCCTTCTTGTTATCTGCACTCTGGCCTCTTGCAGTCCTCAAGAGCACCACATTCCCTCTCACCTCAGGGCCTTTGCACAGGTTGTTTCCTCTGCCTGGAATACTCTTCCCCAGCCCCACTCCCCAAATCTGGCTGCTACTGCTTGTCTTTCAGTTCTGAGCTCTGACATTAATTTCTCAGGAAAGCACTGACCCACCAGGCTAGACTGAACCCCACATCGTATATTCTCACGGTGCTTCTTCAGCGCCTGCCACAATGTATAATTAAATCTTTGTCTGATCATCTGATTAGTGTCTCTATTGCCACGTGATTCCACATGAGACAAGGACTGTGTGTCTTTTGTGCACTTCTGTAGGTTCAAGGTCTAGCACAGTGCCAGACACTTATTATAGCAAGCACTCAGTAAATAGTTGTGAAAGGGAAGGATAAGGGAGAAGCCCAGGTAATCCTGTCTGGGGATGTTGTGCGGGGGAGGCAGGGTGGGGAGAGTTTGGAGGTGGGAGGTGGGTTGAGGGGAGATAACCTCTAGAAAGATCTGAAGCAAAGCTGAATGCCCTTTGGCTGTTGACTTCCAGGCTCCAATACCCGATACTCTCAATCTGAAGTCATCCTCAGAAGCCAGTTCAGCTCCACACTAGCCTCTGGTGAGGGGAGATGATGAATGAGCAAAGTTTAATCACACTGAATTCAATTTGCTGATGGTCAACCTAGATATCTCAATAATTACGGGAAAATATACTGTGTGTTAGTAATTTCTAATGAGCATGCAAGGTTTCAGTTTGTAGTGTGGTCTGTTAAGCATTTTAATAGTTTGAGTTTTCATCTCATCTTTGCCTTCCTTATTTAGTGATATACTTCCCTTTGCGGATTTTATTCCCTTTGATAGGCTTGTGAAAGCATTATTTTTTCTAACTCTGTGGTGTATGTAGCTTATTTTGTCTCTTTGCTTCCTTTATTTTTTCTTTTGCAAGTCACTGAAAGTCATGTGCTAGTCTTTGATTTCCTTCTATGGTCCCACATACCTTGATTGTAGATTTTTTCCTTGTGATCTTTGAAATATCCCCCACAAGGTCAAAGAGACTGCTACTTGTTGTAGGGAAAAAGAAAGTCAAGACTCCTCGGTTGTAGGACACTTGACTTTCTTTCAATATTCCCCTGCCCCCCGCCCCTTACACTGTATTCACCCAGATCCTAAATGCTCCTTGTTTTGGTTCCAAAAACTAGTATAAATACTTCTAGTGCTTCTCTCTGTGGCAGAGACACAGATCGTTTAATTTTTTTGTTGTTCTTACAAGAGAAAAAAGAGACAAATGGTAACTTTTCTAAGCAGCCATTCGGTTGTCTAAAGATGGAGTTTTATACTTGAAATGTGGAGGCTTCTCTAAGGAACCATTTTCCATAACTTTGTCACCCATCAGCTGTTGGTGTCACTGAAATTCTCAGGAGCTGTGACAGGGGAAGGTTCTCCTTTTTTGTTCCCACCATGCCCTCACCACTTTGGAACAGCCAGGAATACCAGTAGTGACATAACACATCTGATTATGCATTATGATCCAAATCTTAGTTTAAATGAGGCTCCCAGTAACTGATGGTTTAGGAAAAAATAAGAATTCAGTGGAAATACTTAATTTCAGATGGCTTTGGATCTAAATAAAGGGATAGGTTAGGAAATGATTGATCTTTCTTAGAGTCCAGAGTATTTAGCCATTCACCAGGGTGGTGAAATGCTTCTTTTTGCTTTCTTGACTTTTTAAAAAGTAAGCTTCACACCCTGGTACTTCCCAAATTTTGATGCAGAAACCGTGATTTGTCTCATTTCTTCCTTACCTCTCTCTCCCATCAGTGTGTCCCTTTATCTGGTTTGCTTCAAGTTCCACTAGCACATTATGTGCAGGTCTTCCTGTCTACATTCTATTGAAACATTCCTTATAAGTATTTCTATCCCCCTCACTGATCATTAGCTGTGTGACCTTGGGCGAGTTACTTAATCTTTCTGAGTCTTGTTTTTCTCAACTGTAAAATGCCAACACCAATAACTTCCTAGTGGTGTTTGTTAATTCATTTGCCCACCTATTGATTCAACAAGTGTTCCCTGAGCTCCGCCTCCATGCCAGGTGCTACTCTAGGTCCTCTAGGTCCGCTAGGGATACAAACAAAACAAAACAAGTCCTTGACTCCATGGAGTTCACCTACAGAGGGTTAGAGAGACAATAAGCAAATAAATATGTAATATATCCAGATGTGCTAAGTTATTTGAAGAACAATAGGCAGAGTAGGAAAGAAAGAGAATGATGGGTTGTCCTGCAGATTGGATTCCCTGGGAAACAGGTTCTGTGATGGAGACACAGGATCATACCTGGTGGGAACAGAAAGGCAGGAGGAGGGGAAAGGCCTCAGCTGACTCCATGGGGAGTTCTGAAGCTGGGATGGCTTTTCTGAATTGGCCCAAGTTGGGACAAAGGGTTTGGGTCTTTATATCCCTGCTTTGATCAGCCACTGGATATGGGCTGCCCTTGGAAAAATGGCTCTCTTCAGCAGACGGCAAGTTTTAGAGAAGGCTGAGAATTTAGGGTTGTCAACTGGCATTACTACTAGCACCCAGAAGAACAAGCCTTTCAGTTCTGAAGGGGATGGAGGTGGTATATAACCATCTCCACTATAGATGGGGTACATAGTGCTATTTACAACATGTTTATAACACAGTTTTATAACACAATTTTATATTTTAAAACACAAATTTATAAGGGATGTGCTATTTATGTGGTGGTAAAAGAAGCTTTCTCTGATATGGTGACATCTGAGGCGAGGTTTGAAGGAAGAGAAGATTAAGCCTTGCAGATATGTTGGGAAAGAGCACACCAGGCAGAGGGAGCAGGCAGTGTTAAGACCCTGAGAATGGAACATTCTTGATATGTTCAGGGGATCCAAGGAGACTGTCATGGTTGAAGAAGAATGACCAACCAATGGGAAAAATGCTAGGAAATGAAGTCAGCCTGGAGCCAGATCATGGAGGGCTTCACAGGCTACTGCACAGACTGCTGTAATAATTACTTTCACTGATTCACATAAACTGCTTAGGAATGTGCCTGCGATATAGTTCTCAATGAAATTGCTATCATCATCATCATCATCATCTCTCTCTGTATGAGGGTGGCTCTGTGTATATCTCACCACGATTGAAATAAATAAATAAATATGCAGTGAATTAGAACATTAAAGATGGGCCAACTCCTCTGTAATAATTATTAAATCTGTGTTAATTTGTTGTGTTTTTTTTTGGAAGCTTTAAATGATTTTTCTGGGTAACCATCAAAAACATCCAAAGTACATATTGAGCAAAGTCAGTTCAGGCTAATGTGTTTCCCCCCAAAATATTTTGTATTTCAAAATAAACTAATTATAGAGCTCCCTATAAGACTAGAGGATTTGCAAGGACTTGAATAAACTCTTTTCAGAAGGATTCTTTTGAATAAATAAAAGCACCTTATATTGTAATTGGATCTTTATAGTAAATAGAAAAATATATAGTAGAACTATATGAAATTACCTCTGCTCAACTCTTTTTGACCTATAAAAATGTCAAGTTCATATATTCAACCAAATTTACATATTTTTCTGTGACATCATTGACTAGAAAAAAATGCATTTTTATAGTAATAGTCTCAGAGCTTTATAATTCAAAATTTAAATTTCTGTAGCCAGATCATAAGTTGCTTTTGATTATATTTTATGTATTTCCAAAGTCTTCTTGCATAGTCCTAAAGGAAGAAACCGAAGTTCAAATTTCTTCAAAATAAAAAAATATTATAGGAGAGTGTATCTGACAGGTAACATTTCATATAGATCAAAAAGTAGTTTTAAAATATGTTTCCTTTGACCAAATAGTAAAAATTAAAAGACTGGATTTATTGCTTTGAACATCAATTCTTTGAAAAGGGCTCCAACCTGAGAATTAAGAGCCAGCACCTTTTCCTTTGGCCTGCCATTCAAGGATGTAAAGCTCAGAGAACAGGATATATACTTCCTTTGTTGTGTAGATCGCTTCCATGGACAAATAATTGACTCCATTTTGAGTTCATTCTTTTTTTTTCTTTAACATTTTATTTTCAAAAAAAATCAAACCTACAGAAAAGTTGAAAAAACAGTACATCATCTAGATTTACTAATTAACATTTATCATATTGTCATCTTCTCTCTATATACACACATAAACATTTCTATATATGTACATATATATTTATAAACATGCAGATATGTGTATATATACACGTATAAACATTTCTCTTTATATGTATGAACATTCAGTTATTTCCTGACTTTTTTTTTTTTCTTTTTTTTTGAAATGGAGTCTCCCTCACTCTGTTGCCCAGGCTACAGTGCAGTGGCACGATCTTGGCTCACTGCAGCCTCTGTCTCCTGGGTTCAAGCAATGCTCCTGCCTCAGGCTCCTAAGTAGCTGGGATTACAGGCATGCACCCCCACACCTGGCTAAGTTTTGTATTTTTAGTAGAGACAGGGTTTCACCATGTTGACTAAGCTGGTCCTGAACTCCTGATCTCAAATAATCCACCAACCTTGGTCTCCCAAAGTGCTGGAATTACAGAGTTGAGCCACTATGCTCAGTCATTTCCTGACCATTTTTAACGTAAGTTGCAGATATCACGACATTTCACCCCTAAAAATGTCAGCACCTATCCCCTAAGAACAAAGACATTCTCCTATATAACTAAAATGCCACTATCACAGACAAGTAATAAACTATATTACAATAATATCATCTAATATATAGTCCATATTCAAGTTTACCCTATTAAAAATATTCTTTATAGCTCTTTTTTTAAAAGAAATAAACCTAGAATTTTCTCAAATATTGTTCATTACGTTTAGTTGTCATGCCTCTTTAGTCAGTTTTAAAACAGAATCGCCAACTCCCAACTGTGAATTTTCTCCTTTCATGGCAATGACATTGTGAGGGTGCTGGCCAGTGTTCTGGGCTGGTCTTGCTAATGGGTCCAGGTAAATCCTTCTAATAAGAAGACTGCCCCAGTGAGAGTGTCTCCCTTTGCATTGTCCCTTCAGGAGACTTTAGTGTCAGTTGCACATTAAGCTTGGTCACTTATTTAAGATTCTTTGTGTTGATTCTTGTCAACTTTAGTTAAAGTGTTTTTTGTCCTCATCTACAAAATCTCTGGAATTTGTAGTGTCTATATAGAGAATGTTATAAGTCTTGAACATCTATGTAGCTCATATGCCGAACTATTATTAGCTTGTATCGAACAGGTTGTTTTTTTTAACTGATGACTATAGTAATGTGTGACTCTCAGAAATATTGATGACTCCTTGAAGAGTATGACAGAAACTGAAATGCTTGTCCAAACTGCCTGGCAAACTGAAAGAATGCTTAGAGATCGCTCTGTCTCTCTCTTTCAGTCTCTCTCTCTCTCTCTCTTTTACCAAGATCATCTCATTCTATTTCCCTATAGGTTGCTTTTGTTTAAACTTATCCTATGCAGAACAGATATATAGAAGAAAGGACTTGTAGGGAAATATTTAAACTCAAATCTCTCTTTAAAAAAAAAAAACAAAAAACATGGTTTTTATCTGGTGAATATTTGCTGTCGTTGACAGAATTTTCTGTCCACTTCGTAAGAACTTTGTCAAAATAACTTTCTTGCCAATATAAGCCCCTGGAGCAATCCACCATCCATTGCTTTGTGCTCTGGGGAACAGCTGACCTTGGTTAGAGATTAATTTATTACTTCCTGTTTCCTTTATATCTCCCACTTCCCTCCTCACCTCCTTGTGCTAATAATGACACATAAAGTTAATGAGCACTGGTAATTAAGAGGGCCATTTTAGAACTAGTGAGTTGGGTATTGAATGCCCTTGACCTAAACTTTACTTGGAGAAAGGATAGCTGAGTAATTAGAAAATGGAGTTCAAAATCAGAAGCTGAGAAGTCTTTTCTGCTAGTAATTTGTGTAGCTTGGGCTGGATCCCTTTACCTGTCTACGTTTTATTTTGTCCATCAGTTAAATAGGAGTTACCATTCTTATTAAAAGTTTTTGGGTGCACGGATGAAAATCATAATATGGTAGCAATATAATTTTAATCTTAGAAGAACTGGCAATGTGAATATTTTTACTAGTTATACAATCCAACATATTTTCCTTAACTCACGTTTGTACTTTTACCTGCTTAAATCAATAAAGGTCACAACTTAATCTTCTAAGTTAAGGCCAAGTGCAGTGGCTCACACCTGTAATCCCAGCACTTTGGGAGGCCGAGGCAGGCAGATCATCTGAGGTCAGGTGTTCGAGATCAGCCTGGCCAACATGGTGAAACCCCGTCTCTACTAAAATACAAAAAATTAGCCAGGCGTAGTGGTGGGTGCCTGTAATTTCAGCTACTCCTGAGGCTGAGGCAGGAGAATTTCTTGAACCCGGTGGAAGGAGGTTGCAGTGAGCTGAGATCACACCACTGCACTTCAGTCTGGGCGACAGAGCAAGACTCCATCTCAAAAAAAAAAAAAAAGTTTTAAGTTACATAGCTTAAAATATGAAGGGAAATAAAAAACACTTTATTTCTAATTTGTTATATAATGACCAATTTTATCCTTAGAAAATTTTAAAATTAAAAATTTTAATTTTATTAGAGAAGTAATCAATTGAAGGAATATCAGAAAGTGTAGACATGTAGGAGGAAAAACAAATCAGAAAATCATGTGTCACAACAGGTTCATCATTTGTAACAAATGTACCCCTCTGCTGAGGGATGTTGATAACAGAGGAGACTCTGCATGTGTGGGGACAGGAGGTAGATAGGAAATCTTGGTATGTATGTAGCTCGTATGCCAAACTATTATTAGCTTATATCAATAGTAGATATATATCCCTTCTGCCATTCCAGAAGGGATCATCTACTCATATCCTTTTATAACCTGATTTTTTTTCATTTATTAGTCTATTTTCAGTATCTTTCTTGTTCATTCAAAGTACTGGTAAGCTAATGCTATAATGTCCCACCCAGATCTCCCTTCAGAACTAGAAGACTTAATTACCCATCTATATGGTGCTGGCAGGCACCCCTTAGCCCTCTGCTCCATTTAGAACTGTTGGATGAAGGTATTTGCCTTGCCCAAGGGAAAACCCATATCCATCAGCTGCAGGCTTCCAGTGGCTGCAAGATGCAAGGATATAAAGGCCAGGCTCTCTTGCCCTGACTTGGGATAATTCTTAAGGCTTATTCCAGCTTCAGAACTCCCTGTGGGGTAGACTGAGGCCTTCTTTGGGACAGCACTATAGCCCCTCTTCTCCCTCTGCTCAGTCCTGCCAACCCATGACTTCCTTTCCGGAGACATGGCCCTAGGAGTACTCTTTTATCAACGTCCTATATGTTATTCTTGGTCTCCGAATTTTTTCTCTGGGGGGCCCAATCTATAACAGCTACATTGGGAGTGGTCTGAGAAAGCAGACTCTATGATACAAGTTTCTAGCTGGTTCACTTTCTCCCGAAGACCTCCTGAGTGGTGGTGGATGGAGTATAGACAACCCCTTGCCCAAGGAAGCAGAGCATTGTTAAAGCTTTCACTGAATGGGGAACTGGAATGGGATATTGGTAGAAGAAAAATGCACTAACTAGTGGTATGGTTTCATCAGTAGCAATGGGGGTCAGAGAATCCCAAACATTAGAGACTAAGTGGCAGCATTTGACCATCAGAAGCCAAGTCAGTGTAATTAATGTATTGAGTAAGGTCAGAATGAAATGCAGGGAGACCTGCCTCACAGAAAGTTATGTAGTTGGTTCAATGAGATATCATCGCACTCCAGTTAAAATGGCTTGTATCTAAAAGACAGGCAATAACAAATGCTGGTGAGGATGTAGAGAAAAGGGAGCCCTCCTACACTATTGGTGGGAATGCAAATTAGTGCAACCACTATGGAGAACATTTTGGTGTTTTCTTAAAATCTAAAAGTAGAGCTACCATATGATTCAGCAATCCCACTGCTGGGTATATGCCCGAAAGAAAGGAAATCAGCATATCGAAGAGATATCTGCTCTTCCATGTTTGTTGCAGCACTGTTCAAAATAGCTAGAAATTTGAAGCAACCTAAGTGTCCATGAACAGATGAGTGGATAAAGAAAATGTGGTATGTGTATGCAATGGAATACTATTCAGCCATAAAAAACAATGAGGTCCTGTCATTTGCAACAACAGGATGGACCTAGAGATCATTCTGTTAAGTGAAATAAGCCAGGCATAGGAAGACAAACATCACATGTTCTCACTTATTTGTGGATGCTAAAAGTCACAACAATAAAACTCATGGAGATAGAGAGTAGAGGAATGGTTATCAGAGGCTGAGAAGGATAGTAGGGGGTGGGGAGGAGAAGGGGATGATTAATATGTACAAAAAAAATTAGAAAGAATGATAAGACCTGCTATTTGATAGTATAATAGAGTGACTATAGTCAATAATAACTTAATTGTACATTTAAAAATAAGTAAAAATTGTACATTTAAAAGAGTATAATAGGATTGTTTTTAATACAAAGGAAAATGCTTGAGGAGATGGATACCCCATTCTTCATGATGTCATTATTACATATTGCATGCCTGTATCAAAACAGCTCACATACCCCATAAATATATACACTTACTATGTACCCCAAATTAAAAATAATAAAACTTTTAAAATAAAATGAAAAAAGAGAAAATTATATTATCATTATATAATTGGCTAATAGAATATACTACCCTGGGGAAAATAGATAGGCAGCCAACAGGGTGCTACTCAAGCTGTTCGATCAAAAGAAATCACGGTTGAATGATCAGGAAACTGAGGGTCATCACACTTATAAAAAACAAAAAATCAGTCTCTTGCTTACTTTCTAACCCTGAGACAGTTTTTATTCTCAGAAACCCCTACCTGAAGGAGGTGCCATCCTCAGGATAAAGGATCCTGCAATATCATGCATGACAAGAAGCTGTGGTAATGGATCCCCAGTCCCCCTTCAAAGGGACCTATGGCCATTTACTTGGGTGACCATACACTAGGGAAAGGGGAATACCTAACTAAACACAGGCTCGAAGTTAACATGGATATCCTGAGACCTGAAGCATCATGATGTGGTCATATACAAGTCAAGTAATAAGTAGAATCCTGCCCCAGGCCTGGCTCACAGTGGCTCCACTGGGTCCACGGATCCATCTGGTGGTCAGTTCTCTGTTCCCAAATGTGTAATGGGAGAAGGTACACAGATGGTCCCCAACTTACAGTGGTGTGACAGGATTTTTCAGCCATAAGGGTATGAAAGTGATAAGCATTAAGTAGAAACTGTACTTCAAGTCCCATACATTCTATTTTTCACTTTCAGTACAGTATTTAATAAATTACATGAGATAATCAACACTTTATTATAAAGTAGACTTTGTGTTAGATAATTTTGCCCAATTGTGGGTTAAGGTAAGTGTTCTGAGCAAATTTAAGGTAGGCTAGGCTAAACTGTGATGTGCAGTAGGTTAGGTGTATTAAACGCATTTTTGACTTGACAATATTTTCAACTTATGGTGGGTTAATCAGGATGCAACCCCCTTGGAAAATGAAGAGCATGTGTACTTTGTATTTGGCACAATCCTGTATTTGTTCCCTCAACTTTTGAATGAGATCTATCATAGTGGGAAGGCCAAGTGGAGCTCTGAATCCTGCAACTCGCTCCCCACTCCCAGCCAAAATAATCAATCAAAAATAATATCACACACCAGCCACCTTTAAAGATGGAAAGATGCTGAGGTGGTGGCCCCATCATATCTCTGTTTAATTCATTGGTCTGGTGCCTGCAAAAACCAGATACTGGAGGATGACAGTAGACTACCGCAAACTCAGACATGTAGTACTCGCAATCGCAGCTGCTATGTCAGGTGTGATCTCTTTGCTACAGCAGATTAACCAGGTCTTAGGTCCATGATAGGTGGTCATTGATCTGGAAAGAGGATCAAAAACCATTCACATTCATTTGGAATGGACAAGAGATTACATTTACAATTTTGCCCTGGGACGGACTATATTAACTCTCCTGTCCTCTATCATAATACTGTCTGAAGAGTCTTGAATGGTTGAACAGCTTGCTAGACATCACACTGGTCCACTGTAGTGATGACATCCTGTTGGCTTGCCTGTTGGTGAGACAACATCCCCTCCAGAGTAAGAGAGAAACTTGACAAAGATCCAGAGGCATTTTCATGTTAGTGAAAATTTTGAGGATCCAGTGGTGTGGGCGTGGGGAAAATCCCCAAACCCGCTACAAAATAAAAACTAAACTATTTCATCTTGTATCTCCCATCGTAAAAAAAAAGAAGGCATAACACCTCATGGGGTTCTGGAAATAGCATATTTCACACTTGCGAATACTGCTCTGATCCATGTGTCAGATGACACAAAAGGCTACTGGATTTCAGTAGAAATCAGGATGTTGCCTATAGCAGGTCCAGGCTGTGGTACAAGCAGCCCTTCCATTCGGGCCATGTGATCCAGCAGAACCTATGGTATTAGAGATGTCATGGTGGGAAAAGACCATGTGGTGTTTGTGACAGGCCCCAGTGGAAGATTCACATGACAGAACCCTGGGTTTTTGGAGCAGAAGTATGCCGTATGCCATCAGCTAAGGAGAGTTATACACCTTTTGAAAACAGCTCCCAGTCTTGCACCCTAGTAGAGATGAAATGCTGGATCTTAGAACACCAAGTGATCA
Source organism: Mandrillus leucophaeus (assembly GCF_000951045.1). Classification (NCBI taxonomy): domain Eukaryota; kingdom Metazoa; phylum Chordata; class Mammalia; order Primates; family Cercopithecidae; genus Mandrillus; species Mandrillus leucophaeus. The sequence continues at coordinate 1,946,921 of NW_012103854.1, forward strand.
GGCCACCAGAACAATTCATCTTGAGCTGGGTCCTATCAGACCACCAAGTCGTAAAGGTAGATGAGCCCAGCTCAAATCATCATAGGATGCAAGTGGCATATCCAGGATCCAGCACAGCTGGAAAGCACAGGGAAGCTATAAAAGGTAGCCCAGGACCCTATGCCACCCACCACTGTTGAGCTGGCCCTTCTCTCTCAGCTGGTATCTGTGGCCTCCTGTGAATCCTTCATGACAAACTGACAGAGGAGTAACAAGCTCTCTTTGGTTCATGGGTGTGTCAGCCCGAGTGTGGTCTGTGTGTGCAAACTGAAAAGGGTTGGCAGGTGCACTGCTGCTGTACTCAAGGATAGTGGGAAATCCTCCCAATAGCGGAGGTTTGGGTGGTGCACCTGGTCACCCACTTTGTGTGGAAAGAGAATGGCCTGAGGGTAAAATATACACAGACTCTTACTTGGGCTGTGGCAAATAGCCACCTTATGAGCGTCCTGGGAGGAGGATTGGAAGATAGGAGACCAGGGGTAGAGGCCTGTAGATCAACATGGGAATGGCCATGCAGTGTGAAGGTCTTTGCATTGCTTGTTAATGCCCACAAGAAAGCATCCACCATGGAAGAGTAAGTACTTCTTTAGTAGGCACAATAATTTAGCCTGCTTGACACCAGCCAGCCTCTGTCATCACCCTGGTCCTGGCACATTGAATGCTTGAACAGATTAGTTGTGGAGGCTAAGAATGGAAAAGAGGAGTGAGCAAGCCAGAATGAAGATCTATGGAGAGAGGGCTGGATGAGAAAAGATTCTCTGGCCAGAAGAGTAGCTTTAGAGGCTGGAAGAACTGAAATGTTGGGAAGAACTGTAATGTCTACTGAAATAAATACAAGTGAATGGAAATTTATGAAGTGTTTTGCTGTGTGGCTGAGTTAGGGTCAGGAATCCTTATACAATCTGACTAACCAAAGACAATTCAGTTGCCGTTGTCAAACATCCAAGCTGTGTATAACAGAGATCAATTGTGAGTCCCAGACACAGTGCCAGCTACCTGTGTCAAGTCGACTACATTGGGCTCCTTTTACCTAAAAAAAAGCAGTATTCACCTCAACTGGAAGAGATACATATTTTGAACCTATGTTTGCCTTTCCTGTCTTCAAGATCTCAGCCAGCATCATGTTCCAAAAGCTTATGAAGTGTTTGATCCACCTGCATGGGATTACACATAACATTACATCAGACCAAGACCCTTCTTTCCATATCCATGGGATCCACTGGTCATACTACATGTGACACATCCAGATATCGCCAGCCTGCTAGAATGACAGAACGGGAATATAAAGGCATAGCTGCAGTGTCAGCTTGCAGGATGGGGAACAATCCTTGCGAATGCAGTGGTCACTTTAAATCAAAAAACTTAAATGAAGACGTGTCCCAGTAAGTGGAATACGTGGATCTAGGAACCAATGGAAGTAGGAGTGGTCCTGCTTACCATCTCTCCTGGTAATCCACTGGGATTGTGTACCTCCTGTCTTCTCAATGCTGAGCTATTCAACCATAGAGACCACGTTTCCCAAAGCGGAAACACCTCTGGCCAGGAGACACATGGCTTTGTGTGTAGCCGACCCTAGGTTCAATGAGACTTTCCTTGAGCACCCTTATAAAATAGCCGTGTCTTCTACATTTGAATTAATCTCTATCTCCCTTTCTTCTTTCTTCCGCCTGGCACTTATCACTATCTGAATTATATTGCTTAATTTATTTGTTTACTTGCGTATTGTTTTTCTCTCTCCTCCACTAAGGTGTAATTTCCAGCAGAGCAGAGACATTTACTTGTTCTCAGCTGTGTCACTTGTGCCTAGAATAACACTGGCCACATTGCAGGTAATTGATAAACACTTGCCACATGAATGAATGACTCTATAATGTAATTTTTGCAGGCAGATAGTCCTCAATTGTAAGGATTTATCACAATTTATTTAACCAATCACTTTAGGCAGTTTATGTGCCTCACATGCTTTCTCCATTGAAATAATGGCAGGCAAAATCATCACCTATTACTTCCATAAGATGAGGTCCAACTAGTACAATTGCTGGCACAAAAGGTATGACTCAGGTTTTTCAGGGGTTCCATATGTGATGCTTCATGGTTTACTCTAAAAGTATTCATGTATTATATATGTAATCCAGATTTAGCTGTCCTCTTGTCAAACAGGCTGTTGACCAAATGTAAAACCAGCATTCTGACCTAGCGTCCTTCAACATTTTATATAAGAAACACAGCCATATTCAGAATGTTAAATTTTGTTTTTCATTGCCTTTGCTGAAGATCATACAGGAGTCCCTATCCCTAACTCTAACTCAACCCACAACAAAACACTTCGTAAATCCCAGTTAGACATTTCAGTTTTCTGTATCATCTCTCTAGGGATGCTCTCTTGGCTGGGGGAATGTTTTCCTCCAGCCCTCTCTTTATAGAGCCACATTCTTGCCTACTTCCTTCTTCTTCTCCTTATTGCATTTTCTCCCCCCAAAACTTAAATTACTCCCTCTATTTTATCTTGTAGAGTACCTGCTCACTTTCTTATGAAACTAGGGCCCCACGTAGAGATGCAGGTGTTTGCTTCTAGCTTGTACTCTTTTCTTTAGGTCTCAATATGTTTGTGTCTCTTCCTACAAAGAAATTCTCTGACCTCAACCACAGAGAGGAAAACATTTGTTCTTCTCTTTTTTTCCCTTAAGTTACTTCCTTAGAGCGTTGAAAGCCAAATTCTGACATTCTCATGCTATCTATATCGTGGGACTCTACTGGGAGTCATGCATTACCTATATTTAATAGATGTACTTGCTACACTCAGGCTTCCTCCATAAGTCATTCCTTCTTCCCCTCCCCTCAGTGCCTATTTGTCTCAGGTCCTGAGCTTCAAATACTGAAAGATATGAACTGGAGTCTTATCTCCACAAGTTACTGACTTTGTGAATTTAAACATATTTGACTACTCTGGGTCATTGTGTCTACATCTGTAAAATAGCACCTACCTATGAAGAGTAAGTGTGTTAACACACACATGTTAGCACAGTGGCCTGAGAAAATGCCCAACAAATGTTGACTGTTATTATGCCACTCTTCTTTTTGGCATTTCTTCCCTTTCTGTACCTTCTTAGTATAGGCATTGATCGGTTAATTTCCCTAATTTCTTCATCATTCAACTTTCCTCTGTAGAAACCTCAGATGAGGTTAAGTGAAACCCGCTACCCTGTCTTCACTTCTCAGAGGGTACTTTGTTCCTCCTGTCTTCTTCTTGTACTTTCTTACTTATCCTTAGCTTCTGGAAATACCTTTCTTTGCCTGTAGTGCCCTTGAACTCTGTCTTCTTTATTTCCTGTGGTTTATTTAAGTTCCTGCTTACCCACCTCTTCCGTCTCCTCTAGTCTCTGATGACTTTCCTTTGTGCCTTTGGACACTCTTGTTTCTTTTCCTTTTTCATACTTGTCCTTCACGCTTGGCTCACTGACACTATTCTCTTATACATACATATTCTTTTCATCTTTGTAGAGATTACATGTAATTCTCTTTTATAGAGAGAAATAGCATTCATTTATTCATTCATTGAGTGAATATTATTGAGAGCCTGCTATCTTCAAGGGACTGGATCGAGTCTTTGGGAGACAGAAATTAAAGGCACAGTTCCTGCTCTTAAAGAGCTCACAGTCCAGTGGGGAAGCAGATGAATAAACAAATTCTACTTTGGTAACATGGTTATGAAAGGGCCAGTGCAAGGTGAATTGAGAAGGGGCAATTAGTAGAAATTGAGGTGGAAGGAAGAGGTATGAAGGAAAGCATTCCAGAACTGTTGACTTCAGAGTTGAGTTTCAAAGCATGAAAAGAAATAAGCCAGGAGGAGTGGGGTGTGAATATGTTGGGAGTGCAGATTCTAGTTAGGGGGGCCAATATTTTCCTCTGCATTAAGTCAAATCCTTCATAGTTGTGGAATAAAAAGAGTTCAGCCACTGTGGAAAACTGTTTGGAGGTTTCTCAAGGAACTAAAAGCAGAAGTACCATTTGACTCAGCAATCTCATAACTGAGTATATACCCAAAGGAAAATAAATCATTCTACAAAAAAGACATATGCACCTATATGTTCATCACAACACTATTCATAGTAACAAAGACATGGAATCAACCTAGGTGGCCATCAACAGGGGATTAGATAAAGAAAATGTGGTACACATACAACATGGAATACTCTAGAGCCATAAAAAGAATGAAATCATGTCCTTTGCAGCAACATGGATGCAGCCGGAGGCCAATATCCTGAGTGAACTAATGTGGAAACAGAAAACCAAACACCGTTGTGTTTTCATTTGTAAATGAGAGCTAAACATTGGATACACATGGTCAGAAAGATGGGAACAATAATACTGGAGACTACTAGAGGCAGGAGGGAGGGAGGGGGACAAGGGCTGAAAGTCTACCTATCGGGTACTATGCTCAGTACCTGGGTGATGGGTTCATCTGGACCCTAAACCTCATCATCACACGATATACTCTTGTAACAAACCTGGACACGTACCCCTAAATCTAAAATAAAAGATGGAGGAAAAATCTTTCATAGCTGAATCACTTGACTACTCATTATATCAGATGATTTATTGAAACCTAGCTACAGGACGTCCTGTAGTTGCGTTCCTTATCAATGACAACCTTTCTGGCATCTTTTCTTCTGATGTATTTTCTAAACTTCACATAAAAGTTCTCACTTCTAATAGTTTTAATTAATGCAAATAATATGCCCCATGGGTTTATTCAAATGAATTGATAACCAGGTTCCCTCCCATCTTGTGGTCTCTTGATTTCATAATAAAACTGTTTTCAAAGGGGTCCAATCTTTACAGGATCCTTATTTGTTATTACTATTTTTGTAGTGCCCTCCTTCTTCCTGCTCTTCCCACTCCTCCTCCTTCCTCCTCCTTGCCCTTCCTTCCTTGTTTGCCCTTTCTTATCATCACTCAACTCACAACAGAAGCTTGTAGCTCAGTGAATAACAAGGTGAGCCCAAGCACATAGGGTGGAGGCTTGGAAAAGAAATGTGGACACTGAGGCAAGATAGGCCCTTGATATCGACCCAGCCAAAGGCAACCTGAGGAACTCTAATGATAAAGGCACAGCATAGTATTTGAATGTATTTAGAAGTATTCAGTATTTGTAGAACACAGTGATAGGCAATAATAAGCCACCCAGGCAGGTGGGAAACCTGGCTGGAATTTTTATTGTCTTTGTGTTGAAATTACACATTGAGAAAGCATTAAAATATTTTAAATATCAAGTCAGTAACCATGACTGTGGTATATGTTTTCATTTATTCAGTCTTCTTTTCTGTCTCTCAGTAGAATTTTAATTTTTTTCCATAAATGTACATTTATTGTAAAGTTGACTCTCAGATGCATTACAGTTCTCTTCTTATTGTGAATGGTACTTCATTTTCTACTTGGTTATTGCTGGGACGGAGGAACACTATTGACTTTCATAAGTTGATCTTGCCTTAAGGCAAATTTGCCAAACTCTTACTACTTTTAATAGTCTGTTGGCTGTGTTGATTTTCTATGTAGATGATCATATTGTCAGCAATGAATGACAATTTAATATCTTTTATTCCAGTGCTGGTGTACCAGTTATCAACTGCTGCAAACAAATTATCCCAAAACTTAGCAGTGTAAAACAAAAGACATATATGATCATACACACAGTCTCTGAGGTCAAGAATCCTGGAATCTGACCTAGTGTCAGAAATGGCATAGCATTACTTCACCTTATTCTATTTGTTAGAAGCAATTCACTAAATTCAGTCTAAACCAGGGGGAGCAAAATTAGTCTCTACTTTTTCAAAGAACTTTCAAAGACTCTGTGAATATATTTCAGGCCACCACATCCTGTAATCTTTTATCCTTCTTGTTTTCTATTTTTTGATTCTTGTGGGCAAGAACATCCCATGACAGGTTATATAGTATCAGACACAAAGGGGAATTTGTTTTGTTCCAGATATTAAAGGAATAGAGCCTGAGGTTTGTCTGCCAGCTATCATGTTGACCTTAGTTTTTTGGTATAGCGTCTATAGCAAATGAAAGTTCTCTTCTATTCCTGGCTACTGAGATTGTTATTGTTTTACCACAAGGAAATATAAATTTCATGAAACACTTTTGCATTCATAGATGTTTTTTCTTTTTTTCTCCTTTAACATTGGGGTTTCTGATATCAAACCATTGTTGCATTTTTGGGAAAAACCACACTTGGCTTGTTTTTAAATACATTATTGGGTATTTACTTAGATCACATGTTATACAGGATTTTTCCACTTATGTTCATAAGTTAAATAGACCTGCAATTTTTTTCTTGTGCTGTCCATATTGATTTTAGAAATCAATGTTTTATTAGCCTCCTAAAATGAATTAGGCTGCTTTCCTCCTTTTCTGTATTCTTTGACTTGGAGGTTTTGTGGCATGCCTTTGTTACAGGGTGGCCTTCTTTTCCTTTCCACACTTCCATCTTCTCATGCCTGGTTTGGTTTACATGCACTCCTTCATGGTCTGTGCCTTCTTTTCTGACTCTGTGTTGCTTATATATAGCAGGGGATGAAAATTTATACTGTTGGGCTCAGATGTGCATTTAATGGTAATAATTTTCTATGACTGACTCAAACTTCCTTATGATCCCTTCATGAGGTCAATGATAGAGGCAGGGAAGGACAACATAAGGGTATGTGGTGGTACTGAAATTTGCAAAATATAAAGAAAGTAGCTCAGTAACATGGTTTAACACAATTGCATTTTGAATAAATATTCTCTCCCCTCCCTCTCTCTCTTAGGTTCTAAGATGATTTCTTTGGTTTGAGGGACATTTTCTTGCATTTGTGTTGATGAGGGGAAGGGAAGCTGACTATCTGCATATGCATTTACTTGACAACAGACAAGCTGAAGAGGCATCAGAAGACCAGAGGGCAGCCCAAGCACTGGAACCAGGCAGTCCCTCTAGTCACAACACAGGCACATAACATACGCAGATGCCTTCTTGGGAAAGTAGTCATGGGGACTGGGGAAGTTTTGAGACATGACAAATGGCCACTGAACTTGAATGAAAATAAACCAACCTGAATGAAACTTTTAATACTGAGAGACACTGAACTTAGTTTAATTAGGAAGTTTAAGTATTTTTTTCCTTACTACTCAGTTATAGAAACATAAAGAATGCTCCAATGTTTACATATTTCAGTGTGGTGGATAAAAATCTGACCCTACTACAATGAGACTGACTAACAATTTTGGCTTCCTTAGTTTGGAACCTTACCCATTGGAGACCTTGTTTCCTGGTCTCCCCAGATCCTATCCCCTTCCTGGTTCTGCGCCAGAGGAATGGGTATTGGGTAGAAAGCTGCAGTCCATGCTGGCTATATGGCTGGTGAGCTATATGAGCACTCTGCCTCTTAATTTTCTAACCCGTAAAATGAGAAAACTAAAATAAATGAACCTTGAAATCTTTCCAGCGTATGGATTTTTTTTTCACAATCTTCCCCCATCCCAGCACTTTCTTCTCTTTCTCATCAGCTGTATTTCAAGTGAGAGGATAGTCAGACTTTCCTGATCAATGATTCAATTTTATTTGCTCCCTTCATTGGTGTCTCTGTGCATTTGACTTAGGACAGGTCATGCTGTGTCTATATAATGGATAACACTAGTTCAAGTCCAGTTAGATTCCATAGCTACTCTATATGGCATATTGCCCCTCTCACCTCCCTCCTTCCCCACTTTCTTCTTGAGAATGGTTCATTGTGAAGAATTCCACTGGCATTTCATACCCTTCAAGTTTTACATCATACAGCCTGTGTGGCTCTAAACGCAGGTTTTAAAAATCAAAAGCACCAAAGCAGAGAGGCTGGTTGGATCAGGAAAGCAATAGTGCACTTTTCTGATAACACTATTTCCCCAACAAAACATAAATGTGAACAAATGAATCTTACAGAGTCACTGGTGCTGGGGAGAATTTTTTTTTTTTTTTTTGGTGCCTAGTAGGGTTATTTCCCATCTTCCAAAGCCTAAGCCCTAATGAGCTCCAGGGGGACAGAAGTCTGTCAATCACAAGGTACTTTTCAAGTATAGTCATCTCTGCCCCATCAGAGAACCACGAGGCATGAAATAATTAGAAAGCCCAGAGTAACTGCTCTGTTTTACAAGAGCAAAATCCGTATGTGGATCATTTACATAAACTTGTCACTTCCCATTACAGTTCTAATGTCGGCTGGGTAGTAATCGCAGGCATGCTGGGGGAGGGGAGGTCAAGGTAGGCTGTGCCTCCATATTGGAAGCCCAAGGTACGCATGTGCTGTGCCTGTCACCACCCCCACCTGCACTGACTACTGAATTAATGGAAAGTGTCTTTTCTTTTCCATTAAATAAGAACTATTCACGCTGCTATGGCAGCAGACCCTATGCTTAAGACAGAGAAAAAAGCGCTTCTGCATCAAGCTATTGTTAGGGGAGAATTCACTTTGAGGAGCATTTCAAAGCTGATCCGATTGGGGAAAGAATCATGTTAAATATTTGCTATGAAATATTTATAAGAAGAGCACAGGAGCAATTGACAAAGTTGCCTGGGAAAATAAGCATTTCTCTTCATTTGGACATTTTAGGTTGGGGGGTTTAAATGCCCTACGGAGAACTTATAGAAGTGCAAATACATGTGTGATGTGTGTTCACAAACGCGCGTGTACACACACATACAAGCACACTCACACACATGGTTGAATGGATTGATAGGATTTAAGCCAATCTGCATCTGAATGCTATTTCCCAAATACAGCCACAATAAGAGGTCACTGAGGACTGTCTTGATAATTGTATTTGAAGAAGCCCTGTGCTGATGCCGGCAGAGCAAGGCGCCTTAGCTGTACCCAGGCAGTCACGGCCATGTGGCAGGCAGCCATCTTACAGGTGCTTTTTACGTATCCGTACCCTAAGAAAGGGACTCTTGGAGGGGACAGACTCCCCGCAACCCTATCCTTTATTCCATCAGCTTGATACCCAAGTGTATGCATTGAGAAAGGAAAAGGATGATTTGTTTGAAGCCAGAATAAATGTTTTCAGAGTACAGCGTTGCCATCTATGTGGCTTATAGGTTAAAAAAAAAAAAAAAAAAAAAATTCGCACCGAAACCCTGCCCACCTGAATATACAATGACGTAATAAAATGTGGCAAACGATTGATTGATTTATATGGTTAAAAGAAGCTCTGTATAAACTGTGTATAATTTCAATATCTGTGGGGCTCTTCTCTCTATCGGTAAGAGAGAAATGAAAATATCCTGTTTTAATGCAATGTCTCCAATAAATAAATCACATATTTAATTCAGTATTTGCCACATACGCCTTGCAATCATTTTATGTAGTATGTTATACTACTGTGAAACTAGTGTACTGTAGTGTGATTAGCATAGGCAACCAAATAGCTAACTAGGTAGTGTATACCCTGTTACTGATGCTTATTTTAGCCCATAAATTCTATAGAGAATTTTGCTCTATGCCAGTTTTATTAATCAACAAACACATAGGCTTCTGGCCAAAAGGGTGAGTGCTCTGAAATGACCAGTTGCAGTCATCTCTATAGTATCTGACTTGGTCTGAGAGGGCCACGATTACCTAGTGGCGAGGCAGGCGGAAGGAAGATGCACGGCGGTGGTGGGGGACTGAATCACAGCCAGGCTGTTTCTTATCTAAGAGTTCACCAAGTGGGAAAGCATTGTGGATGGATTTAAATCAGCTTTTTTCTCCATCCCCCCTCCCTTGCACACAACAAAAGTCTAAATCCCTTTTCAGGCCAGATTGCCCCATTTCCCTGCATGGGCCAGGCAGATTGGAAACATGTTTGTCATTCAGCTTTTCTCCGGGCTAATCAGGAGACACTGGGGTGGTGGGATTTCTGCCTTTCATCTATGGAGCCTGCCTCTAAAAGCAGCCGTGCAGAGGCCTCTAGGCCTGCTCGAGAGCTGGGCTGCCTGTCATCTCTGCAGACAGATATAAAAATATTGTTAACCACGAGCCTAAGCAGAGGGTTTAACAGGGATTTGAATCTAAAATGTGATACTCCACATAGACCAACTTGATTTGGTCCAACAGAGCCGAACCCCTTATTCTGTTCTAACAAAGTGTGTCACATAATGGAGGAGATTTTGATGGGATTTACGACGTCTCTGTTTCAGGACTGCTGCTGAATAGATCTAAACTGTGAATGAACGTAGCTGCCTCCGGAGCTATCCTGACAAGAGGCCTCGGTCCATCTGACTCACGCATCAAGGTCTTATTGGAGGACAGCTTTCAAGTTCACAGGGGTGCTGTCCCGAGCATGCAGTGGCAGCTGTGCCAGGCAGGTGTGGAGCAGTGAGGTGCCTTATGGAGCCACAGCCAGTGTCAGAGGGTTGCTACACAGTGATTCCCATACCTCCTATATTGGGAACTTAAGTGACCTTTTGAACCTGACAATTCTGGACAATAATTACTTGTAAAGACAATGGACACCAATCATGAGGAGGGAGTATAAAGTGGTGGCTAGAGTCTAAGAGGGCACAGTTTGACTCTTGGCTTCTCCACTCACCAGAAAACCTTGGCCACCTCACTCTCAACAACTTGGTTTCTTCATCTATAAAATGGGAATAATAATTGTATTTTCTCCCTGAAATTGTTTTGAGGAATATGGGAGGCAGCGCATGTTCAGCACTAAGTCTAGACCATAAATCCTTGATATGCAATATTGCTAGCTACTGCTTGCAGCTCCATCAGCAGTTAAGAATGGCTTGCGACCTTACCTGAACCACAGGCTGACTCACTCATAGCTGCGCTGTCTGAAAAAGCAATGGCCAACATTCCAGAAGCAAAAATGAGGCAATGACATACATTCATATCCATCTGCCAAGAGACTCTTTTGGAAAGTCCTATATTTCAGGCATAAACAAAATCCAGAAAATAATATAATGAACACTCACAGATGCTTCATGGAACTTTGACAAATTTTAATGTTTTGCAGGGTTTATTCAGATGGTAGGAAATAAACCACTCAGAATTTTGTTGAGTTACTCAGTGCCTCTCCTTGAGCCCGTTCTTCTTCTTACCTTCCCCCTTCTGTCCCAAGATGATTACTGTCTTGAATGTGAGTTTGAACAATCCTCGACATGTTTTTATGAAATTCATATATTGTATAGCTATGATAATAGCTGTAAATGTTCATAAACAACACTGAGTTTTGTTTTATACAATTTGGTTTTTGTATTTAACATATAAGTCCACCACCGGCTTTTTCTCTTAATATTATGTTTTTATATTTAGTCATATTTATACATTTTTATAAACAAAGAGACATAGATTTGTACTGCAGTTTAAATGTCCATTTCATGAATTAATTTTTCCATTATCTCATTGGTAGACATTTAGACTGTTTCTGCTTTTTTCTACTTAAATAATACCCCAGTAAACACATACCTGCATGTGTTCTTCTGTGTATAGGTAAGTGCTTGTCTACATTTATACTGTTTGGCTCAGATCCTATTCCCTTAGAGATAATTTGGTATAAATATATGTGAGGAGAATTGCTGGTCCTTAGGGACGTATATCTTCACCGTTATTAGATATTACCAATTGCTTTTAACACCAGCAGAATATGAGAATTTAAGGGAAACATTTAAAGGGAAGGAAATACATTAAATGATGTTTACTCACCCAACTTTCTTTGGATTTCCAGGAACTGATTTAGGGGGTAATGCTGCTGCTTTCTTATCAGTAGTTATGGAGTACAGGTTACTTTTTTCCTCCCAATGTTAATTATCCCCTCTGTACCCTTTTGTAGTCTTGCATATCCTGCTGTTGATAATAGAATGTTCCTGGAGAAAACCAGACCCTCGACTTGGGTCAAAAGGTTAGGAAACAAATCGTCTCCTGTAGTCTTTAAATACCCTTCTTCCTGAAGAGCCCCACTAAAAGTGAAGCTCCTTAGAAATGAAACAACCAAACTGAAAATGGTTCATTAAAGAATTTCAGGTCTCTACATTGACTCTCCTTTTATAACAGGGCACATACACAGAAGGGAGTGGGTAGAGAGACGTAGCTGGACAACAGCATCCTGGACACGATCTTTCAGCCCCAACCGGAACGGAGCTTGTGATTGTGCTGGAGGAAATACAGTTTATGTTTTCAAGAAACCTGATGAGTCAAGTTAAGATTTAAAAGATGCTTGAATGTCTTTTAATAAAATACCAGTCCAGAAATGATTTCACATAATTACACTAGTAAAAAAGCAAATAATTTTATTTTAGTCCTGTGTAAAATTAATCACAGGAATAGAAAATTAGCCACAGAAAAAGAGAGATAAACAATTGTTTTCAATTCTTTTGGGAGGGGGCATTTCCCTGTGTATATGATAAAGAATAAATGTACGTGTCCATGCTACATGCCCACAACTCCAAAGCCAAATAAAATTATTTTTGTATTACTTGCTATTTTGAATCATAAGTGCCATTACTTCCCTTCATTATTATGTCTAATTGTAAGTTGACTGTACCAGGAAATGAACTACAGTTAATTTAACAGTCAACTAGTGACCAAACTGGAGCTATAAAGGGCAGATTGTTGGCATTAATTAGAGGCTTCTGTTTGGCTTTTAGATTCTTATCTGTTTGACCTTGTGTCTTCTATAATCTGGCTGAAGGTTTTCTGGGTCAGCTGAGGGCTTCTGAGTCACAGCACTTGGAACTCTGCAGTAGCTGGTTTCACTGCAGAAATGAACTAACATCAGGATGATAATGCAAAGAATCCCTAGCTCTGCCCACAGGTTTTCTCAGCCAGATCCCGAATAAGAAGGAAACTTCTTGTTTCTTTCTTTCCCTACAACAAAACATCTGTCAGTTTAAACAGGTTTTTAGGAAACAGCCAGAATTTGAACACAGATTCTAGGTGCAAAGCTCCCCTGTTACCCTCTACACTGTCTCTCACACGAATAGCTGATGCTTAGCTATATGAAGTGCCAGACACTGTGCTAAGAGCTCATGCATTCCCATTCTCAACCCTTACAAGTATTTTATGATTTAGGTACTATTATTATGTAAATACACCAAAATGTAATGACTTGAACAGGATAGAAGTCTACTTTTCTTATAAGTCTAGTAAATATATGCCTCTGTTCCATCCAGGGACCCAGGAAGCTGGGGTGGTTCCTCAGCATGTGGCTTCCATAATTGTTGCAGTTGTTACCTTCTACAGGCAGGAGAAAGCGGAAAGAGAGCGTGAGGAGTGCACCTCCAGGATCCCTGTGTCCTGACCTAATTCCCATTCCTATTCCCTTAGACATAATTCAGTCATGGCTACACCTGGCTATAAGAGAGACAAGGAAATACAGTCTGGTAGAGCAGGCATGTACTCGGCCATTATTCTACTACTGTGAGAGAAAGGATTTCAGTGCTGACACTGGTCGTTTATTTATGGACATTCAGACTTCTTTGAAATCTTAACTAAACCCTTTAGGTCTCTGGGCAACTTTCGGTCTCCACCAGTTATCATCTATATTTTACTAATGAGGCAAATTCAATTTAGCAACTTGAAAAACTAGCCCAACGTCACATACTTAGTAGAGGCAATGGGATTCAAACCCAGGCAATGTGAGGCTAAAAACTGAGCATTTAAATGCCATCTACACCGATGCCCTGAGTAATTAATTCTTTGGCGAGTCACTTTTCTCTAAATGGATATTTGTTGTGGGATTCTACTTAACACTGCTGGAAGATTGCGGTAATCAGAAATTTTCCATTATAGAAACAGTGGAGATGCGTCCTGGCGTTCCACATTGTCTGAGTTCAGGAGGCTAAAAGCCTACAGTGATTATCATGTCTTTGGAAGTGAGGTTTCTGTGGTACAGGTAAAAACCTCAGGATTTTCGTGGTTAGAAGATATTAAGTGACAAAGGAAGGTATTACTCTAAGTCATCTCTAATTAGGTGCTTTGGTTTAACACACCCAGTCAAGGATATTTTGAGCTAAAGCTTAAAAAAACCCAAGCTGCCTCTTTATAAGTCACCATTAATGCATAGATGAAAGGTATTTTGAACTTGGGGAACTATTGTCCATCAGCTCAACTATGTAGCTCATAATATGACATACAATTAGTGATTTTATTTACACTTCTATTAAGAGTGTTTTTTAGAGGAGGGGCAGTTTGGGTATTACAAAGAGAGAAACAGGAAAAATTTACATGAAAGGTGAATATTAACTGTATTTAAATAAATGCTATTAATTTTTAGCTCCAAAAATGAATGCTAATTTGTGTAACTCAGTAGATGTGTAACCAAAACAAATAATTACCCTCCTTAATTCGAGCAAGGGCTGCTCTTCCTAAAATACCAGAGATCTGAAATCTGATTTTTCTCAGTATGAACGCTTGGGCAAGTTACCTTTAACCTCCTTCATCTGTACAATGGAGACACAAACATTTTTTACTTATAGATTTGTTGCGAGAATTAAATGGAATAGTTCATGGAACAACATTAGCATAGTACGTGGTAAGCAATGAGTAAATGTTGGGGATTATGACAACTGTCGACACAATACATTTGAATTGCTGGTGGAGGTTAGGGATGTGGATAACAAATTCTGTAAGACTGTGAAAACACAGTAATGTGGAGGGAAGGCTTACCTCATTTAACAAATTCATTCAAAGTGTTAATCCAGAACTTTGCTAATGCCGGCTGTCAGAATCTTGTGATGAACTAAAGATTTCAGTTAATGTCTTTTTTAATCTTCCCAGGCAAAAATAATCATCACTTTCCTTTCTGTGACTTCTTTGCTATTTCTCCATTCTTCTATCCTTCTACTTAGCACCCTGTGTCACAGGTATTTGTTTGCCTGTTTAGACTCTGCAAACTTCCCTGGTGACCAAGTGACATGTGGAACCCTCCAAGCCAGGGACATTTCCTGGCTCCCTGCACAGTGCCTGGCATAAAGCAGGGTCTCCATAAATGTTTCTTTAACGAGTGTCTAAATGGCCTGGTGGAAGTTGCTGGCACACTAGAAGAAGAGCCTGGAAGTACCATGTTATATTTTTCTAGTCTGCTAATAATCAAACCTTTTCATACTCAGTTTCTTCATTTGAGAAATAGTCCATGCAGTGTGCTTCCCTTGCAGAGATGCTGTGATAATTAATGAGACTCATTGGAAAGGAACGACATTCTCTATCCCTTTGAAGTTTGGTTTTACAAGAAGATCTTTATATACAAGGCTGTAAAAATTCTGTTCTCCTTCCTGCCCTTTTTTTCCTCAAGCCCAAAGGTCCAGGAGAGATTATCTGCCTATGAAACTTCCATTTCGTAAATGCCAGTCTCCCCTGTAGTATAACCTGCAGTGTACTCGGCCCGTCAATCCAAGCCCTGAGGCCTTCTCTTTTCACAGATCAATTTGTGAGCATGCAGACTGGAAACCCCTGATAGCTTGAGAGTTGTCAGCAAATGGACTAGGGAAAGCCATGGTTTATTCACAGATGCTCTTGACCTTCTGTGTTCTTTTTGAGGTTGCCCACGTCTTCTCTGAAGAAACCACTCGAGAGGGCTTGGCAGGAGCCATGCTCTGTGCTAGGCGTTGGGACTGGATAGTGCACAGACAGGTGAGTTGTGACGTTACAATAGAGAGCCGTAAGTCCAACGCAAAGAGGTGTGTGGGATGGGGGTAGGTACAGGTCAGGAGGCAGCTCGGGCAGGATGAACCTGGAGTACAGTTAAGAGGATGGGGAGCCATGTCAGGCAAGGAGATGGTACCCGGGCCAGGTGTGAGGGATGAAGAGGATGGATTAGTTTTGTGAACTTGCGTTTAGCCTCACTGAGCCTACATTTCCTCATCTGTAAAATAGGTATAATAAACAACATGGAGGTTAAAAAAATAAATAAAATGATTTTGTAAATTATAAAATGCTTTATAAGTATCCGTTATTATTTGTATCTTCTAGTTGTTTTCCATAAGCTAAGCAGTGAAGACATGGTATTTAAGACCAGCCAAAGCTGAGCTGACATCAATGGTACCAACATTGTGCTCTTCCCTGGGTGTGGTGTACTGAGCCCTCCACAAGGTGAGGATCAGGGACTGTGTTGGGGAGTGGTAAGAAGACAGGGGATGGAAGCCTTTGGTACCGTCCTTTCATGCTGGCAGCAACCACCCAAGGTAGCGTACAGTGGCATCCTAACTGGGATGCAAAAGAAAGAATGCACTAAGTTTTAGGTGACCACTAGTATCCATAAAATAACGTAGTTTAGAGAGCAACAAGATGCTTTTCTGCATGTTTGAATGTGACCCCACCTGAGTTGAATTTCCATAAACTGTTTAAACTCATAAATTTAGGAACGTTACTCATTCCAGTACCAAAAATTCTAGCCTCTTGACCCTCCAGCCCACTTTCAGCTCTACTTTTTCCATTATCTAGTAATCACTCTCTTGTCAATAGCTTCAACTGGTTTGTCTTTTTTTTTTTTGTGAGTCTCTCTCTGTTGCCCAGGCTAGAGTGCAGTGTCATGATATTAGCTTGCTGCAACCTCCGCCTCCTAGGTTCAAGCAATTCTCCCTCCTTGGCCTCCCAAGTAGCTGGATCTACAGGTGCCCGCCACCATGCCCAACTAATTTTTTTTTGTATTTTTAGTAGAGATTGGAGTTTCATCACGTTGGCCAGGCTGGTCTTAAACTCCTGACCTCAAGTGATCTGCCCACCTCAGCCTTCCAAAGTGCTGGATTACAGGTGTGAGCCACTGCACCTGGCCTGTCCGTTGTCTTTTCAAAGCATTTGCCTTTAAACCGCCCACCCCAGATCAGTCCAGGCTTAAACCCAGTCTTCTGAGTGTTGCTAGAGAAAATCATGCAACTGTGAGATTAGCACTGCTACAAATTCAGGATTTCAGCAGCTATCTGATGTTCTTCTATCATGGGAAAATATTTTAAAATATTATTGGATGTATTTTTCCTTTCTGGTCATTCCTCCTGCCACCCATAGAAGCCAAGGGCACCCTTTACTTTAGGGGGAAGGCAGTAGTAGCCAGCCAAGAACAAAGGAGTCAGTGTTGAGCTTCTGACTTCCAAAACAGGCTTCTGAAATTCATTTCAGGGAAAATAGATGTGAAAGCCAAGATTTTCATTTGCAAGATCCAGGCTTTGTTGAGAGAGGAGAGGATTTGTGGGTTCTAAGGAAACAGAATAGAAAACTAGAGCATAGTTTACAGCGATAACCATAGAGTGGGGAGGATGAATGATGAGCTGTGATGTATGGCGGTTTCCTGTCAAACCAGAGGGCAACAAGGCAAAGCAAAACAAAACAAAACAAAACAGAAACTCTTGCTGGGCTGGAGGACTGTAACTTGATGCAAGAGGCATAGGAACACCAGGACATTGAGAGGTGACTGCGGGTTGAAAACCTTACTGAAGTTGGGGTAGAAGGTGAGGAGGCAGCATGGAGATCGCCTGGAAAGATCTGGGAATCCTGGAACTGACAGAATTGTGTAATCCTTTTCAACCGGGACTCTGAAATAAGGCTGTTCCTTACAATGGTCCTGGTAACATGGAGTGACCACAGTCAAGAAAACAAAAGAAAAAATGCCACGTTTAGGTAGAGGGAAGCTCTGATATGGGCTGTGTCCCCCCTAAATCCCTCCACTTGGCATAGAAGATCTCCAGATGTCCCACGTGCCCTGCTGGGAAGATGACATGCAGAGGGACTCTGGGATGTAGAGAACACTCTTCACCAATGCTCTTGTGTCCCTCATGAGGACGCCTCCTCCTCTTTCTGTTCTTCCAATGCTGATGCTTTCTCTACACCAGCACTCTTCTGGCCTTACACGTAGCTCATGTTTTACACAGATGGTCCTCAAATTTGTGTCTTTGAGTCTAAAGAACAGATGCTGCTTCATACTTTTACCTCTAGAGCTTGGTTTATAATTGAATTTCAGAGTATATTTATCAGGTGAATTAATTAACTTTTGTGCATCCTGCACGGAATTGAAATCTTTCAGCATCTTTGCCACTTTAAGATGATATAATGCCATATGTTTGGCCTGCAAATAAATATTTACAAGATACTTCCAAGTGGAATCTTAGTGCCTTTGTTGAGATATTGACCCCTATAGGTAGTAAGTTTCATATTTTATTTTATTATTTTATTTGTTTGTTTTTGAGACAGAGTCTTGCTGTGTCACCCATGCTGGAGTGCAGTGGTATGATCTCAGCTCACTGCAACCTCCACCTCCTGGGTTCAAGTGATTCTCCTGCCTCAGCCTCCCGAGTAGCTGGGACTACAGGTATGCGCTACCACGCCCAGTTAATATTTTATACTTTTAGTAGAGATGGGGTTTCACCATGTTGGCCAGGCCGGTCTTGAACTCCTGACCTCAAGTGATCCACCCGTCTCGGCCTCCCAAAGTGCTGGGATTACAGGAGTAAGCCACTGTGCCTGGCCAGTTCCATATTTTAGATAATTAGTTTATTTGCCACTTGGCAGAGAAAATTTAGAAATAAATAACCTAATACTTTGGAGTAATACAATGTAACCCAAAGGTCACTTAGCCTAAAGCCTCCACCCTGTGATAGTAGGTTTCTAAGCCCTTCCTCAAAGTGTCCATAGGTTACTTGCAGAAATCCCTAGAGGGATGCATTACTTGTGTCAGACTGTCAGGTACTGTCATCGTATGGTACCCACTCCACTCTTCTCTTGCTTTGGTTCCAAACTGTGATGTCTGCTGGCCATGAAGCCATTTAGAACAATGTCACTTCTGCCCATGATGTGAACAGTAATGCCCATGAAAATGTCATGAAGCTGTCCATCTTTGGCATACTAAAGTAATACTAGCGTCTATGAAGAAGCTGAGAAAATAACTTTCTCCATAATTCTGGGCCACATTTTATCACGGAGCTCCTAAGCTCATGGTCTCACAGTTTTGCAAGCTTCTGGTTATCCCCTTTCACAAAAAATAACTCCATGGAAAAAGTTGGGAAATGAATACTGCACCATTCCCTTCAAACTCCTCTGGGAAAGCCCTCACCGAAACTCCTCTCTCTGTTTCCAGTTACCAAACAACAGCAGCCACAAAACTCCAATGCATATTAACAGAAGCAAAAAAATAAGTTTAATGGACTGAGGGAGAGAAGGAAGAAAGGTTATTGTCTTCACTAGCAGAATTTAGGTAGCAATTCTTCCTACTCAAAATGCTGTTTCAAAATACCTTGTATATAGTGAAATACAGCATCATGACTGCTGGAAAAGGAGTTTATTCTTTCCCTAGTAAACATGGGGAAATGGGAGCCAAAAGAGTGAAGAAGATAAACCAGATTAGGAAATGACATCTTAAAAGATACTTTTGTCTTGCAGCTATATAAAGAATGCAGATCAGAACGACTCCTGGACATTAACCCACTGAAGGTCTACCTGAAGAACTTCCCACTCCTGCTGTACCTTGTACGCTGATTCTATCACCCCTCAGGAGTTTTGTCACTGACTTCACCATTTATTTTCCCATCATAGTGTGCTGTGTCCCTCAGACTTAACATAGCCTGTTTGTCTTCTGAATAGAGACTTGTCTATGTTGAGCCATATATCTGCCTCCTCCTTCTGCTTGACACAGGCCTTCACCAGCTGGACTCAAACTTCAATCACCCCCGAACCAGACCTATCTCTGAAAAACTCTCCTATTCTTGTACTTGGATCCAGTAACTCCCAGTCTTATACTAAGATCCAGAATAATTCCTTTGGATTATAGTTTTAAACATTGATGCTCAAAAGAAAATACAATCCTGGGGTGAGCATGATGGCTCATACATGTAATCCTAGCACTTTGAGAAGCTGAAGTGAGACAATTGCTGGGGGCCAGGAGTTTGAGACCAGCCAGGGCAACATAGCAAGACTTCATCTCTACAGAAAATTCAAAAATTAGTTGGGCATAATGGCATGTGTCCGTAGTTCTAGCTACTTAGGAGTCTGAGGTAAGAGGATCACTTGAGCTCAGGGCTTCAAAGTTACAATGAGCTATGATCAGGCCACTGCACTCCAACTTGGGTGACAGAACGAGGTCCTGTGTCTAACAAAAAATAAATGAAAATAGCATTCTGAAGATGGATGGTGGTGATGATTGCACAACACTGAGCTGTACACTTTAAAATGGTTAAAATGGGGTGTGTGTGTGTGTGTGTACATGTATAAAGGCAATGATTAAAATGGGTTCATTCTTTTGATTTGAGAAGTTTAAAATTAAAATTGTGAACATTTACGTACTTTCAATGATTTTTTCCCATAACAGTGTAAGTAATAAGGAAAGAGAGAGAGAAATCGAAAATAGAAAATTTTTGTAAAATTCTTCAAAAATATTAAATGAATTGGGTCAAATTTACATCAAGTACTTTTACAGGGTGTGCTTGGGTATGCATAGACAGCTTCTATTTTTCTCATTGTGGGTTTGAGTATTTCTTTCCCTGGTGGAGGTCTATTGCCTCTCAAGAGAGAGAAAAGTTGTGGAAACAAAACGAGGCTTTGTGCATCTTTCACAAGGGCTGGTTTGTTTTAGAAGGAATTTCAAGGAAGTTGGGAATCTTAAAATTGTGTTTTGTTTCATAGATAGTAAGTTTTCTCCTATCACTGAGGTCCCACTTTTAGCAAATGCATATATAATTCTTCTTAATGCTGATGAATCTATGAGAAAAGGAGAATTGCAGATCATTTAGAAAAATCACAGGGTCCACATGATTCTCAGCTTATTCAAAGGTCTTGTTTCCAATGGGCCAAATACAAATTCTTCATTTACCACAAACCCTAAAATGTGGGAAGAAGATAGCTGAGTCAACAGGAAATAAAGGAGACAACTCTCAAACTCTGTGTAGGGAATTAAAATGCTACTGTTCCCACATACAGACATAGACAAGCCCTTGCTTTTAGGAGCTAAGGAGTGCCTTGCTTATGACCAGCTTGGGCAAAGCACAAAGACACCATGGGGCTCACTGTTAAAGAAGTTTACTTTCAGTGAATGAAGAGCATTAAATGTTACTGTAGCATACTAAATGCACCAACTTCTTTGAATTAAGAACCTCACTGTTTGGTGTACATCTTTGTCTTTTCAGAGATAAGAATTCCATTCAAACTAATAATAATCTCACCGACTAATCAAATAAATAACCTAATGTTAAAGCTATATCCAAGGCACCGGAAGCCCTTTAACGACAGCTCACTTATCAATACCCATGTCTCTGTGAAAGGTTACAGAGTTATTACTCTTACAGATTCAGACACCAAACCACGGAAGTTCAATGATTGACCCAAGACCAGCAAAGCCGGCTTGTCACAGGGCAAAGCAGAGATTTGCACCCATGCCTATCTCGTTCCAGTAGACCTTCTTATGGATAATTAAATTCCCAATCTGGGGAGTTAAATTCCATCACTGTTCCAGCAAGGTACTTTTCTGAATCAGAGTCTTCTTTTGCTGAGACCCTGCCTGATGCATTTCAGACAGTTTTGCAAGATGGCAAGGACTCCCACTTCCCCACCATGACTCACTGGATGTACATGGCACTCATCCTTTCTTTCTTTAGCTTAACTTTTAAAAATCATGACAACCTTTCAGTAACCTAATATAAACTATAACACCTCATTAACAAAGTGTTTGACAGTGTAATCAGGAAGCATAGCGACTTCAGGCAAGGAAGAAGTATAAGACAAGGTGAATGCTAAAGAAAAATGACATCGGCCCGGGAACAGGGGCTCACGCCTGTGATCCCAGCACTTTGGAAGGCTGAGGCGGGAGGATCACTAGGTCAAGAGATCGAGACCATCCTGGCCAACATGGTGAAACCCTGTCTGTTCTACAAATACAATAATTTGCTGGGCATGGTGGCATGCATCTGTAGTCCCAGCTACTCGGGAGGCTGAGGTAGGAGAATGGCTTGAACCTGGAAGGTGGAGGTTGCAGTGAGCCGAGATCGCGCCACTGCACTCCGATCTGGTGACAGAGTGACACCTCGTCTCAAAAAAAAAAAAAAAGAAAAAGAAAAATGACATTCATGCTATGTGTTATTACAGTAATGTTCTTAGCTGTGAGATGTGTGCAAAGAGAAAAATCCTAGCTAGTAACCCATCAGCAAACATGTTAAGAAAAAAGCACATTGTAGTTGGGTAACCTGCCTCATGACTGCACTTAAACCAATTAATAAGAAACAAAATCAGTTTAAGGACACTTTTTTTCAAACCCATGTATCGAACTGTTTAAGGGGGAATAGCCTAGAATGTCCTTCAATGATATGGTAAGAGTTAGGCTCCTGAAAAAATCTAGTACCTCAAAAGCTTGATTAGAAGCTATGTATGTTAGGTCTGTTGGACTCTAATATTCATCTCTTCATTCAACAATTATTCACTTAGCTCCTACAATATGTAATATGGATTTATGTGGCTTTTGATGTTGCAAAGAGTAATTGATTTTTTAAAGTATTTTGAAAGGAATCCACAATCATCTATTCTGTTCCCATGATCCTTTCAAATATTGGTAAAAATGAGCTTACTTCTGTTTCTGCTGGGGCAGGAATACCATTAACCCCAAGGGTAGAGCAGCATTCTGCCAGAAAATTCTAGCTGCCATCCCTAAAGTCAATTAAAACCTATATGTAGTAAATTTCCAGACCCTTCATATGTTCTTCCCATTATTCCTGGCAGTAGACACATATTGCCCTCCAAGAGCTAGCTGCGTATCCAGTACACCCATGTGAGTGGGGATTGCTGACTTAAGCAGGGATGGAGTCCTGATAGCCTTCTTTGAAAGACATTAACCTCAGTAGTTGAGATAAATATTTTTCCTAATAAGAGCCCAGAGGGAATATGTCATATACTTTACTGTTTTCAGGGTTTAAACTCAGTTGCAGGCAGAACTTTTTCTAAAGGTTTCAAAAGAAAGGCAAGCCAACAGGTGCAGTCATATCGCCAAGCTTCTATAACTTCTTCAGATTGTGGACATTGAGACGGAGAAAAGAAAGCTCGGAAAAGGAGGGATGGAGAGCTGACTAGATTTTTCTTCCATGTCTGCATGGTCTGGGTTACCTTGTCACTCTATACTTAAGTAAGTTAAAAGTTTAATACACAAATGGAAAGAAGTTGATGATATTCTAATTTCATTCAGTTACCATGGGTGAGGATATTCTCTATGCAAAATTGTAGCTCACATTAGGTTTATAAGATAGTGCACCATATACAATTCATATCTTATTTAAATATCTTAGTTTATAGTCACTAGAATCTTTATTTTTATTTTATTTTAGTTTTACTTTTTCCAACTTTTATTTTAAGTTCAAGGGGTACATGCACAGGTTTGTTACATGGGTAAATTTTGTGTTGTGGGGGTTTAATGTACAGATGATTTTGTCACCTAGGTAACCAGCATAGTACCCCAATAGGTAGTTTTCAATCCTCACCTTCCCCCCAAACTCCACCCTCAAGTAGGCCCCAATGTCTATTACTCCCTTCTTTGTGTCCCTGTATACTCATTGTTTAGCTGTCACTTATAAGTGAGGACATTTGGTTTTCTGTGATAGTTCATTTAGGATAATGGTCTCCATGTCCATCCATGTTGCTTCAAAGGATATAATTTTGTTATTTGTTATGGCAGCATAGTATTCCATGATGTATATGTACCACGTTTTCTTTATCGAACCCACCATTGATGGGCATGGGAGGTATAACTGGGCATGGTTTCCTGCCTTCAAAATCTTACCTTGATTAAGTGTTCCACCAGAAAAATTGAGGAGTTCGGCAGAGGTAAGAAAGAAAAAAGGCACATCATATAAGAGAGAAGACCATAGCATGAGGCAACATGTATGTTTGTAACATCTCAAGAAACATGTGGAAAACAACTTCACATTGATCTGAAATCATGTGCCATGTGTCATAACCTCTCTTTGTTTCCATAAAATTGCATCATTAAGGAGTATATTTTGCTTGATTACTCTCTATCAAAGAATGTAGGTTCCATGAAAGGTTGGGTAGAAGAGTCTCTCTTACTTTTCCTCCCATATTTTCCCCTCAAATGCTGGATGAAAGGGAGAGAAGAACTACAAGTCCCTGGTGGAGGCCTCAATTCTGGGAGTGTCCCAGCCCCAATCTCCTCCCTCTGCCTGCCCTCTGGGAGGCTAAGGTGAGGGAAGTGGGTGCACCCATCAGCAAAACTCGATCCCAGGCCTGGGGCTGTTCCTCTGCTTTGCCTTTGCTTAAAACCTGTGGGAGGGCTCCTTTGAAGGCCAGAGAAAGGCAAGTCCACCATCTGGGAGGAGGAGACACACACATAGGATATCACCACATCGTATCCTTAGTCCCTCGTTGGACTGGGTCAGATTTGGACTAAGGCTGTGAAAATAACCAGCCACCCAGTCACTGCCCGGCTTCCGCCAATGTGTCCTGACTCCAACCCGGTCTTGTAAGCCCCTTTCAGACTCTCATTGCTCTGTCACTCCTGTGTTCACTTCCTATATTTTCACACAGATGTGGTTTAGTGTTTGCTTTCTAAGGCATATTTTGCATGGAAGAATGCTTCCAGTGAGCTGAGGCCCTAATTGCCAAATAATGGTTGCCAAAACATGTTATTTTGGCTTCAAGCTTGTACAGAGCTGAGGCATTTTCCCCTCTTAAAAAAAAAAAAAAAATTCCATCCTCAGCAGCCCAAGGGCCATTTGCAAACACACAGGACTGAGACCTCCATGGCTTTTCCTCCAGCTGGTGAGGGTGACTCCTTGTTACTTGAGGCAGCCTCAGTGGGCCTCGATCCTTGCACGTGGGAAGCTCCATGGTGGGGCCGCCTCTGGGCTGTGGGCACCAGGCTAAACGAAGGTGCTGAGACTTGCCTCCCACCAAGCCCTGCCAAGGGCCGCCTGCTCCGCCACGAGGGGTGTTCCTGCCACCCTGCGCTGCAGTGGGAAGCATCTGCCAGCTAACTGCAAACACAAGCCGCCCAGCAAGCACGGGAATTCCAAATAGAGACAAATCTAGGGCCTCAGGGGAAGCTGGATGGAACTGATCAGTATGAGAGATATCACCGCTAATTAAGTCCTGATCCCCTGGCTCCACTTGAAACAAACCAAGGAGGGATCAAGTTTTGAGAGCAGGTGCTAACTGGTTGCAAAAGAGGAGTCCATCACTTCAGCAAAAGGTTTGCCTGTACCTTGGGGAGGACACAGCTTTTCTGAGGAAAGTCATTACTGGACAGAGCCATAGGCTCTTATTTTGTCCTAGGACACGGAGGAGCTTGTAAAAAACAAAAAACACAAAAAACAATCCTCTGCTGTGACAAAGAACTGTTGTCCTTCCCTATGTTTTCCCCCTGATGGCTGATTTACTTTCTCCTCAGATGGACAATGGAGTAATTTACAGGTCAGTAAACTGTCTCCTGGAGATGCCGGAGCAGTTTCATTTCAGTACAGACAATATGGGATTTGTCGTGACACAAATATCAGTCCAGAGCAGGACTGACACAGCCACCTACCCTGACTGTTTAGGAAAAGAATATTCTAAGTACAATGCATAAATAAACCTAATAAGCAAATATTTACCTGCAGAAAGAAAATCTGAGAGTTCCATGAGTGTTGTGTGTGTGTGTGAAGAGGGAATGCATTGTGTTAAGGATCTGGACAAACATCCTGTCAAACATCCATGATTTTTTTTCATTCTCGGAAATGTTGCCTTGATGTTAGAAATTATGACTTTGAATACCTACTAACATGTACTGGGCACTTCTATGTGCCCGGAGCTCTGCCAAGTGTTTTACATTCATTATCTCATTTGATCTTTATGAGGGCCATAGGAAGTAGATGTGACTTAGAGATGTTAAATAACACCTCTAGTAAGTGACCCGCTAAAGTTTGGAATGCCACCAGAGTGTGTATTTCTAAACGTGAGGCTATCCTGCCTCCCAACTTTGGATTCGGCACAGAAATAGCAAAATACTTTGCACACTAAGTGCCCAACAAATGCATTAAGTGAATGACTGAACAATGACTGAATGGTGATATTAAGGACTCACTGCAGGTTCATACTAAAACAGTAACTTGGGAAATTGTTCTACCATATGTTAAGTCTAACAGTCTAGAGATCTTTGATTTTGGGGACATTATTTGTATTAAATAAAAAAATTATTCGGAGGGTCTTCCTTTGATCTGAGTGAAGAATGTTTTGAATCTTGACAGGGCTGGGCCTACATTTGGCACATTTTGATAACCTGCAGGCAAGTTGGCTGAAGTTGCTGGCAGTGACTCCAGAAATCATTATCAACATAATTTCCTTTTTCTTCTGACATGTAATCCTTTCCCTATCCTCACACCCCAATCTTCCGACCACTCTTGATAGTGGGAGGCTGCTGCTTTGAGTCGTGTACCCAGCCACTGAGCACACGCTTTCTCTGGAATGTGTCCTGTGTTGATTGCACTATTTATTAGTTTTATAGCAACAGAGCTGAGTGCTTCTTTGGTGTCTTTGTTGGGATTGTGTACATTATTCAGCCAGAAACAGAGTAGTTTGGATTCTTGCTGGCACCTGAACTGGCTTGAAAGGGAATTTAGATCTCAATGCTTATAACACATAGATGTTTATAAGAAACATTGTTTTATACATGTTTATGAAAATAAAATTATTTCAAATGATGGTGCTTGAGGGTACTATGAGATGAGACAGGGCTGAGCTCAATAGTGAAGGCACAGAAATGGAAATGCTAAGGGGAGTTTTAATGGTTGGATTTAGCTCTGATGGGGGCAACCAGGCCTTAACCTTGTTTTCTTTACCAGCTCTTCCACTGTCCTTTTGGCTCCCCTGAGAATCTAACAGTATCTCACTCCATTTCACTATTGCTGTAATGAAAAAGCAGTACTGTTGGTCAGTGAATTTTTCCAGAAGGTGTAGTTAAAGGGTAAAATAAGCAGAGGGTGATAGTCTGAGCAAACTCCAGATATGCACACTCCTCCACTCCCCTCTACCCATCATTTTCTGGAGGGCGATTTTGCCCCTGCAG
This sequence comes from Mandrillus leucophaeus, assembly GCF_000951045.1. NCBI lineage: Eukaryota > Metazoa > Chordata > Mammalia > Primates > Cercopithecidae > Mandrillus > Mandrillus leucophaeus. The sequence goes on from NW_012103854.1 coordinate 1,973,972, forward strand.
CTTGCTTTACTGTCCACTAAGCCACTTTCTTGTTTTTAGCCATGTAGATTCTTGTCCTTGCAAATAGATTTCCCCAACTCTTTAGAACTTTGACCTTTAAAGTCTGCCCAAGGAATGTAAGAGAACTGCATATTTTACACAACTGATGTAAGATTTGTTTAGAACTTCAGAAAAAACGGGGTGGGGGGCAGTGTGCACAATGCATTTTTACAAGAGGCCCATTCAACAACACAGGATATGGCGAAAATAAAACAGGATTGGGTGGGATGCATGTTTGGGTTCTCAGGGGGCTGAAATCAAAGAGGTGTGCGAACTATTCTGCATAAATCCTTGCCATCCGCTTTGATAAATGAGATTACAGACTTGAAAGGTCAATTATATATTCGTAAGGAGAAATGCCAGGTTTGTGTTAATGTTTGTGCCTGACAGGATCTTAAAATAGACTTGAGTGAACTAATCACATTGATGACCATGTACAGTAGTGGAGTAAGAGCTTAATACAATTTTATTACCTCCTATGGGCAAATATTTGCCTCATGAGACACACCCAATCCCTCCAGAATAGACTATTGTAAACAACTGGCTCCCCTTTTACAAGAGCTGAAATCTTTATGATGTTTGGGAATGCTGAAACCAAGGGTTAAAGAGCTTATTTGAATCTTGTCTTTCAGCCAGGAAAACTCACCAATTGATTTTTTTCTCCCTCTTTCTTTCTCACTAACTATGCCCAAGGCAATGTTCTAGAAAACTAACATTGGCTAGAGTTCTGTTCATCCTTCCCAGGTTTTATTCCTGGGAATGACAAATGGTGGGTGTTTTCGAATTTCCCATGTAGTTCCAGCAGACAAATATGTTTCCTTCATGTTTCTTTGCCCGCATGCAGCAAGGAACAGGACTTCAAAGTCTCAGAATCTCTGGTAGAAAAAGGTGAGAGTTGCTTCTAATATTTTTGCTGGCAGGATTTAAGCCTACAAAATTTAAACCTGACTGCTTGCACAACTCATGGAAATGTAATGAGTCTTTACCCTAAGTGCCTTACCTATAATCAAGTATACACAGGGTTAATATCATTGCTCCTAACCTGTGCAGTTAGGCCATGTGACGTACTCAATTTCAGTTACCTTCACTTGGTTTATTTAACAGAGATAAATGAAAAAAAAAAAATGAAGAGAAGAGAGATAGTATCCTTTCTCCTCATTAATATGTGGATATATGTGTTTATGAATGTATTGGTATTAATGCTGGCTTATAGAGTTACATTTTGGAATTATTTAAGACTATGTAACACCATTCACGTTATCAAAACTGATTTAGTCTAGCCAGATTAAAACAATTCTGGCCTAAACAGGAATAATCTGTATTTCAGGTAGCTGTTAATATTAAGAAGGCCTAGTGATTGATATGTAACTTCTAAAAAATTCTTTGGATTGTTAACTACGCTCAAATTCTATCAAAAGAAACACTGCTTTTGCAATATTGTAAGCATCCGTTCAAGTTATGCCCATACGTTTGGAGCCATGTAAATTACCATTGCAGCATGTTGACTATGGATTTGAAATTATGCAGGTTTAAGAAGCAAGAAGGTCTTCTTCCTCATTCAGTACCCTTAGAGCCCATGTAAATAAATAAGTATAATAACATGTGGTGAGTATCTTACTGGATGTACGTACAAGGTTAAGTGGGTCACAAATGAACAGACGGTCAGCTCTAACTGGGGTGGAGGTGGCCAGGAAAGTCTGCAGCAGTTGAAGCTTGCACTGAGCTTTAATAAGCTGTGTCAATGTTCATCAGTGCACAGGAGGAAAGAGCTTCCCAGAGAAATGGAACTGGGTCTAGGCCCTCCTTAAAACTCTTCCATTTGCTGGCTGTGTGACTTTGGGAGAGCCACTTTCCTATTTGAGCTGAATTGTTTCACCTGTAAACTGAAACATCTGTCTTACAGAATTGTTAGATTATATGAGAGAATACGCATGAAAATGCTTTGACAATTGGAAAATACTGTTCATATGTAATATTTTCTTAGAGCACTAAAGGTTTTTCCAGCTTTCAAAAGAACTTACTTGACCTTTGAAAATAACTATGCTTGTATGATATGTGTGTGTGTATGTGTGTGTGTGTTTTCATGTCAAATGTGACTGTGGGGGTATTTGTTAAGTTAGGCTAAACTGCCGTCACAAATAGAACCACAAATGTATTATGATTTAAACATAGCAGGAGCTAATTGTTTACGGTGAGTGTTCCTGGTCTGCAAGTAGTTTTCTTCCACAGTGTTCCTAGCTGGGTGTGCAGAAAGAAAGAGACTTGGGGGCTAAATGTATAGCAGTCTTTACCACCATGGTAGTAGTTTGTGTCTAATATATGTGCACACGCCTTTATACTTCAGGCAGCATGTGGACATCCACCCAGAGCAGAAATCAGTATAAACAAATCATACACACGAAGATGGAAACTCACGAATAATACTAGCTTCTCTTTTGAAAAAGCAGTAATGTGTGTTTGGTTTTGAGAAGATTGAAAAAAAAAAAAAAAATGAAAATGGCCCCAGCGGAGAATGCCCTTTTCTTACTCTGTCTGTGATGGGGCTAACTGAGCCTGGAATAGAAACGGATGCCGTGAGGGAGAAATTGGTAGGTGGGAGAACTGGAGGGAGAGGCTTCCCGCAACCTTGTCTTCCAGAGCTTTATAACCATTCTCCCTACTCTGTCATGTTTCCTCCTAATATCTATTTCTCTTTGTTCATTGCTACTTCAGTAAGTCTCTACTGCCTCCCTCTCCAAGCAGCCCTGGCCACCCAGGGCTTTAATGACAAGAAAACATCATGTCTTTTCCTCCCTACAAGATGAATATGCCAGAAGAGCATGATTCCCAGGAATATCAACTGTTGAAAAACATCACTAGATGATTAGATCTAAGGCAAAGAAAATGGTTAGAATTTTTGTATCTGCTCAAATAGTGGTCATTTGATAAACCTGCTACCTTTAGAGCACACATGTCTTTGAAAGAGACTCCAGCTTGTTATGTTGCTCAACACTTCACCCCATATTGAGAGCAGGGAAGAAGACAACATCTACAACACTTTGTAGAAGGAAGGGGAAAACCCACAAAGAAGCCAACCTGACTTTTATCAGTGTGAGCTCTTTGTTTTGGTGACATAACACACCATGTCAGTTCCTGGCATGCTTAGTTTCTGGCCTGCCTGAAGTAACAACAATGCCAGTTACTAGAAATACAGCTGCTATAAATGGTAACTGATAATATTATGCATATTTTTAATGACTTGAAAAAATGTTTTCAGAAAATTGCCTTGGAGGCTCTAGTTTCAGTTCTGTAAGTCAAAGGGTGATAAGATTAAGCCAGGTAAATCTATGTTTTCTTGGGCTGAGGCGCCTCCAGCATCTGCCGAAGCTTCTGGCTGAGTGCTAGGCAGTTTCTAGCCTTGTCTTTGAAACAGAAGTCTGGAGAAGCCCCAGGGAGTGGGGGAGGGAAAGTGGGCTAGATTCCTCTTGAACTGCAGCCAAGATTCAGCTGCTCCTGGTCTTGGCCTCCTCTGACTGAATCTGTTTGGAGGCCCATCTGGCACTGTGGGCTGGGATGAATTCAGATCTGAAATGTAATTGTTGACCCCTGACTATATAGGAAGAAGAGAAGTAATCAGGACAGTACCTGTTTCCAAATATCACACCTAAGAGCCTGATTTTGAAAACTGTTGCTAGTAGTGGCATCAATAACTTCATTTAAGCATTGGGTTTTCTTCAGAATACAGAAATATGTGTTTCCTTAGTAAACTTTTTCTTTTTTTTTGAGACAGAGTCTGTCACCCAGGCTGGAGTGCAGTGGTGTGATCTTGGCTCACTGCAACTTCCATCTCCCGAGTTTAAGCGATTCTCGTGCCTCAGCTTCCCAAGTAGCTGGGGCTAAAAGGCGCACACCACCATGCCCGGCTAATTTTTGTATTTTTAGTAGAGACGGAGTTTCACCATGATGGCCAGGATGGTCTCAAACTTCTGACCTCAAGTGACCCACCTGCGTCGGCCTCCCAAACTGCTGGGATTACGGGCATGAGCCACCGCACACGGCCCTCGGTAAACTTTTTGATGTGGAGGGCCTTCTACAAGTGTTTGAAAGCCTGAATCTCTGTTTGTAAGTTAGTGGGAAGTATCAAAATGTTCTGGCCTTGACTAAAGAAGCCTCTGATTTTCTTGGAAGTGAATTTCTAGCTGAAATGTCACCTTTGATTAAGGTGATATAGTAGGTTGGGTTAGGTAACTCTTCTAAACAACCTGCATTTTTGTCTGCTTCTGTGTGACTACCTCAGACACCACTGATATCCACAATTTCTTCTTTTTAAAGGACGATTCGAATACCATTCCTCTTTCTTAGCACCCTTCCTTCATGTATCACAAGGGAATAGCCAACTATTTGGATTTGCCATGGTTCGAGATTGTCAAATTTTCCATTAGCAAGTAGAAGGGAAAATCTAGTAATTTTGAACCCAGATAAAATTTCCATCAAAGTAAAACTGTTGTGGTTTTTAAAAATATTTCTATATGATAAAATTTGGATATATTGACAATAAATTCCACTATGATTCTTTGCAAAAATTACTGACATTTTCAACTAGAACAAGGGGGAGGATTAAATTACTTATATTAGCTTTGAGAAAATCAGATAAATTTCCTATTCAGAAACAATCCAGGAAGAGCTTAATTTCCATAAAATTTACCCAGAATTGAGAATATTTTAGCATTAAAAAAATCAAATTTTACTATCATGCTGGTTTTTAAGTAAAATTAAAACATAATTTAAAAAGAAAAAATCAAATTTTATATCTCCAGTAGTCTCTGGGGGAAAGTCTGGTTGAGAATATTTTGGCCTGCTTCTCTTTTTCTTTCAGCTGTTTGCTTTTTTGTCATTTCACTACAGATCAACCGAAAGTTGATGGAATTTTCACTCAAACTATTTTGCTACTTACTAGCAAAATGGGGGAAAAAGCATGGAAATGATTTGCATCAGTGATTTAAAATGTTAGATGTGTGGATTTAATTTAATTGTTTCATTCCTGACTTCCTTGATTGTATAATAATTTAATTGCTACAGAGCCTGTTCTTCCATCAAAGAGTCCTTGAGACGGCCTCTTTGTGAAGCCCATTCCCCAGCATGGTGGACACAGTAGGAGGAGCACAGGCAGCCTTTGCTGTTGAGCTCGCTCATCTTTTCTCTTCCTCTACTGCTTTTTCTGCGTTATTACTCCCATCTCTCTGGCTCATCTCCTCAACTAAATATGAAGGTTTTTGAGGTCAGGATCTATCTTAAGTCTATTTTCTCTGATAGTATTTATCACATCCTCATTCTTATAGTAGTTGTTCTAAAAATGTTAGTTGGATGAACAGATAAAGTTGGAAAGTCATGAAATTCTCCCTAACACCTTGCTTTTATTTGTCCTCATTTTCATAACTAACAATTTGCTTTTTTTTTTTTTTTTTTTTTTCTGAGACAGGGTCTCACTCTGTCACCCAGGCTGGAGTGCAGTGGTGTGATCATGGCTTACTGCAGCCTTGACCTCACAGGCTTAGGCAATCTTCCTGCCTCAGCCTCCTGAGTAACTGGGACAACAGACACATGCCAACACACCTGGATGATTTTTAAATTATTTGTAGAGATGAGGTCTCATTATGTTGCCCAGTCTGGTCTTGAACTCCTAAGATCAAGAAATCCTCCTGCCTCAAACTCCCAAAGTGCTGGGATTACAGGGATAAGCCATCACACCCAGACACAATTTGCCTTCTTAATAAGAGCATATTACTTTTGGTTTTCCTGATGAGTAGAAATAGGAAAATTCCAGAAAATATGAAGATAAGCAATGAAACATCAACTATAATCTTATGCCCAAATATTACTCACTATTATTATTGGGCATATTTTTCAGCAATGTTTTTTCTACACATGTTAATGTATATATGTGTGATTTTTTGGTTCTGTTTTATTGCTTGTGAATGTATTATATGAACAGTTTTCTATGCAACTTTTCTCACCAAAGTATAATTAACATTTTCCCCATGCCTTAAGACATTTTTGGTTATATTGCATTCCATCATATGAAGAGACCATAATTTATTAATTAGATAGGCTCCCTTTTAAGTTGCAGAGCCAACTCAACCTAACTGAAGCAGAACAAGAAGGACGGATATTTATTACAAGGTGAGAGAAACCATGACATAAATTAGTACGATCCCAAGTATACAGTGAGAAATGGCAAAGGCAGAGTGACTAGATAGAGCTGTAAGGAGAGATTAGCTCTGGCTGGGACATAGGGCTTCATAAGAGAGATGGTATTGATCTGGGCACAAAAGAGAGGTAACAGTGGTAATGACTTACATATTTTAAGTGCTGCCCATGTGATGCCCTATTCTCACCATGTTACATGGATTATTTCATTCAAAACTTTTGCTCTTTTTACTTAACAGTTACAATGTAATATTTCCCCCATGCTTATCAATTAAGACATTTTTGGTTATATTATATTCCACCATAAGAATACATCATAATTTATTTATTAATTAGGCTCCTTTTAAGTTGTGGAACCAACTCAACTACCTGAGGCAAAACAAGGTTTTTTTAAATCATCTTTATTATAAGATACTTTCATTACCATTTCACAGATGAGAAAACTGAGAAGAGTATATAAAGTTACCCATGTTCAATTAGGATTCTGACATCCAGACAGGAGTAATGGGGGCTGAGTTGGGTGCAAATTCACCAAAACCAATAGCCTCACCAAAAGCATCATGAACCACATACATCTACACAATATCACAGTGAGTCTGCCCCTTGGGGTGCATTTCGTTAGGACCTGCCAGATGGAGAAGACAGGAAATAACTACCTTTCACAGTGGCTCTTTAATGTGGTTCCCCAAACAGCCACCTGCGCTACCCATTGCAAGGAACTGAGGATTTCAAGTCATCTCTTGAATCTTCTGTGTGACAGTTTCTCCCATAACGGCTCCTTAGTTGAAGATCAAAAGCCACCAGACATTATAACATAGAGCCAAATTTTAATAAATGATTTCTGCAAAGATGGGTAATTGAGGTAACACCAGAGAAATATACACACCTACAAAATAAAAGCTAAAAAGTCTTACCTCATTTCTGGGTCTTTAAATGTGATGTATAACCTGTTAGAAACACGAATATTGGTCAAACATGCTATGATGAGCTGGTTCTTATCACTATCTGCCTAAGACTAAAACATAACTCTGGGCTTTGCAGAAATCCCTAAATGCCTCTCCAGGCTCATTCTTGCCCCTTTGCATCATAACTCACAATGCATGTGGGAAAGCTCTAATTTCTTAGTTTCCCTTGGCTCACTTGTTGCATGGAGGGAGCCACCAACTGGAGGCAGCAGCCCCAGGCTGTTGGAATGGCTGCAGTGGGTCTGTCTTTGAAGTCTTACCCTACAGTTATCTCTCATTGCACCAGGCAGGCTATAAGCAAGCCCGTTGCATGCAGCTGTCACCATTTAAGCCAGCAGGCGTTTGAAGATGTGCCGCCCCTCACCCCTTGTGAGGGAAGCCAGAATAGAACAAAGTGTGGTGTTCCCATGAAATCGTCTGAGTGCTTGATAAGAGTGTGAGTCTGCACCTTTTCCCCTTGAAGAAGGAGGTTGGGAGGGGGTCAGGGAGGAGACTAAGCTCGTATTACCTCCCCTTTGCAAATGTCCTACATGGGTGTAGCTGTAACTGCCACACTTTAAGGCAGTTCTTGATGGTTCTTGATGACAAAAGTGTGCATGTGGTAGAGATGGTGATGATGGCAGTGGGAGGGAGGCATGAGGGGAAGACAGGTCTTAGGATTTCTGGCGGACTCATCATGTGGGCCCTTACCAAGCAATTTTTCTCACCTCTTCCCTTCCGTGTTCAGAGTACAGTTGAGACCCCAAATCTTCACGCTGCTGTCAAACATATGTTCTAAAGGAGTGGTGAGATAATGTCGCAGCCGCTGAGGCAGTGAGCATTGGCTGTGGTTTTTTATTTCCTCACCAGGTCTTTATCACTTGATGAATGTATTAGTTTGTTTTACCCCTGGAGTGGAAGCTAGAACATTTTTGCCATCTCTTTTTCCCCACTCCCATACTTCATCTCTTAAAAGAAAGTGGCTGCTCTCAGAAGAGCACTGAATTTGCCCAGACCTCCCAAATATCCCGTCAAAAGCTTCTTCCTTCTGGGTTGATTTCTCTCTTGCAGCAAATACGATACCACACATGGAGAACTGGCGCTTGGCCTCTGAGAGCAGCTCCTTGTAACAAAACTACTTACAGGATCCAGGCAGGGGCGAGGGGCGGGCGATGCACTGGAGGGTCCGAGGTTTGCTTTCACTGACCAGCTGTCCTGCTTGGTGAGCTGCCCTTGCGGCTGACTTCACAGAGAAGCCAAGCAACCAAGAGCAAATTGCTCATTTTACAAACAAAAATGCAGACAGTAGGAGAGTCTGTGTAAGCTGAGTTACAAATTGCTGTCAGGCCTGCGTGGGCAGTTGGCAGTCAAGAATGGAGCCTCAGGTTCTCTGCCTGAAGGCAAGGAAGGGAAGAGTCTTGTTATTCACACTGGAAGGACAGTGGAGGAATTCCTGGTATGAGAATTGTCCGCCTCTCTCTGCATCTGCAGACACCATGTGGCTGGCCTGTTGGTGGCCGGGGAGATTACATAAAGGGTTGGAAAGCTCACAGTCTTTGTGAAGGATAAACATCTTCCCTCTGCCACCAAAGCAGTAGCAATTGTGGTTCCAGGATGGGAGGTTTCAAAACAAAAATAGGCCAATGCTATTGGCATTGCATTGCCTTCAACAAGATACGATCAGCTCTCATCAGAAACCAGTTTACTAGTTTCCGGATAACCCAGGCCTTTATTCTTCCCTCCCTACTCGGGCAGAATCCTAGAAAGGAAGTGAAATTTGATCCGGACAATTTTTCTATTTGTAAGTACTTTATAGAAAAGGTTTGGTTACAGAAATGACTCAAGCTACTGACCAGAATTCGGTTTATACATGATGTGTGTCTCTAAGCGGCATCGTCCTCTTGGAGAGAATTCTGAGAGCGATCAAAAGGCTTGGCCAAGCAGGTCCTGGGTCTCTCCACTCCTTTCAGCTTGAGTCCAGTGAAACCTAGAACATGGTTGGCTCGTTCCTACTTTAGCATTTTTGGTTCTCAGAGGCATCCTGTGTTCCCTCTTAAATCTCCGGGCAGTATGAGGAACTGCTGGGACCCTCTTGCTACAAGGTGTGTCACAGTCGTGGTAAAAGTAGCCCTCAGAGTCCAGAAGTTCTCCAAGGATTAGGAACACCCAGGATGAATGGTTATCTGAACATGCTGATTCCAATCAGTATCTAAGAGGTTGGGTGGCTACAAGGCTGTTTCTGGGGAGAAATGACAGGGAGACTATGAGTCACTCTTAGAACTCATACTCTTCATCAACTCTGAAACACATCACAGAGGGAGTGCGGCACGTTTCGCTGGGCCGTACACTCCAAATCTCTCAGTTCACATACTTCTGTTCAATATGTGGTGTCAGAATGAGGCCAGGAGAGTTCAGGCTGCAAAAAATCTGGGTTTGAATTCTAAATTTGCCACTTAATGGATGTTGTTTATCCTTTCTGAGAGACACGCTTGTCTGATCTCTAAAATTGGGACAGTCATATGTATCTTAGCAAGCTGGTGAGTATAATAAATTAGATAAAGCTTATAAGGTCTAGCACCATGCCAGGCATATAATAAACACCCAACAAATGTAGTCTCCTTTTTATCTCCTGTTCTCCCATGTCCAAGATCAATTAAGAATAGGCAATGAAATATGCCTTTTTATTAGTTATTTGAGACATTAATCTTAAAGTCAAGCTAAACTAGATCAGTCTGAGAGGAAAAGAATGGGTGATATGTATAAAGTCACCCAGTAATCTCCTAGGTCTCACATCCAGCATGTGTATTTAAAACAGAGGCTGAACAAGTGAATCAATGGCAGCCGTGCACACAGGTGGTTTTCATTAGGCACGGTTGGCTGTATAATTTGGAGAAGGTTCAGGGCAGGCTATCCAGTCCCGTGAGGAGGGTGTGGTGGATAAAGGGTAAGGGGTAGGCCAGAGACTAACCCCTGGGGAAACGGGGTGTAAAGTAAGACTCATTCATAGGATAAAAAGGGCAGGAACCTAATTATTGGGGAATTTGAAATCCTCTAAGACAGAGCAATTCTGACCTTATTAATGACCTAGGAGTTCCAAATTAAAACACACACACACACACACACAACTATGAAATGAGGGTGATATAGCTTTCCTATAATATGTAGAAAAAGAACTTAAGATTTTATTTGACTCAGTGTGAGTCAACAGTGTGATGTGGCCATACATTCTGGGTAGCACTTACTAAAAGTATCACCTCTAGTTCTAGAAAGAGGACAGCCCTGCTTTGTTCGAGTGCGCAGAGACACTGAGCACATCTGTAGGTGAACAATGAGGTGAGGGGGTAGGAAGCTGACCCATCTGGAAATGTGGTGAAGGAACTTGGGACGTTTAGTCTAAAAAAGAAAAAGAAAAAAAAAAAACATCGAGAGTACATAATACTTATCTTCAACTACGTGAAACAAAGTGTATCAGTCAGGCCTTGTGGTTGCTAACAACAGAAATGGATTCTGTCTAACGTAGTCAAAAAAGAAAGTTGTGGGAAGGTTATTGGGTGACTTGTGGGATCATTGGAAAACTAGGGAACCTGGAGGGGAAATCACACAAGAGCCAAGGGAGTCTGGCAGCAGAAGATAGAACTGTGGTTACTCTGTGAGAACCATCTATCCCAGTTGCCGCCCCTGGGACCACCTCTACCACACGCTTGGGGCCACAGTTGCTAGGCCTTTCTCTGCTTCCACAGATAGTCCACAGATAGACTATGTCTCCCCTTGCCCCATATTACAAATCCTACTCAGAGCTTTCAATTGACTAATGGCCATGCACTTGCTATCTAAGAGTGAGCAGAAGGAATACCCAGCCCCCTTTGGTTTCCATAGTGAGAAGTAGGGCCCTGCCTCCCTCTAAGATGTACATATTGAGACTAATTCCAAGAGAAGGAGAGGGTTAGGAGCCTGGGCAGACATGAACAAACAAAAACAAGAAAGCAAAACTAGCATATGTACACTACAAGGTAGCAATGTGCAATTATTTGTGTAAGACCTTAAGAGTTAGGAAAAAGAACAAGGGACATATGCAGTTGGGAAGCAGATATTCATTTGATTTCAAAATGTATTTCTTTCTTTTTCTTTTTTTCTTTCTTTCTTCTTCTTTTTTTTTTTTTTTTTTTTTTTTTTTTTTTTTTTTTTTTTTTTTTGTTTTTTTTTTTTTTTTTTTTTTTTTTTGATGCAGCATCTTGCTTTGTTGCCCAGGCTGGAGTGCAGTGAGGTAATCTCAGCTCACTGCAACCTCCATCTCCAGGGTTCCAGGGATTCTCCTGCCTCAGCCTCCCAGGTAGCTGGGACTACATGCACATGCCACCATGCCCAACTAATTTTTTTGTATTTCTAGTAGAGATGGGGTTTCACCACAATGGCCAGGCTGGTCTCGAACTCCCGACCTAAAGTGATCTGCCTGCCCCGGCCTCCCAAAGTGTTGGGATTACAGGTGTGAGCCACCATGCCTGGCCCTCAAAATGTATTTCTAATGAACACAACGAGGCCAACATAACTGAGCCGCTTTTGATGGTAGTGAGTGTCTCATTCCTGGCAGAATGCAGGAGGGGGCTGGTGACTACTTGGTGAAAATTTTCCTCCGTAATAATACATTTATAGTCATAAACCATCTAGTAAAAGACCAATGCATTTATCTCTAAGTTATTCTGTCTAAATTACAACAAAAGAAGAGAATATTTTAGAAATTATCCTATGGATTTTAAACCCTGGAACTCACATACGCCTAGGTACAAGTGTGGAAAAAGCAATGAATCTCTTAAGGATGAGGGGTGGGTAGGTGAGCGGGTGGTGAGCATGTGTTTTCTCCTTCCCCAGGAGTGAATGACACCGCCTAAGCCAGGCATAGGCCTATCCGAGGTGTGGAAAGTTTCGGACTATAAAATCCGTCCCTAAAACCTCCAACAGACTGGTAGATAGAAATGGGCTGGGGTTAGAGGAAAGGGAGAGAGAATACTTCTATTGCTCCTGATGCCAAGGACAGATTTTCCACCCTCCTCCTGCTTCCCCATCTTCCCACCCCAAAGGGAGGCACTGGTGGCTAATTGCATCTGGCACCCATGAAGTGACACTTGGGGTCACTGATGTTTGGCCATGCCTCTGCCCAGTCCCTTTACTTTGTTTGCTTGGGTCAATTTCTTCTCTGTTTCCCATAAATATTTACAGCTCCTACATGCCCTTGCAAATTGGATTAATCTTAGCATATTTCTGGGACAGTGATGCCCCTGTCCAACCTTAGTTCTAAGGAATAGGCAGAAGCTTTTTTTTTTTTCTTTTTACCGAGTGAAAAGAAAAAGGGGAGAAAGAGAGAAAGAGAGAATGAGAGGGGAGAAATATAGGGGTGGGGTTGGAGAAAAGGGTGAAAAGAAGGGAAGAAGAAACAGAAGAAGGCAGGGAGAAAGGGAGAACAAATAGGAAAATATTTTAAATGTTGGCCAAATGTCAAAGGAAATATGTGTTCAATGTTTGGGGAGCAAATCAGGAAAATGGGACTTGCTCAGGGATAATATCAGTGCTCAGGTCAGGGGTGTTGAGATTGGGATGGGTCTAGAAATAGAAGGTACCATAATCTCAATTCTAGAGAATGATGTCAATTACCTGAATCTTCCTCCATAAGTAAGAGAAGGAAGGAGATGTCTCGCAATCCTTAGGATATTCTGGAAGTAAAAGCACTGATAAAGAAGTTTCAGAGCAAGGTTATTAGTGTGAATAATTACCATAATCATTCAGGTTTTATTCAGATTCATACGGTATCTTCGGAAATGGAATTTTAAAGCAGTTGAACTGCCAGGCACTCCTTCCTTGCAAATTTCAAACTGCCTGAGGATTCTATATTTTCAGATATTTACCATTTTCTGTTAAATAAAAAATGCCTTCCCTAAAATGTTGACTGTTAGGGAAATTTATCTTTTCCTTCAGTCTTCACAGGAATGTAGGCGATTAGCCACGGAGCCCTTCTCTGTCTAGCACCAGGCATCAGACGCCCAGCTACACAGAGGCCATTTGAATGGAACTGCAGAATAATCTTCAGAAGAAAAAGCAAGCTCACATGAGTGGCAGCAGCCCATTGTGCTGAATTAAAGACGCTGGAGAGAGTCTGGTTGGCGGCGGGGAGGTGTGGTGTTAATGACAATGATGGGGCCGTGGCTGGAGAGGTTAATGTCAGTCTAACGGACCCTGTGTAATTAGTATTCCTTATTATCCCCAATTAAAGACCCTGAGCATCTTGAAATTTTTAAGTATTTTTGTTTTGTTAGAAGCAGAAGACATTTAAATCCTTTAAATCCAAACATTATTGGGAACTCCAATATATAAAACCAATAATATCCAAAATGTATATAGCATTTGCCATGTATGAGGTTTTATTTATACTGATGTATTTAATCTCCATAACCCTATAAAAAGTATTATTGTCATCTCTACTTAAAGGTGTGGAAACTGAGTCACAGAAAAATTAACTTCCCAAGATAACACAGCTAGTAAATAGTAGAGCTGTGATTTGAAGCCTAGCAGTGAACTTCAGAAATCCCTTCTGTTGATGTGGGGGGTAGAGGACTCCAGACCCTGCCCACTTGGCCTTGCCTCCTCTCTTTCTATCTAGAGGTAGATCTTTCTATCTAGATCTTTCTATCTAGAGATCTAGAGATCTTTCTATCTCTAGAAAATACCTTGGCTCTATCAAATACAGCTCAAAAAGCTACTCATCCAGTTCACCTCTCTCCTTTGAAAGATGAAGATATTGAGAACCAGAGAGGTAAAGTGACTTCCCTAAAATCTCATAATTAGCAAAACAAGGTTATTTACATCTTGTTCCTTAGGTTAAAGATTCACCTGATTTTTCTCTCTCTACAAGCAGATTCTGTATATTTTCTGTTGAAAAAAAAAAAATTCCTTAAGGGTGTATAAGGTCCTAAAATGAGCTTAGATGGATGCAGGAATCTGACGAATGTCCAAAAGATCAAAGAGGAGCTTGGGGGAAAACCCAAAATTAACTCAATTATCTCCTGCACTTCCTCCTACTTGTTGTATGAAGCACAGAATAAGACTAGTGCAAAGGAGACCCTAGTCATAAATTCTCATCATTCACTTATCCAGCAAATAATTATTCAGAGCCCACTATGTGTCATGAGTTGTACACATGCAGGTACGTACTGTGTGTCACATATTAGACACTGGGACACAGCAGAGAGTCAGTCAAGTCCCTGCCCTCATAGAGCTGTTGGATGACATAAACGAAAAAGTCCAGGGTGATTTCAGCCTTCAGCAATGATCTGATCATGGTTCTGCTTTTTTTTTTTTTTTTAATAGTTCTCTCAGCCCTAGCTCTCCTCTGAGTACTAGCATCTGTGCAAGGACTAATTGACTCTACCTGGAGATGGTCTTTAGAGGGCTTTGAGCCAGTCTGTAGCCTGGCCAGCTATCTCACAGCTGTGTGTCATTGGCCACTGCAGACCAAGTGAGAGGATGGAGGCCCTAGAACAAATCCATAACTGTTTTGGAGATGTTCTTGTCTCCCTCACGGTGAATCAGAGGATTACTATTATTATTATTATTTTACTGTAACAATTTTAAGCTCTGTGTCTCACTTCATGTTTATGTAGTGAGTACATGTTATATCTTTCATTTCTATGGAAGCATATAGAAAATTTTCAGGGACTGATAGCCTATGTTTCTCTTCATAAACTCACTGAGCAATGGTCTGTTACCATGGATGAAAATGCTAATACTTTATGATTTTCTTTCTCTTTTTTTTTCATTTTGAGACAGGGTTTCACTCTGTCACCCACGCTGGAGTTCAGTGGCATGATCAGAGCTCACTGCAACCTCAACCTCCCAAGCTCGAGCAATCCTCCTGCCTCAGCCTCCCAAGTAGCTGATTAGGCATGCACCACCATGCCCAGCTAATATTTTTGTATTTTTAGTGAAGACAGGGTT
>NW_012103854.1:1990268-1993709 GCF_000951045.1 Mandrillus leucophaeus
GACACTCCAAACTGTTGCTCTGATATTTCTAGAATGATTTCCTAGTTCACAGTGCACCATGAAGGAATTGCATTGGGAGTCAGAGTTCTTGTTTGTTTACACCTCCAACAAATAGACTGCATATGAAACAGAATTAGAGGAGGTTCACTATGAGAATTTATAAGCTTTCTTTTTGATTCTGCTTTAGATTTTCAGTAGAAAGCAATTAAGCATCATATTTGGGAAAATTGATCCAAGCGATTGCTTTGTGTCTTAAACCTAAGTCTTAAGCAGGCTGCTTTTGCCGGGGCATGGCAAAGGGAAGAAGGAGAGTGTGAGAGAGTGTGAGAGTGTGCCATGGAGCTATTTCTCTTGTTGTCTGGAAACGTTCTCTGCAGCACACTGTGTCTGTAGAGTTTACCAACTTGGCAGCAGGCAGGGGCGACAGGACAATCACTAGTGAGTCCACCACAACAGTAGGGCTGGAAGTGGGATGAGAACTAAAGGGGGAATCCTGAAAATTCAGTTTCTCACAAGTACCTGGGGGTACACAGGCTCTATCTATTCCGTAGGTATATGTTGTATGGAAGCGTGCTCTCTTCCTGAAAATCTTTAAATTGCTGTCTGAGTAACACTTGTGAGCTGCATTTTGTAGATTTCTAAATTATATGCTGCTGTAGCATAAACAGTGATCTTTGTCTTATTCGCAGTCTTAACAAAGACTCATAGAAAGACAGCACAAGAATTTTGATGCTCCAGGGTGATAATACCAAACCTTATTCAGCAAGGCCCCATAGAAGTCAATGCCCTGTCTTTAGCCCATCATTACTACTGCTATTGCTGTCACTGCCAAGGCAGGCACACCAATTATTTATCAGCTCATTTTGAGATTCTTGGTCAACTCTGAGAGAACTGTAAAGATGCGAGAAATTCGGTACTGAGGTTGAAAGGGAAAAAAAAGAAGAGTTATGCCAAATGTCCATTTTATAAAATTCCATTTAGAACAAATTGTGCATTTTTCCAATGAATCATCATTTTAAAATTGGTAATTTGGTACAATGTTACCATTTTACTAAGGGAAATAAGTACTAGTGTACCTCAGATGACTTGACAAAGGAGAAATCTTTTCAGATTGGGGAACAGGGTGCATTTCACGCCTAGGGTCAGATCTTATAATCCCTCTAGTTAATAGAGCTGTGGATGTCCTCAAAGAAACAAAGGGACAGCATTCTGCCCTATTAAATGTGTTTCTGCGTTAATCTAGAAATTCTTTGTTGATAACCAAATGCATAGCAACTATATTTAAATTTCAGAAAATTACAATTAGGTGTCTTTGAATAAAGAGGAAGAAGAAAGAAAGGAACCAAAAGCTATTAAGTGGAGCTTTTAAAGTCATGGCTAGGTGCTATTTCAAAGCAAACATGTCAGCACCATCCCAGTTAAAGTAGATCAAACCCTCTAGTTTCTTCAGGAGTTGTGCTTGGAATATGAAATGAGAATTTTGTTTAGGGTTTTTCAGGTGTGATGTTTTCTAAAATTTTTGCAAGTAATATTTTCAATGCAGTTGCTTTTGAACAGGGCAGCGGGGGAAGCCAAGTTAGGTTAACAGATCAACCATAGAAAATTCAATAGGGTCTTTTGCTAGGCGAGAGGGAGCCTGTGGCTTTGCCGTGTGGTTGTGCGGCTCCACCGAGTTGCTTTGCCCGTTTTGCAGGGGTTTGTGGTGTGTGGATTCACTGACACTTCGGTGGCTGGAGGCTGACGATGGCTCTTCGGCAGCCTCAGCCAGCTTGGCACAGTCTCAGCTCTGGGAAGTCCACGCTGCTTTACAAAGAGCAGGTGGGCGAGAAAGCTCAACACTGCAGGGCAGATTGTGCAGCTGTGAGAGGTGGAATTCCCCTCAAAAGGATCGGCGCTGCTTTGAAAATAAATTCATCATTAAATAGAAGGATTTCTGAAGCAGTAGACGAACACAGGGCTTGATTGGTTTCAAATTAACTCTTTGTACTCATCTTTCATTCATCCTTTAAGAGAATGTCTCTGCTTTTTCCAGAGAGGTAACACAAATAATCCTTGACATCTTTTCGAGGAGGAGAGTGGTTCGCTGGAGCACTTACGCCCCTGCATCTGCTTTCCATTCCCCCTGCATCTTGCTGCGCTCAAGCGTGGCAGGGAGGGACCCTCACTGCGATTCAGGCGCTCTGTTGTGCTTCATGTTCAGTACTTTTTTTAAGTGGGATTTGCTTTTCCCTGGAAGGAGAGTCTATGCTTACCCTGAAGGTTAGAGGGAAGGGTGGCATTTTCCTCTCGCCTTTCCCTGTCGTCCCCTCTTTCTGGGTCTGGGTCTGCACTCCTCCCTTGGCCTCCCTCTCCCTCCTCCCTAGGACCTAAGAATGGCTTTGCTTCTGTTCTTGCTGCTAATTTACAGCCTTTTCTCTCCCCGTGAAAAATATCTGCTAACACCGTTTTCTCTGAGGAAGACTATTTATATATCTGTTAAAAGTGTCTTTCGTCCATGAATCCTGTAAACAATTAAACGCGTAGCATGATAGCCTGTGGAAATCTTTCTGGCTACTTAAGTGAAGTTTCCTAATCCTTTTCTACAGCAACCCAGACCAAGCGCCATGGCCCATTCATCTGCTGTTGCTCCTCAAGCACTTTGATCTCGGGGCTTCATTACAGCTCATTTCAGCATTAAGGATGATCTGAATTCATGAGCTCTTCCCTTCCTAATAAGTGCCATTCATATCCATCCTCAGGAGCAACCACAGCTCACGGGAAACTGGTTCAAACCACACGTGAAAGAATAATGGACTAGCTTCAAACACAAGTGAAAAATGGAGTTTTTATTAACCAAATGAACCTTTGAATAAAACACTTCGTTAAATAGAGGAGTCTTATTTTCAGGGCACTGTTAAATCTACCAGTTGCCACGCTGAGATTGGTAAGTGTGATGATTTCATTTTTTTTTCCAGGTGGATACCCTGAGGTGGAGAAGAGACTGAATATGCCCACTGCATCCAAGTCAGGGCTGGAGCTGACTTGGGCTTATTTGGCTTCATAGAGCTTGAACACCATACATACTTTTATATGTCTTTCCTGTTCGATTACTCTGGAGTAGAGTATGCTACTCCTAACACAAAGCAAAGCCAAACCAAAAAACAAACCTCTCTTTTTCATTTCCTTAAAGAAAAAAGAAATTTAATTTGGATTCAGATAATACCCTTATAACTTCTAAGGCAGTCAAGCAAAGAGGGGAACAGATAATTAGGAGATGATGGGAGCCAGCACAAAGCCAAATGGAAGAAAATAGGCACACAGTAAGGCGGCAAAAGCCACCACCTAATCCATTAACAGCCTGCGCTATAATTACGCTTGGCTCTGGCATTAAACTGGTGAAAGCACAAAGGAGACACTATTAAAGTCTTAATTCCCGCAAAAGGAAGCTCATCCTGTGTAACA
>NW_012103854.1:1994904-2009774 GCF_000951045.1 Mandrillus leucophaeus
CAAACATGTCAGCACCATCCCAGTTAAAGTAGATCAAACCCTCTAGTTTCTTCAGGAGTTGTGCTTGGAATATGAAATGAGAATTTTGTTTAGGGTTTTTCAGGTGTGATGTTTTCTAAAATTTTTGCAAGTAATATTTTCAATGCAGTTGCTTTTGAACAGGGCAGCGGGGGAAGCCAAGTTAGGTTAACAGATCAACCATAGAAAATTCAATAGGGTCTTTTGCTAGGCGAGAGGGAGCCTGTGGCTTTGCCGTGTGGTTGTGCGGCTCCACCGAGTTGCTTTGCCCGTTTTGCAGGGGTTTGTGGTGTGTGGATTCACTGACACTTCGGTGGCTGGAGGCTGACGATGGCTCTTCGGCAGCCTCAGCCAGCTTGGCACAGTCTCAGCTCTGGGAAGTCCACGCTGCTTTACAAAGAGCAGGTGGGCGAGAAAGCTCAACACTGCAGGGCAGATTGTGCAGCTGTGAGAGGTGGAATTCCCCTCAAAAGGATCGGCGCTGCTTTGAAAATAAATTCATCATTAAATAGAAGGATTTCTGAAGCAGTAGACGAACACAGGGCTTGATTGGTTTCAAATTAACTCTTTGTACTCATCTTTCATTCATCCTTTAAGAGAATGTCTCTGCTTTTTCCAGAGAGGTAACACAAATAATCCTTGACATCTTTTCGAGGAGGAGAGTGGTTCGCTGGAGCACTTACGCCCCTGCATCTGCTTTCCATTCCCCCTGCATCTTGCTGCGCTCAAGCGTGGCAGGGAGGGACCCTCACTGCGATTCAGGCGCTCTGTTGTGCTTCATGTTCAGTACTTTTTTTAAGTGGGATTTGCTTTTCCCTGGAAGGAGAGTCTATGCTTACCCTGAAGGTTAGAGGGAAGGGTGGCATTTTCCTCTCGCCTTTCCCTGTCGTCCCCTCTTTCTGGGTCTGGGTCTGCACTCCTCCCTTGGCCTCCCTCTCCCTCCTCCCTAGGACCTAAGAATGGCTTTGCTTCTGTTCTTGCTGCTAATTTACAGCCTTTTCTCTCCCCGTGAAAAATATCTGCTAACACCGTTTTCTCTGAGGAAGACTATTTATATATCTGTTAAAAGTGTCTTTCGTCCATGAATCCTGTAAACAATTAAACGCGTAGCATGATAGCCTGTGGAAATCTTTCTGGCTACTTAAGTGAAGTTTCCTAATCCTTTTCTACAGCAACCCAGACCAAGCGCCATGGCCCATTCATCTGCTGTTGCTCCTCAAGCACTTTGATCTCGGGGCTTCATTACAGCTCATTTCAGCATTAAGGATGATCTGAATTCATGAGCTCTTCCCTTCCTAATAAGTGCCATTCATATCCATCCTCAGGAGCAACCACAGCTCACGGGAAACTGGTTCAAACCACACGTGAAAGAATAATGGACTAGCTTCAAACACAAGTGAAAAATGGAGTTTTTATTAACCAAATGAACCTTTGAATAAAACACTTCGTTAAATAGAGGAGTCTTATTTTCAGGGCACTGTTAAATCTACCAGTTGCCACGCTGAGATTGGTAAGTGTGATGATTTCATTTTTTTTTCCAGGTGGATACCCTGAGGTGGAGAAGAGACTGAATATGCCCACTGCATCCAAGTCAGGGCTGGAGCTGACTTGGGCTTATTTGGCTTCATAGAGCTTGAACACCATAGATACTTTTATATGTCTTTCCTGTTCGATTACTCTGGAGTAGAGTATGCTACTCCTAACACAAAGCAAAGCCAAACCAAAAAACAAACCTCTCTTTTTCATTTCCTTAAAGAAAAAAGAAATTTAATTTGGATTCAGATAATACCCTTATAACTTCTAAGGCAGTCAAGCAAAGAGGGGAACAGATAATTAGGAGATGATGGGAGCCAGCACAAAGCCAAATGGAAGAAAATAGGCACACAGTAAGGCGGCAAAAGCCACCACCTAATCCATTAACAGCCTGCGCTATAATTACGCTTGGCTCTGGCATTAAACTGGTGAAAGCACAAAGGAGACACTATTAAAGTCTTAATTCCCGCAAAAGGAAGCTCATCCTGTGTAACAGCAAGTACTGTGCACCAAAGCGGCACCTAAATGAGCACTGTGGCAAATTCTAATTTAGCACTTAGTAGGAGCATTCCACAAAATTGCAAAAATAAAGAGGAAGAAAGCTGAACGTGGTGATTCATGCCTGCAGTCCCAGCTACTTGGGAGACTGAGGCAGGAGGATTGTCTGAGGCCAAGAGTTTGAGGCCAGCCTGGACAACATAGCAAGACTTACATCTCTACAAAAAATTAAAAATTAGCTGGTTGCGATGGCATGTACCTGTAGTACCAGCTTGTCAAGAAACTGAGGCAAGAAGATTGCTTGAGCCCAGGAGTTCAAAGTCAGCCTGGGCAACATAGCGAGACTATGTTGTTTCTCAAAAATAATTAGAAAAATAAATTATTTCTTAAAAATAATTAGAAAAATAAATAAAGGAGAAGAAAAGACTAAATGGTGTTTCTTTAAAGGCAGTTCTTGCTGTTGCTCTATGGATTTTCTTCTCAACCTTTCTCCACCCTCTGCAGCCCTCCCCAGCCATGTTTCAGCCCTCCCCAACCCCTCATTATCAGATGGCTGTAAGCATGTGGCCTTCCTAAAAGCTGTGGGTCGGGGGGTAGCAGCAGGCCAAGTCTTCCTCCTTTGCAGAAGGAGGGGCAGTGTGAGGTGCAAGTGGGCAGAGGCAGAGACTGAAGGTTCTTGAGGAGAACACGTGTGAGGCCACAGGAAGCTCCACCAGACACCTGGCTGTACAATGACTTTGCAGTGACAGCACTTCAGCCTCCTTCCACGGGACCGCAGGATTCAAAATGGCATCACTGCCACTTCTGTCAATACAGCCACAAGAGGGCTAACATTCAAATTAATGGCAGGGAGAAGATCTGCGGGATCCCCCTCACTGAGCCTTTCAATCAAGCATACTGATTAGATCTTAGATTTCCTTACCACATAAAAAGACGAAGAGTTTGCTAATGCGAGTGTTTTTTGTCCCCCATTTTGACCCAGCCCTATGTTTTTAATTTTGCTGTACTGGGTAACCAAGTACGGAGGCCACACTGCTGCTGGAGCCGATGCAGGGCACACGGGATGCTCCTTCTACCTGGGCCCTTCTCCAGGGTCAGGCCTGAGAAGTCGCATGACCTCTGCATGTTGTATTGGTCTCTGCCCATAAGGCGGTTTCAAAGGGATTAGCATCAGTCCCCCTGAGATGGGGCCATCACCTCCCTACAGTTGGCTCTCACTTCCCGCCCTGTGGACTAAAGCAGCCAGGTGGGTCTGGATTCGCACATCGTTGTTCTAGTCCTAAGTTAAGATGCAAACTATTCCCGTTTTTACAACTGATAAAAGAAAGAATATCAAGACATTTATGTGTCTTTCATGACAAATCACTGGAACAAACTTACTTCTCTTTCTCTCTGTGTAAGTCTTATAATCAGACTGCTTGACAGGACATTTTCTGGCTAAATTCATGTCCCTGCGGGGCTGATGTCTTAGAAACAGAGTTGTTGCTGTGCCAAATGTTAGACCAATGCCTTAGAGTGCAAACAAGTGACTTTGATCCTGAAGAGAAAATCAATGTTAATAGTCTAATTTTTAACAGTCACTCCAAGGCCTAAATGGTTTGGTTTGATTCTACACAATTTATATGTATAACTAATTATCAGAACTCTCTTATTTTTGCTATGTTGACTTGGTATAGGACACTTAAATAATTAGTTGTTTAAATTGGCCACAACAGGCTAAGAATGTCTTGGGAGTGATGGGACGAATATACCCATGTTTTGGAACTCATGAGGTTGTAGGTATACTACAAAAAACTAGAAGGACAATTTTTATCCAGTTGCTTCTGGTTCCATCACAGAGAAACCATCACAATTTGCCATGTAATTCTCCCTCTTCTTTTGACTTTTGCATAATAAATGTACTGAGTGCAAGAGGTGAGGTGGGTCGGTATTATTATTACCATTTTAGAGATGAGGAAGCTGCAACACAGAGTAGATCAACTTAGCCATGGCTATAGAAATAAACTCATATCCAACACCTCCTAACTGCCAGCCCTAAGAAAACAGTGGTTAGGAAAGGAAGTTCTGCAGTCAGGTTGCTTTACGTAGAATGCTGGCCTTTATATACTTAAAAAGGACAAGGTAGTCATTGTACCTCTTTGAACTTCAGTTTCCTCCTCCACAAAATGGGAGTACACTAGAACTATCTCATAAGGCTGTTGTAAGGGTTAAAGGAGATAAGTATGTGAATCTCTTAGCACAGTGAGTTTAATATATATGAATAGAATACCCAATAACTTTATTATTGTTGTTGTTACTATGAGTACTACTACTATTGCTACTACTGATGAGGAAACTGAAGGTCAGACATTTGAGGAACTTCCATAAGGAAGGCCACACAGAAACAGGCCATTTTTCTCTTAGCTTTTGAACCCATTCCCTAGTAAGAACTCTTATTTCTTTTCCAAACAGAAGTATGAAATTTCCTCTGAACATTGTTGTTATTCAATTTAGTCTGTTTTCTAAGAATATACATATTTTAAAGCAGGATTAGCTTGCAGAAGCAGTCAAATGGAGAGCTGGTTGGAGGATTCATTCTAATACTTATTCTAACATAAATTTTAATACTGCTGAATGCATCAAAGTACAAGGGCTCTGTTTAGTTGGGTACCAAATAGTTCCAGCAAGATATTTTTCAAAGGGACACTCAGGCCGAAGCAACTTCAATTGCCCTAAAATATTATACCATTTGAAAATAAGTAAATAGTCGAATTTGCCAGCAAACATGTCTGTAATCCTAAATCCATCATTTTAGCAGTGCTCATAGAACAAGATCCAGATTTACTTTCCACTTGGTGTTTGTTCTGTTCATTAATTATATTCATATCTGCTTCTTTGAAGTTATTGAGACTATTGGGAAATGTAAAAGAAAGCTGTATTGATTTCAGTCTTATTATCATTCCATCTTTATTTCCTTCATCTATGAACTCTCAGGCATGTTGAGTGACATGTGGTGGTGGGTATGGTATGTCAGGCACGGTGTAGGGCATTATCAACAGAGCCCAGGCGTCTCCAGATCTGGAGGGTTTAGATTTAGAGTGTCTGGATTGTATTCTGCTAAAATCTCCACAGCCTTTCCTTTCAAAATCAATTTCAGTTGTCAAAAAAAAAAGGGGGTGGGGGTGAGTTACTTTGAAATCATATAGCTTATTATTATCATCTTTTTTAAAGCTTATTACTATAATTTTTCTCCCAAGGGAGCTGAGTTGATTTATAACTCCACCCTTCTTATCTCAACATGTGGCGGAGTTCAGAAGAGAATTAAATTGGGGGATTTTTTTCCCTCCAGGGAAAACTGATAGACCATACCCCAACCTCATTTTCAAGTTCACCAGGAACTTTTTAGCCCCTTGAATTTAGTTTAAAAACGTACATACAGCAACTAAGCTCATGCCTCTCCCCAAACCCAAATTCACATATTTGCCCTGGGTACTTTATAAACAAGGCCTAACTGTGAAGAGTCTTCACAACCGTGGATTGTAAACTCCACAACACTGCAAAACACACTTGGTAGAATACAACCTCATCGACAGCAAAGACTCTTTTTTTTTTTCTTGTAACAATTTCAACTTTCATTTTAGATTGTGGAGGTACACGTGGAGGTTTGTGACTTGGGTATACTGCATGATGCTGAGAATCGGGGTGTGACTGAACCTATCACCCAGGTAGTGAGCATAGTACCTAATAGGTAGTGAGCATAGTACCCAACAAGTAGTGAGTATAGTACCTAATAGGTAGTGAGCATAGTACCCAACAGGTAGTGAGTATTGTACCCAATAGGTAGTCAGCATAGTACCCAACAGGTAGTGAGTATTGTACCCAATAGGTAGTCAGCATAGTACCTAATAGGTAGTGAGCATCATAACTAATAGGTAGCCCCCAGTGTCTGATGTTCCCATTTTTATGTCCATGTGTACTCAATGTTTAGCTCCCATTTATTAGTGAGAATGTGCAGTATTTGATTTTTTGTTTGTTTGTTTCTGAAAGCAGGGATTCTTATCTGAGTTGCTTACTGTTGTATCCCAAGCACCTAGAACAGTGTCTAGCTCATAGCAGGTGATTAATACATATTCGGAAAATAAGTGAATGAATACGGGAAATAAGAGAAAGTCGTAGTTAAGAGCCAGGGCTCTGGGATCAGACAGACAGACCTGAGTTCAAATGATAACCTGCAACTCCTAAGCTTAGTGACCTTGCTCAGCCTGCACAGCTGCAGAACCCTCATCTGGAAAATGGGCCTGAAGAGGGGGCCCACTGTTTCAGATTGTATGAGTCCACGCAAGGAGAAGACTTATGGGCTTTTGAGAACATAAATTCCCAGTACCTGGCTCATGTTCTTCTTCTTGTCATTCTTCCAGACTGGGTTTGAAGGCCCCCTTAAATACAAACATTAGCAGTTCATGAAGCATGACCTGTCTTCCGAAACTGTGCTTCACATCAACACCTAAGAAGTGACCCTCACCGCCAGTGAGGGATGAGTCCCCTGTCTCACTCGGCATTTTGGCAGTGGTGGGGGCAGTCTGTGCTGAGTCTCTGGGCCAGGTTTCATATCACTCCTGAACTGAGGTCTGTGTCACGTCATCCCAGGCACAGTAAAGAGAGAGGAAGAAACTATTTTCAGCTTGACTGACTGACGGCCTGGGATTATTATTCTTTGGGTTCCAGGACACAGTGCTCTTATTATTTACAGAGAGCTTTCATTTATTTTTTCAATGTTGAAAGCTCATGCCAGTACGGTCATCTGAAACCTCATGGCAGCATATATAGGAGACGATCATATTCCATTCTTGGTTCCCTTAAACAGGGTGCTACTGTTGCAGAAAGGAAGTTCCAGAGGTAACTATTCCCCTGTGACTCTAATGTGGTCAGCGGAACTGTCTTATGCAAAGTAGGCTTTGAAAAGGCTTTTGCTGGCTGAAATATAGGAGCTGCCATTCCCAGCTGCTTGTTTGTCCGTCCTGGCCAGCATCCTGCTTCTCAGCAGTGCCAACAGCTGATATGCCAGAAGAAGACAGATCTTTCCTTGAGCTCCTTTTCCTATGAACCAAAAGAAGCATCCTTCTCCTACCTCTTAGGCCTTTTACAAATAGACTCAGGAGTGAGATGTGGGCATGATGAAAACTGAACGATGGAAAACCACTGTAGCACACATGTGCTGGGAATGGCAATCAAAGTCTCCAGGAGGGTCTGATGATTTGGTGTGATGGGTTCAGGGGATGAAAAATCCATTGCTTAACAGGGGTGAAGTGGGTTTCATAAGAAGGGAAGAGGGCAGATGTAAGGCAAAAATACCTGGGGAGGGGTAGAGACTAGAACAAATCTCCAAGAGAATGTTTTGTCCAGAGGGGACAGCCACTACTCAAATCCAACTGATGTTACGTGGGATTCAAGCCCAGGGTGGCCAGATTTTTTTTTTTATTTATAGAGAAGACAACAATCCTTTTTTTTTCCTGTGAAATCTCTGAAACTGTAAATATTTGCAACATATTTATTATTTTTAAGCCATGTGTAGACCAAAGAAAACATATCTTTGGGCCTTCAGATTTCCCTGCAATAAACATTCACTCTACAATTACTTGCTGAGTACCTACAATGCGCCTGGCACTGTTTTGGGAGCCAGCAGATATAAAAATGCAGAAGACATGAATCATGTTTTCAAATCCTTTGTTAAGCAAAGGAGAAAGACAGAAGCAGAAGCAGATGTAATAATAAGTGCTGGAATGGAACTAAAGGCTATACATCCACAGGAAAGGAAAAGGCAATCTCAGTTTCTGAGACTGGAGGTCTGGAATCACAAGAAGGGTTTTATCTGCTAGAGAGGTGTTTGCAGGGGAAGGCATTAGGGAGAGAGGAAACAGCATCGCCAAAGGCATGCAGGGGAACACTGCACGGCACATGTGAAAACCAGCAGTGACCTTGCGGGGCCTCTGTGCAGGGCAAGTGGCGGGTGGGAAGTCTGGCTCTGAAAAGCCTCCAGCTCCAGGCACCTTGCATTCTCCAGATCTTTGTTTTAACTGGTGGCGCCCGACTTTTCTGGGTCTCAGGTTGATCCAAGAATGGCAAAATACACTTCCACTTACCTCCGACACTCTCTGTGGAGTGTGACAGCTGAGGATCCAGGCACCATGGCAGCCTAAAAGTCTGCTGGGGACACCAGCATGGATATGCTCTCCCTTATCCTTGGCCAGCACACATCTGCAGCCGCTCTGTCTTGATTCACTGTCTGCACCTCTCATCCCATTGTAACTGTATCCATTCAGCATCTGGGTGCTTCAATACCTATCCATACTCAGCATCTGTTTACAGTTGAATACGCTGAATGGCAGCAGCACTGATTTCACCAACAGCTAAATCTTCAACATTAGGTAATTGACTATCTTTCCTCAAACTTTTTTTTTAAGCACACATCTGCCAAATTCATATGGGCGTCCTTAATAATCTGTGAATATAATTCAGTTTTGCTGGTACTACCTAATACGGTGCTTGTCTTTTGTTTTTTAAAGACTTGCCTTTATCCTCCTACTCTGAGTTGTACAGGTCATCAGACAACTATCCTGATTGACAGACAGAAATATTGCCTTTTTTCTACATGAGCTGTAACTACGGGGCAGCATAGCATGGTGATTAAACTTCTGAGTCTGGTGTTACGATTCAAATCCCAGCTCCATATCTGACCCATTGTGGTCACTTTACCTCTCCATGTTTGTTTACCATGCAGTACCTCAGACATTAAATGAGCTAATATAAGTAAAACACTTAGCACCTGACACACAGATGTATATGAGCATTAGCTGTTATTATTAGTGATATTATTATTTCAAATGGCCCCAAACTGAGAGAGGAGAACAGCTTTTTAAAAAATATATATCTTTGACTGGCCCATATCCTTCTCCAGCTCTATATTTGAATTGTGCAGTTTTTGTAGGGGAACAGAGTAGATTAGATAAGGTTTAAAAACCTCTTTTTTAAGCAGGCAGACATTCATGGGTATAGAGTTTTTTTTCTTCTTTGTATTAACTGCTATGTGTAATTCTAGAATTTATCATCAAATTGGCTAGAATAGGTTTTCCCTAGATTGAAGTAATAATAATCTCATTTGCCCCAACTCCAAAGCCCTTTGAAGTTAAACATTGAGAGGAAGAATGGTGGGGCCACTCAGCAGAGATTAGATCTTGTTTTAAACACTAGCTGCTCTGAGAATAATTTCCTTAATTAATATTCACAAGATATACACTTGAGACTATATTTTCATGTAACCTACTTGCATGTAATTGTTCGCTAAGGCTCTTCACTTCGTTTGTATCTTCCTTTTGTGTCAGTATTCAACAAAATCATTTCCATCTAAAAGCAGTGCTGAAGGGGGTGAAGGTTCGTTGGGTCTCCCCTTCTGTGTGAAAGCCAGCACACATGGGCTTTCATCTCATTTCTAAAGTTAATATTGTTTTGTGCTTATTTCTGTTCTTAACTAGATGCACATGGCTCCCAGACTTGCTCTCCTTTGTGGACTCAAACCCTGAACATGTTCAGGTGTTGCCCTCTTGTCAGTCTCATGTTACAGGGTGAGGCGCTTATCAAAGCACCCTGGAGTATCAACTGGCCAAAGAGTCTTAAAACCCTGAAGGAGTCACATTTGCCTTCAGTAACAGCATCTGAGGGGATCAATCTGGGTCAGGCAACCAAAGATTGTCAACTTAAAGGACTTTAGGTTATTCAGGAGTCAGCTTGCCCAAAGGTCAGTGAAAGGAGCTAAGATACCTTGGAAGGAAATCTTTCTGTATGCAAGCCTTGTCAGTTTTGCATATTTCTCAGAAGAAATTTACAAATTAAAAAGTTATCTTTTACACACTTTTTTTACGTTTAAATAAATTTGCTAACTGTTTAAGGTCTCTCTGTTAGTCTATTTTTTGCTGCTATAACAAAATGCCACCAGCTGGGTAAATTATAAAGAACAAATGTTTATTTGGTTCACAGTTCTGGAGGCTGGGAAGTTCAAGAGCATGGTACCAGCATCTGGTGAAGATCACCCCATGGCGGAAAGCAGAAAAGCAAGTGAGTGTGTGAGACAGAGAGAGAACAGGAGCCAAAATCATCCTTTTATGAGGAGCCCACGCCCATGACAATGGCATTAGTGCTTTCATGAAGTTAACCATCTCATAAGAGTGCCAACTTATCATACTGCTATAATGACAATTAAATTTCAACATGAGTTTTGGAGGAGACATTCAAACCACAGCAGTCTCCAACCGGTGACTTTCCTACATTTGCAAATGCTTTTAAAGTAAAACAACATCCTCACCTCCTTCCATATACAACAAGTAGAAATACTTTTTGCTTGCTAATTTTTTTTTAGAAATGATTTGGGTGCAATTTTTAAAATAGCTGACTACAGGCTGGGCATGGTGGCTCACACCTGTAATCCCAGCACTTTGGGAGGCTGAGGTGGGTGGGTCACCTGAGGCCAGGAGTTCGAGACCAGCCTGGCTAACATAGTGAAACCTCATCTCTACTAAAATTACAAAAATTACCTGGGTGTGGTGGCAGGTGCTTGTAATCCCAGCTACTTGGGTGGCTGAGGCAGGAGAATTGCTTGAACCTGGGAGGCAGAGATTGCAGTGAAGCTGAGATCTCACTGCTATACTCCAGCCTGGGCAATAGAGTCAGGCTCTGTCAAAAAAAAAAAAAAAAAGTTGACTACAGTTCTACCATCAAACAATCAATAGTTGAGTTCTTAATAGCTCTTAGAACAAATTACATTAACAATTATAATGCTACAAAATACTTGAAAAGTATATATGAATACTATATATGTTATTGTATATGTTGAAAATGGCATATATGTTTATAAAACATACTATACATACATCCACACACATCTATGTATTCATACATATCTTTTTTTCTCCATAGGTTCAGTAATTGCAAGACCAAATTTCTTTACTGCCAACAGATGGTTTATAAAGTCTTACCATGGGAGGGTGCCAAATATTTTCAAGATTTTCTTGCTTTTTTTTTTTTTGTAACTTCCTAATTGCTATGTATAACTGAAGAAGCAGAGTATCTGCTAATAATTCTGTTTTTTTTTTTTTTTTTTTTTTTTTTTGAACCATTATCAATCCAGGAATTTGCCTGCCTGGTGGACATGATCTACACACAGCTGACATTCATCACTGTCCAAGTTAGTACCATGCTCTGGCAAAGAGTCTGTGCTTCTTGCTGCAGGTCTCCTGAAGCTTCCTGCGTTAGACCCTGGTCTCTTTCCTGTGACAGGATCTCCTACCATTCACCTCCATGTCTGTTGAAATACTTCCATCATTCCAGACCTGTCCAGATAAATGTTCAAATATAAAGTGCAAGATAGTTCACAAAATAAGAAAATAAGTACTGAAACGTATGCAACATTATCTTCTCAGCCTCATTCAACTGAGATACATTTCACCAACCAGATTGTCAAAGATTAAAATGTTTGATGGCGTAAAATAGGGGCAAGTGTGGGGAAATAGGTAGTCTTCTATGTTGCTGGGGAGAGCATAATTGGTACAACCCCAGTGAAAAGCAATTTGGCAACATCATTAGAATAATAACTGCATACATGTTTTGACTAGTGATTCCATTTCTAAGAATGTATCCCATAAATATATTCTCACATCAACTAGATGATGTATGTACTAGATTATTCATTAAAGCATTATTTGTGATAGAGATTGGAAACTACTTGGATGTTCTAGAATAAGGGACTGGTTAAATAAACAGTAAGGTATCGGAGCAAAGGACTACCATGCAGCTACAGAAAGAGAATGGGACATTCTATTCTGATATGGAGGATCTCAAAGATATCCTCATAAAGGGGGAAAAAGGAAGGGGAAAAGTATCCACCATTTAAGTGAAAAGTGTGAAGGTGAGTTGGGATATAAATACGCAGTTGCCTGTATGTATACACAGTATAGTCGGAAGGATTCTGAAGGCACTAGTATACTCATTCCTAGGTTGGGGGAATAGTGTTACTTGGCTTTGAGACAAGAAGGGAAAAGGAACTGTCACACTATACCCTTTTTGTTATTTCAGAATTGTGAAATATATAAAAGTATGAGCTACACAAAATAATAAATGAAATAATGTAAAAATGAAACAAAACCATAAACACCATATATACCTCTTGAAAGCTCATTTGTCTGATGGACACATTATTTGAAGCATAGCAAAACTAGAGAAATTAGAGTACAGAAATAAAAGTTATTAAAGAACTTGGGGAAAATGGCTGTAAGAATTGGAATCAGCTTCTGAAACAATAGGGCAGGGAAAGGTTTAATAACAGACTTGAGATACCAACAAGTCAGTTGGGAGAGACAATGAGTTACTGTTCTCATTTGCCAGGGATTAATATTGAAGTTCTGACTGAGAAAAGCGTAGATGTGACATTCCAGAGTGAGGGACTAGATTGTCACTTGCATGTTTTCTAAAGGCAAAAAAAAAAAAAAAAAAAAATGTAAGAATTGCTCTACCATCAGCCAGAAGTCCTGGAGATGGAAGACAGGGTGAGCTTAGCTCTGCTCCCTGGGGAAATGGAGAGGACAGGAGAAGACTCGTGAATAGCTTTGATGGTAGATTCAGGAATGTGATGCTGAGTTGGAAATAAGCTGCACATTAATTTCTCAGAGTAAAGGGTATCTGAGGGTTTCCCAGGGACTAGATGAGGGTCACATAGGAGAGGAGGAGCACACAGAAGCCTTCCCAAATCCTGCAGAAGAACACTCCAGCTGCGGGCTTTTGAGGGGAAGGCTGCCAGAGTGGTTGTGGAGGGAGAGCCCCAGGGATGGAAATCTTGGAAAGGGTGAACTTCAATCTTCTGTAAGTGCCAGGCAGCACAAAGTCATCCAGTCAAAGAAGGACTGTTCCACCCACTTTCCTGTCCTATCTTGCCCCTCTGTCACCTAGCTGGGGTCTGTACCAGACTAGAAGTAGGGGAGGAGATGAGCAGAAGCTGGCCACATCCTCCTTTGCCCCCAGGGCAGGAGCCGCCAACTGCAGGCCCCAGCAGGAAGGAAAGAAAGGTGAGGTCTGGTCTTCAATTGAAAATTGAAGAGTTGATTATGATCTTCGAACACATTCTGTCTGCTGACTTGAGACTTTAAGACAGCTTGTTATCTAAGAGTGAGCAGAAAAATCATGGGGCCTGTTGAATTTTCCTCAAGTGGCAGGGGAATAAATTTTAAAAGAGACAAGAGTAAAGGAAACAAAAATGTTAAAGGAGACAATTTTAATGAAGAAATAAGAATAAAGTCAAGTCTTGGTCCTCTACCACAGATCATGTGTCCAATGCTTTAGGAGATTTATTTTCACAAAACCAAAAGAACTTAGTTTAAAGTGCATTCAGGGATAGTAAGACAGATTGGACATCACAGAGAACTTCCTTGCTCTAAATTTGCAAAACGTGAATTTGCTTACTATGTGAGATTGTGGTAACTTTTCGTTTTTTAAAGATAAAACTTTACCAATACTATTTTCTTTTTCCTTTCTTTATAATTTTTTAATGACATTAAAAGGTTAAAAAGAGTTGATTTAAGAAAAATTTAAAGTAAAAAATAAAACAAAGATTTGGCATAATTTGTGAAGAGGGGATGTAAATTAACTTCGGAAAACACTTTTCTAAACAGGGTTTGTGTAAAAGTCAGAAAACAAAATGCTATGCAATGATATTCCAAGTTACCATTTGGAAGAATTCTGTAGAATTATCTTTAGCTAAAGTGTTTTTTTTTAATGATTGGTCCAGAATAATCCATAGATTTGTAACATTCTTCAAAATGATAATTCAAATCAGTTGGATCTAAAGACAGACTCAAAATAAAGGCAGGAGGCAACATTGTAGAACTCAAAAAAAGCGAAAAAGGCAAAGTCTGAAAAATAAAAAGAGAAAAGTAAAAGAACAAAAGGAAGCAAGGAAGAGAAAGAAAGAAAGTCAAAGAAAGAGAAAGGAAGAGAAAGGAAGAAAGAAAAAAGGAGAAAGAAAGGGTTACATACAATAAGATATAGTTTGTGAGCACTCTGGGTCCTAATTTTACTTTGATGGTTCTGTTAGCTCAGAAAACACTTCGATTTGCACTCTTGGTTTAAAATATGAATTAAGCTCTTCTGACTCCATAATTTTGGGCCTCTAATACACAGGCATTATTTAGTTTTCCCTGTTATGCATTAGAAGGTACAGACACTATGATTTTATTTAGCTAATTTCAAGATTAAAGATTTCCTTAATTGTAGTCTTCCGCTAGTTCTTTGTAGTTGCTAAAACTGCATGCTTGATTGCTCAAGGGAAAACTTGTACTATTTGAGGCCCTGTTAAGTGAAGTAAACTATAGGCTTCCACTTCTAGGAAGATAGAGTAGATGCACTTCTCCCTGTTCCTCCCACTAAACACAGCTAAAGGCCCTGGGCTTAGATGTATATTTGTTATATGTGTAACAAACATGAGAAGACTCTGAAAGGTGGATACAAGAAGGCAAAACTGCTAAGGGATTCAGTAGCCTAGAAACAACACAGTGATGTATAAGACAACCTGCCTTATACATCCTAGACTTGGAGTGAAGAAGTTGACAACTGGAAACATCAATGGGTACAGAAGAAGAAGAAGAAAAAAAAAGCCTCAATAAAAGTTAAAAGTTAACTCTTTTTAACCAATGGACCAGGAGTAGGGCAGCGCAGCAAAACACTAAACTTTTAGACAATGGCTGCTGTGCTCCAACCAAAAAAACCACAGAAAAACTTATGGTCCCACCCCAATCCCCAACAGC
>NW_012103854.1:2009824-2015081 GCF_000951045.1 Mandrillus leucophaeus
ATGATTGGTCCAGAATAATCCATAGATTTGTAACATTCTTCAAAATGATAATTCAAATCAGTTGGATCTAAAGACAGACTCAAAATAAAGGCAGGAGGCAACATTGTAGAACTCAAAAAAAGCGAAAAAGGCAAAGTCTGAAAAATAAAAAGAGAAAAGTAAAAGAACAAAAGGAAGCAAGGAAGAGAAAGAAAGAAAGTCAAAGAAAGAGAAAGGAAGAGAAAGGAAGAAAGAAAAAAGGAGAAAGAAAGGGTTACATACAATAAGATATAGTTTGTGAGCACTCTGGGTCCTAATTTTACTTTGATGGTTCTGTTAGCTCAGAAAACACTTCGATTTGCACTCTTGGTTTAAAATATGAATTAAGCTCTTCTGACTCCATAATTTTGGGCCTCTAATACACAGGCATTATTTAGTTTTCCCTGTTATGCATTAGAAGGTACAGACACTATGATTTTATTTAGCTAATTTCAAGATTAAAGATTTCCTTAATTGTAGTCTTCCGCTAGTTCTTTGTAGTTGCTAAAACTGCATGCTTGATTGCTCAAGGGAAAACTTGTACTATTTGAGGCCCTGTTAAGTGAAGTAAACTATAGGCTTCCACTTCTAGGAAGATAGAGTAGATGCACTTCTCCCTGTTCCTCCCACTAAACACAGCTAAAGGCCCTGGGCTTAGATGTATATTTGTTATATGTGTAACAAACATGAGAAGACTCTGAAAGGTGGATACAAGAAGGCAAAACTGCTAAGGGATTCAGTAGCCTAGAAACAACACAGTGGTGATGTCCCTGCCTTATACATCCTAGACTTGGAGTGAAGAAGTTGACAACTGGAAACATCAATGGGTACAGAAGAAGAAGAAGAAAAAAAAAGCCTCAATAAAAGTTAAAAGTTAACTCTTTTTAACCAATGGACCAGGAGTAGGGCAGCGCAGCAAAACACTAAACTTTTAGACAATGGCTGCTGTGCTCCAACCAAAAAAACCACAGAAAAACTTATGGTCCCACCCCAATCCCCAACAGCAAGGGCTGAATGGAGAGCCTAGATTTCCACCTTTGCCAGGCTGGAATGTAGTGAGATGCCCTGACTTCCATGCAGGATAATATCAGAAAAGGTCAAGCAGTGAGTCACATCTTCACCACCGCCCAGAAATAATGAGACCACTACCCCCAGTGGTGTCAGTGGGGGCCACAAGGGAAGCAGTAAGGACATATCCCTTTCCCTCCCAGCCACTCAAGGCCTAGTGGGGTGGGGGTAGCAAAATTCCCACCTGTGTCCAACATAAATGAGGTGCACTCCCATCTCAGGTGTCAACAGAGGCCACGAGGGGAACCTGGCTATGCTGTCCCACCTGGCAGTAATAAGACAGTGCTCCCTCTTCCTCTGCCAGAGCAATGTCACTGGAAGCTGAAACAGAAGGTTTAAGAAGATTCAGAGCCTTGGCCTGTTGCAGTGGCTCACGCCTGTAATCCCAGCACTTTGGGAGGCAAAGGCAGGTGGATCACTTGAGGTCAGGAGTTCGAGACCAGCCTGACCAACATGTTGAAACATCATATCTACTAAAAATGCAAAAATTAGCTGGGTATGGTGGCGGATGCCTGTAGTCCCAACTGCTGGGGAGACTGAGGTAGGAGAATCACCCGAGGGCCGGAGGTTGCAGTGAGCCGAGATTGTGCCACTACACTCTAGCCTGGGTGACAGAGTGAGACTCCTTCTCAATAAATAAATAAATAAATAAGCATAAAATATAAAAAAACTAAAAAAAAAAAAAAAAAAAAATAGGTCCAGAGCCTCATAAGAACCTAGATGTCTGGGTTTAAAAAAACAAACAAACAAACAAACAAAACCCCACTAATTGTACCAAGAACCAAGAAGATCTCCAACTGGACACCTGAAGACAATCAATAGATGCCAACATTGAGAGGATAGGGATGTTAGAATTATCATCTGAATAAGATTTTTAAAGCAGCCATCATAAGAATGCTTCCATGAGCAATTATAAGCATGCTCAAAACAAATAAAAAATAGAAAGTCTCGGTAAAGAAATAGAACATACAAAGAACCAAATGGAAATTTAGAACTGAAAAAAACAGTAGCCACAACAGCAACAACAAACAACCCCAATGGGTAGGCTTAACAGCAGAATAGACAGGACAGAGGAAAGAATCAGTGAACTTAAAGATCCAACAATAGAAACTATTCAATCTGAAAAGTAGAGGGGAAATAAACAAACAAACAAACAAAATATATATATATATGAGGAGGGCCTCAAAGACCTATAGAACTATAAATGAAGGTCTAACATTCCTGTCATTAGTGTTTCAGGAGAGGGGGAAAGAGGACAAGGCTGAAAAAGACTCAAAAAAAAAAAAATAGCTGAAAATTTCCCAAATTTGGTAAAAGATATAAATCTATAGATTTCAAGAAACTGAGTAAACTCCAGGTAGAACCCCCAAAGAAATCTATACTAAGACACATAAAAGTCAAATTTCTGAAAGCAAAGCAAAGAAGCCATGAAAAGCCTTGAAAGCAGCAAGAGAAAAACAGCACCTTGCCTGTAAGGAAGAACACATTCCAATGACAGCAGATTTCTCATCAGAAACCATGGAAAACAGAAGGAACAAAAGGAAAACCATTTCACAGATGAGGAGAAACTAAGAGAATTTGTCACTGACAGACCTACTTTAAAAGAGCTTCATATAGGAAGTTCTCTAAACAGAAAAATAAGTGATGGAAGAAGGAACCTTGGAATATCAGGAAAGAAGAAAAGCAAAGGTAAAACAAAATATAGGTAATATAATGAAGTTTTCTTCTTTCAACCTTTCTAAATTATGTTCAATAGCTAAAGCAAACAGGATAACACTCTTGACTTGGCTCAAATTGCATGTAAGGGAAATATTTCAGATAAATCTATTATAAATGTTGGACAGCAAAGGAGCATAAAGGGAGGTAATGGTTTCATACTTCACTCAAACTGGTGACATCAGCAGTAGAATACGAGAAGTGGTGTATATGTAATGTAATATCTAGAGAAACCACTAAAAAAGCTACATACAATAATTAAATATAAATATATAAATATGATAATGAATATGAACACATGCACAGTTACACAAACATACACACACACACACAAGTGGTTCTACTTCTCTTATTGAGCCCAGATATATAGTATAAAGTATATTCTCTAGAATACATTTAAATTAATAGAATTAATATGACAATCAATAACAGAAAGATAAAAGGAAAATCACCAAACACTTGGAAACCAAAACATAATTTCAGGAATATAAAATGAGATGACCACAACAAATCCTGTAGGCTACTATGAATACCTCTACACATAAAAATTTTAAAACTTAAATAAAATGGACCAATTCCTTAAAAAAAAAAAAAAAAAAAAAAAACCCAAACTACTAGAACTCACTCAATATGAAATAGACTCCTTGAATAACCTCTGTTAAGGAAATTGAATTTGTAATTTTAAAACTTCCAAGAAATAAATCTCCAAATCCAGATGGTTTCACTGAAAAATTCTACCAAGTGTTTAAAGAATGAAGACCAGTTCTAAGCAATTGCTTCCAGAAAATAGAAGAGGAGGGAACACTTCCAAATTTATTTTATGAAGCTAGTATTACCCTAATATTACAACCAGACAGAGTCAAAGTAAAAAAAGAGAAAACGATAGACCAATATCATAAATGTAGATGCAAAAGTCCTTAACAAAATATTAGCAAATAGAAGTCAGCAATATATTAAAAGAATTATACACAATGACTAAGTGAGGTTTATTCCAAGATACGAGGCATTTGAAATGCAATAATTAAAAAATAAATCATAATCTACCACACTAACAAACTGAGGAAAAGAAATCCCAATTGTATCAATCAGTGCAGAAAAAGTATTTAACAAAATTCAATACCGCTTCATGATAAATGCTCTCGGACAAATAAGAATAAAGGGGGACTTCCTCAGCTTGATAGAGAATCTATAGACAGCCTACAGCTAACATTATAGTTAATGGTGAAAGGGTCAATGCTCTTGCCCTAAGATTAGAAACAAAGTAAGGATGTATGCTCATCACTCGTTTTCAATATAGTACTGGAATTTCTAACCAGTGGAATAAAGCAAGAAAAGGAAATGAAAGCATATGGATCAGCAAAACTGTCCCTATTTGTAGATAATATGATTGTCACTGTAGAAAATCCCAAGCAATCTGCAAACTACCTAGAACTAGTAAATGAGTTAAGCAAGATTGCAGGATAAACACACAAAAAATCCATTATATTTCTATATACTAGTCATCAACACATAGACACCAAAATTGAAAATATAATGCCATTTACAGTTATACAAAAATATGAAATACTTGGAGGTTAACTCTAAAAAAACATGTACAGGACTTCATGTTGAAAATTACAAAATGCTGATGAAAAAATTAATGGTTTAAATAAATTGCAAGACATACTGTATTAATGGTTCACTGGAAGACTCAACATAGTAAAGGCACCAATTTTTCTCAAATTAATATACAGGTCAATGCAATTTCTATTAAAATCCCAGCAAGATGTTTTGTAAGTATAAACAAAATTGTTCTAAAATGTATTATGATAAGGCAAAGGAAATAGAAGAACTAAAACAATTTTGAAGAAGAATATGAAAGGACTCAGTCTAACCTCTTTCAAGACTTGTTGTATAGCTACAATAAGTGAAATTGGTGTAGAGATAATCACATGGATAAATATAACAGAATAGAAAATCCAGAGATAGTGCATATCCAATTGATTTTGGACAAAGGTACAAAAGCAATTCAGTGGAGGAAGGGCAATCTCTTCAACAAATGAAGCTGGGGCAATTGGACATTCATAGGCAAAGAATAAAAAAGCCTCAGCCTGTCTCACACCTAAGACAGAAATTAATAACTCAGATGGATCACAGACATAGGTAAAACAAAAAGTTATAAAACTTTTAGAACAAAATAGGAGAAAATCTTTAGGCTCTAGCTTCAGGCAGAGTTCTTAAACTTGACACTGAAAGCATGACACAGAAAACGAAAAACTGATAAATTGGATTTCATTAAAATTCAAAACTTTGTGCAGCCATAAAAAATAATGAGATCATGTCCTTTGCAGGGACATGGAAGAAACTGGAAGCCATCATCCTCTGCAAACTAACACGGGAACAGAAAGCCAGACACTGCATGTTCTCACTCATAAGTGGGAGTTGAACAATGAGAACACATGGACACAGGGAGGGG
>NW_012103854.1:2017272-2019437 GCF_000951045.1 Mandrillus leucophaeus
CCCTGCAAAAACCCTGGCCATTGAGAACACCCCAGTTAAGGAACAGCAAAGGAAGCT
This sequence comes from Mandrillus leucophaeus, assembly GCF_000951045.1. Lineage (NCBI taxonomy): Eukaryota > Metazoa > Chordata > Mammalia > Primates > Cercopithecidae > Mandrillus > Mandrillus leucophaeus. Next base: position 2,017,330 of record NW_012103854.1, read on the forward strand.
GGTGCTATCATTCTGGTCCCAGGTAACCAAGAGACTGACTGTTCTTCTCATAAGAAACACTGTACCTGCTCCTGCCCTATGCGAGGCCAAGCCCTGTTGGGTATAGGTGATGTGGCCAAATGCATACAACTTCATTTATCAACGGAAGCTGCATCATATTCTTCTTTACACATTAGACCACTAAGTACAATTTTCTGTCATGATTCTCCATTCAACTCACAGCTTTGGGACAAAATGTGAGGGCAGAATTTGGTTCATTGTTTATGTTCACGGCAATAGGTTTGGGGTTTTCACATCTTCTGAATATCTGTAAGAAAGTTCAAGTACAAATATTGTTGAGATGCTCAAGAAAACATCTTTAATGAACAGAAACAGACTGTCTCCTATTGAAATTCCTTAAAGCCACAGGTATTTTATTTTAACATGCTTCTTCCCCACAGATTTGGAATTTGGGAGCTGAATACCCAAGTACAGGCAATGACTAAAAAGCTGACCCTGGGAAATTTGGGCATCATTAAATGATACTTTGAATCATGACAATGACATGTCTTAGGCTGTGATGTCATCCTCTTTACCTAGAAGAAATGAAGAACTGGATTAAATCAAGAATACTCTCTGATTGGTTTATTCCAACTAACCTCAAATAGTCAAAGTTATCAGTTACTGAGTATCGACTCTGTCCTGACACTTAACTAGTTCCTAATTTCCCAAACCATGTAAGGCAAGTGTCATAGGCGGTCTAAAGAGGAAGAAACAGAGACTCAGAAAGTTGAGATAACTTGTCCAAGATTACACAAAGGGTAAGGCGAAGTCAGGTTTGAACCCAGGTCAGCTGATGCCAGAGCCCACCTTCCTCAGTTCTCTGATGCCACCCCTCATACTGACGTAGTAAACTTTAAGAGGTTTGTGATGATGTCAATGATATGTCACCTAGATCCTTCACTCTTTCCTCAGCTAGGAATGTAACCAACCCAAAAATTTCCTGAAGGTGGAAAACCCTGACTACTTTTCACCATTTTGGTGAACAGCCTTTGGCTATGCTTTACTCACGAAAACATACTCTCCCCAAATCATAGAGCATTTGATCTGAAGAAAAGCTCTGTAGAGAATCAGTTTCTTGGCAGAAATAGGCCTGGTAGAAAAACTTGTAAATCTAATACGATGCTTATCTTGCAAGGTTTTGGTAAGAAACTAAAGTCAGAAAGGTAAATGATACACTCAACACCCTGCAGCCAGCTAATGGTGAACAAGATATACACTCAGACACAGCAACCCCAAACACCAAGTGGGACGGTAATTAAATATACTGCTGAGGAAGTATCCCTGCACAGAATAATGTTCAATGACAACTTCAACCACCAGGTCCTTCCTGATACTTCTGTGCAATATACCTTATTTAATTTGAATACTTTGCTACTCCTGCTTTACAATTTAGCAAGCCCTTTCTTACACATAGTCTTCGTTGTTACAGTAGACACTGCTATGAACTAGACAGAGGGAATGGTATTTCCTTTCACACAAAAGGAAACTGAGGTTCATGAAATTAAGTGATTTACCTGAGATAACAGAGCTAGCAAATAGAACTACACCCCAAATATATCTCTTTCTGTAATGCTAAGCGGCAAAGTAGTAATTATTGAGGTTGCCTGTTCTTCCTAATATTTGATTACGAAAACTTCCTAAAATGTATTTAAAATTAACATGTTCCTTATCATAGAAATAATACGTTTATGGTGGAAAATCTAAAAGGTATAATAAGGCAAAATAAAAAGCACATCTGATCTCACTACCGGAAGATATCATCATTGTTAAAATTTTGTGTAAATTCTTCCAGTCTTTTATCCATGCCTATATATACTAAAATAACACAGCAAAGACAAAATGCAGTTGTGATGTATATGCTCTTTTAAGGTCATTTCCTCTCCTTAACATTATATAGCAAACATTTTTCCATGTACTTCAATATACTTTTACACAGTATTCAAAGAGGGCACCATATTCTATTGTGTTAATGTATCAGAGCTTTATGCAGCCAATATCCTATTGCAAGGCAATAAGTTGTTTTCAGTTTTTGTACAATTATAAGCATTGCTGTGGTTAACGTCCTT
>NW_012103854.1:2021512-2022357 GCF_000951045.1 Mandrillus leucophaeus
GTGTATAGCAGCTTTGTTTGTAAAATCCCCAAACTATAAGTTACTCAGATGTCCTTCAACAGGTAAATGTTTAACAAATTGTGGTACATCCATACAATGGAACACAACTTAGCAATAAAAAGGAGCAAACTACTCACAGATAGAAACACCTGGAAAAATCTCCAGGGAACTATGCTGAATAAAACCAGCCAACGCAGGCTGGGCGGGATGGCTCACACCTGTAATCCCAGCACTTTGGGAGACCCAGCACTTTGGGTGGTCACGAGGTCAGGCAATCGAGACCATCCTGGCTAACACGGCCCCGTCTCTACTAAAAATATAAAAAATTAGCCGGGTGTGGTGGCTGGTGCCTGTAGTCCCAGCTACTGAGGAGGCTGAGGCAGGAGAATAGCTTGAACCAGGAGGCAGAGCTTGCAGTGAGCCGAGATCCAGCCACTGCATTCCAGCCTGGGCAACAAAGCGAGACTCCGTCTCAAAGAAAAACAAAACAAAACAAAAAAACACAGCCAACGCCAAAATGTTATATATTGTATGGTTCTACATAGATGACATGCTTGAAATGATGAAATTATATAAATGGAGAACACAGTGGTTGCTAGGTGTTAATGAGGGGATAGTTGTGGAAGAGAAGTAGATGTATCTTTAAAAAGGGGCACAGGTTGGATCCTTGTGCATGTGAAAATGTTCTAACTCTTATCTGTATTGATGTCAATATCCTGGCTATGATATTATACTGTCGTTTGGCAATATGTTACCACTGGGGGAAACAGCGTAAAAGGTACACAGGATCTCTCTGTATTATTTCTTACTATTGCACATGAATCTACAATACCTCAAAGTTTAGT
>NW_012103854.1:2025002-2040806 GCF_000951045.1 Mandrillus leucophaeus
AGCAAACATTTTTCCATGTACTTCAATATACTTTTACACAGTATTCAAAGAGGGCACCATATTCTATTGTGTTAATGTATCAGAGCTTTATGCAGCCAATATCCTATTGCAAGGCAATAAGTTGTTTTCAGTTTTTGTACAATTATAAGCATTGCTGTGGTTAACGTCCTTATAGCTAAACTTTTGCATACATCCGTGATAATTTTCTTCAAATAAATTCCCAGAACTAGAATTTGTTGGTCAAAGAGCTTGCAAAATATTAAAGCATTTAAGATATATTTGTGTAGTCCAAATTAAAATTTAAGGTTGCATTTGGCATGGGATTTGCTTTAGCAAATTTGTATACCGTCTCTGAGCTTTCACTAATTGCAATGTCTGTGGACTTTAATGGTAATCTTCTGAGCCAGATGATAAAACATTCACAAGATTGTTCCTATCATTTTACTCTGTAGTGAGTACTTTAAAGAATTCACATTTACAGAAGAAGAAAATCAGAACTGAGGTGCACAAAGCTACATTGTGAGATGTGTGAGATGTACTGTTGTGGACAGACCCTAGGTGGCCCCCCCTTTCCCCATGATCCCTGCCCTCTACTGTTTATGCCTTTGTGTAATCTCCTCCCCTTGAGTGCAGGTGGATCCTGGGACTTGATCCTAACCAAAAGAACAGGGCAAAGGTGATGGGATGTCAAGCGTGTGATTAAGTTATGTCATAGAAGACTCCCTCTTAGCTGACTGGAGCTAGAGACTGTCCTTGTGGGCTTAATGAAGTAAGTGACTATATTGGAGAAGCCTGCACAGCTAAGAAATGCAGGCAGCTCTAAGCCCTAAAGGTGGCCTCCAGCTGACAACCAGCAAGAGCTGGGCCCGGAGTCACACAGCTACAAGGAATTGGGTTCTACCAATAGCTTTGAGTAGTCTTGAGGTGGATTTTTCCCCAGTCAAGTCTCTAGATAAAAATGCAGCTTGGTCACACCTTGATTGCATCCTTTTGATATCCTGAACAAGAACCCAGTTAGGCAGTATCCAGACTCCTGACCCATGGAAACTGCAGATAAATGTATATTGCTTAAATTGGCTAAATTTGTGGTTATTTGTTATGCACCAACAGATAACGAATCCACCTACCCGCCCTGAAACCAGTGAGCTTGCATGACTTTGACTTTTACCCCTTCAACCTATTATCACCCTGTTCTTGCATCCCCTTCAAAGTAGCCCTCCATCCACAAAGTGTAGTATTGTCTATATGGACTGATCCTTGGTGTGTTAACCCTCAGATCCATGCCCCATCCTTCCCAGCTGCTCTTCTATACTGGAGGGGGCTGACTCCTGCAGGAGGCATTTCCAGGTTCCTGCTTCCAGTTGAGGGTAGAAGGTGAAGCCTCTCTCCCTAAGCTCTCTGCCTTTGGTTGTGGCTGCGTATCCTTGATGGCCCCTGCCCCCACAGGACAGGCCTTCTGTGGTTCCACCCTTTGTCAGGTTGCCTCAGCTCTTGGGAGGAACTTCCAGCTTCTCTCTCTGTTTTTCCAGTCTAGGGATGGTCGTGGTTCCCATTTGTGGCTAATTTCTGATTTACCTCTCTTTTCTTCTATTTGGCTTTTTTGGTCCTCTGACACCTACGGAACCAATTCTCTGCATTAAATTCCCTTTGCTGTAAGCACTTAAAGCAGTTTCTACTTTCTATCAAGACACTGGGTGATGCACACCCCACATCCTGGAGCCTGCACCTCATTCTGTACCAGGAGCAGCAGCATAGTACCTGGGTAATGTCAGTGCCAACGGCGCTGAGTGTGTTGTATAAACAAATGATTGCTCTCACAGTGTTTTCTGTTTAGGGGTTCTGCCAGGTGTCAGGGAAACAGCAGCCAGTGGAACTGGGCCCCCATCCTTGGGTGTGCACAATCCGGGGCAGGGAACAGACATATAAACAAATAATTAGATAAATGTGATACCAATTACAAGAGAAGTATATTCAAAGTAGAATGGGAAAAGAGTTGGAAGAAGGCCCAGGGTGGTGGACATGGTGATTGGTAGGGCAGAGAAAGAGTGTTCCTAATTAGCTAGGCATGGTGGGGTGAGCCTGTGGTCCCAGCTACTCAGGAGGCTGAGGTGGGAGGATCATCTGAGCCTGGGAGGTCAAGACTGCAGTGAGCCATGACTGCACCACTTCACGCCAACTTGGGTGACAGAGCAAGACCCCATGTGAAAAAAGAAGTGTTCCTATCAGAGGAAACAGCCTGTGCAAAAGCATGGTGTCCTGGAAGAGCATAGTAGGTTCTGTTATAAGTGAGAGTAGTCACAGTGAGGTTTGTTTTCACTCGGCAACAAATTAATCTCAAAAATATCACGTAGAATTCTACCAGTCTACATGTACAGGTCAGGGCACTTTTCAGCTCCTGTCTCATTTTGCCAACCCATGGCTTTTTTTCCGTTCTTCATACCCTTCTTGCTAAAATATTTTCAGGATTAAAGCTCAACTGAATGACAGCCCCTCTGGCACTCAGCAGCCTCTCCTGGAGAGGTCTCTAAAGGCTGCAAGGGCAGGCAGTATGATAGGGTAGAAATAGAGCAGAGAGCATGGCCACGCCATGCGCTAACAAGATGAACTTGGGTAGACAGCCAGGTCCATCACTTATTAGCTGTGTGATTTTGGGCAAATTGCTTTACCTGTCTAGGCTCCTTTTGTATGGATATAATACCTACCCGGGGAACAGAGGAAATATCTTGTAAAGCATATTTTTACCCCTGACTAAGTGCTAAGCACTATGCTAGAGTTTATTATTCATTATCTCACTTAATCCTTAAATAAGTCTATAAATGGGTGACTACTATTAGTTCCAATTTAGAGATTTTAAACATTGAGGCTCAGAGGGTTTAAGCAACGTGTCCAAAGTCACACAGCAATTGATGGGCAGAAACTTGAAAGTCCGTGCCCCTATTGTTACTTGAATACTGCCCCATGGCAAAGCATCAGGCCTGGTGTGAGGCTTGAATTAGCAGCTCAATAAATTTATGTTCTCTCCCTTCCCACTTTCGGAGACAAGGAAGATGAGTTACTTTCTCCAGGTCTGCTAGCACTATCCAGAAGCTCTAGCAACAGAAGACAAGGATATCAAAGAGCAAGCTACCAACTAGATTATCTGCCACCAAGTTCTGAGCTTTGGAGATGAGTGTTTTTAGGGTACGAGGTGAGTACCAAAACTTCTGAAGCCAAAAGAAAGCCAAAGAATCCCAGTTCCTCAGCAAACTCACACCCCCATTAAAGACAAAGGTGGGAAACAGTAACTCACTGTGCAACACCATTTTATGAAATTCTCATCCCAGGAGAAGGAATTTATTATGTATATTTTGTAGATGTTGACCTGAGGGCTTAACTAACTTGTTCATGTCACTGGGAAGTGTCAAAACTGAGCTTGGGGACCCAGAGTGAGGGAAGGTAGGGTCCTGGGCTCCTCTGCAGTTGTCATTATCATCTTCTGCTTCCCTCACTCTCTGAACTCCTGCAAGTAAGACCTGTGTTCAGCAGTGCAGCCTGAGGGACCGGCGGGCCTGGCTAGAATCCCAGTGAAGTGTCCTTAACTTCAAACCCTTCCCCGAGGGCTCAGGGTGTGGTGCTTTGGCAGCCTTTCTTTCTTCCTGCACTAGGATTTAGCTCTCAGAGAAAGGAGTGGGGGGAGGGGACACAGCCAGCTGCATGAGGATCAAAGAGGTAAGGGCCCAGCCTGTCTGCACAAGTGCTTGTCGGCCAAGCACGCACACACACTGCACACACACACACACACACACACACAGTACATGCATACATATCACGTTTAACATATACTCAAGCATGCCACATGTAACACACACACCACACACCACATATAACACACACACACTGTATACATATTCACACATACCACATATGACACACGCCTTTATACACACCACATGTAACACACATGCCACATACACATATTCACACGTACCACATATGACACATGCCTTTATACACACCACATGTAACACAAATGCCACACACACATACACACACCTCACGTTCATACATGTCACATATAGTACACACTAAACATGCCACATACAACACACATACCACACACTCATGCACACCACATATAAACTCACACAACACACCTCATACCCTCACATTATACATGTACACCCCACACACAAATATACCACACATACACCAAATATCACACAGAGCAAACACACTACAGCATACACACAATACTTCACACCACTTTTTGGATATGCACATACAACACACATATATGCACCACATACACCATGTTTTACATGGCTACATGTAACACACACTACAGTGCATTCATATCACTTTACATCCTTGTATCTCACATGCCACACACATACATGCTCAATGCACCTATATACGGCACATACACACCACACATCCACGTATTACCTCACATTTTCACATCATATGCACAGAGTCCATTCACATTTGTGTACCACATACATACCACACATAAACATACACACTCCACAAACGTGATAGTATACATATACCACACCTCATGCTCTTGTATGACACATATTTGCATACTACACCATTTCACACACCACAGATAGACATGCATACCACACCACACCACATAGACACACACTCCAAACACACACCACACCTCACATTCTTGCATTATACACACACATACACCATCCCACAGTCACACACCACAGATAGACACTCCTTTCACATGTCATGCACAATACACACATCATGCACAGCACACACACCATGCACAGCACACACACCATGCACAGCACACACACCATGCACAGCGCACACACACACAGCTTTCAATTCATTCACATGTAGGCTGCAGCTCCAACCCCAGAGTACCCAGTCATTGTGAGGAAAAGCCACAGACAGCCCCCCGAGGGTTTCTTTCCCTCTTCCTGGCATCATTATAGCCTCGTTGCTGGATAAATTAATTACAGAGTTGGAGAGACAGAAATCCAGCTCCCACCCACCATTCCCCTGAAGTATCAACATTGTGGATCTATTTATGAACTTCCAAATCTGGAAGGTGTGACGCGCTTTGTCACTGTGCGGCCGGCGCTCTGGCAGCCAGCCGGAGTCTGGCTCTTTAATGTGGTGAGAAGTTATGCCTCTCCGCTCTGCCCTTCTCCCTAGCATTCACCTGGAGTGTGTCACGATGGAGGGAACAAACGTATGTAATGCCTGAGTCTGGAATGCGCCCAGCTATGGGGCTGCTGGGGACCTCAGTGTGGGAGGGGAAGTGGAGTTCACTCAGGCGGACGGAGAAGAATTTTTCTTGTGCCCTTAGCTTGCTCTTTGGTTAGAGGAGAGGATTTTGCCTGCCCAAGAACCGGGGGATCCAGAGATGATTGTAACCCTGTTGTCCAGTCTTCCTTGATGATTATCAGAATTGTTTAGTCTTTGCAATTATGTGGAATGGAGAAGTCCACCCCTGACACTGGTGTTGTCTTATTTGATTCATATCGTCTATGTATTCAAGATACATGCCTTATTCCATTTGGAGGCTTCCTTCATTCAGTAAGGCTGTGCCTGGAGATATGTCATCTTCACTGGAAGGCCATGTATAAACTATATAAACTGGTGCTCTGGTAAACCTAACTGTCTCCGCAGCAGGTTAGATGTGAATGAGCTGGGTGGGGCAGAGAGGCTGTCATCCGGAGCCACAGCCAGGAAGGTGCCTCAGGAGGTGTGAGACAAGGGCCTCTCCCGGGCAGGGCCCCCTGGGTTGTGGCTGATGCTGACAGTTGCCATCCAGTGTTCTCCTGGGTGCCGTTACTTTGTTTTCTGAGGCAAAACGTTTCCGAGACCTTCCAAATTTCCCTGAGTCTGATCTCCTGGGAAAGTCAGGAGGGGCAGCAGAAGGAAAGTTCCCCTTTCTCTGTAGCTCTGCAGGCCACATGCTGCCAAAGGCAGCACAATGTCAGCCAAGGTGGAAGAATGGAGCTGAATGGTGTAGCTATTTGTTGTGTGTGATTCAGAGCTTCAAAGCCTATTAGCTTTCATTAGGAGCCAAGTCATGACACCAACATGATCTACACAATGCTTAATGCAGCAGCTTCCAGATTTGCCCCAAATGTGAAGTGGGTGGTCAGGGCAACCTGCGGGCTGTTGAGGGAAATGTGAGGTGTGGAAAGAGAGATGCAGGATAGTGAACAGGCAGGAGCATTTTTTTGGCAGGTGGGAAGAAATCAAAAGGAGTGTTTGATAAGTTTTTGGGGCCTGTGAGGAACTTACGATTGCTGTCTAGCAGGGTGGTCTGGGCAACATTCAGGTCTGTAGTGGGATAGCGGTTTGGTCAGCGACTCCCCCGAGACTAGGTTCCTCCCTTGATAAGCCATGTTCATTTCATTTCAATTCACGTTTTCTCCCAGGCCGCCTCCGCCAGCAGTAATATAAGGTTTCAATCTAATTGCCGGCTACTTGAGATGTGTCCGTCTTGGGCATGGGGAGTTGGGAGGCCCACAGTGAGAAGGCAAGTAGATAAGTGTTCCAGTGTGGAGCCAGCCAGATGGCTATTAAATGTCTTGTGAAGGAGCTGGGCCAGGAACCCGTAGGAGAAGGTTCCTGCCGCACAGCCGGGTCTGTGGTCACATTGCTGAATGTAGCCTCCCAAGAATTGTAGGGTGGGCTGAATGCTCCTGCTTCCTGAGGGCGTATATGTACTATGCATCCCCTGATTTCAAGGAAAAACTCAGGAAATACATGGTCCAAGGAGAAAGGGGCCTCAATGGGTTTTTTGTTGTTGTGATTTTGCAAGCGATCTTGAAGTGAACGCCCACAAACTGCCCACACAATATGAATAGCAGCATTCATTTCCCAGGGCAGTGAGGCCAGAGCCGGGCCTGTTGGGAGATCCTGCCCTCCCTCAGCCTCTGGGTATCTTCAGCTCTGCTGCCACTTTCCCTTGATGCAGGTCTGGGATGGTGCAAGCCGGAGGGGATTAGCAGATACGAGGAGCTTCTTCCCTCTCTGATCCCTGCTCTTGGACTCTCTCCTTTTGGTCTTGGACCACTTGCTTGGCTTCTTCACCTCAGTTTCTCTATCTATAAAATGGGGATAATGGTGTTTACTTACTTACCTCATGAGTATTATAGGAATTAATTAATGTTTGTAAAGTACTTTGAAGATGAAAAGTGTGATGTGGCATCATCGTTATGATGATGAAATATCTTCCACTGTTACCGGCCAGATTCTGCCAGATTCAAGCAAACATTTCAATGTGGGTTCCAAATGAGACCTTCACAGCCGCCACATGCGTGAGTCAGTGCACACACATGGTCCCAGTGGAATATCAAGAGGTGGAAAACAACAGAAGCCATTTTCACCTAAGAAAGGCTTCTTCCTATTTATGGGGCAATGGCAATCAGGAGATTCGGGGGGTGACAAGTAAGAGTGATCAGTGGCTCCAAGATACAAAATAGTCTATCATGTCTATGATTCAGCAGAAGCAAAGCCAACCATTTCCACTTCAACCACGTGCTCATGGTACATAGCATAGATGCTAATGATGCCTTCTTATGGATAATTTTTGTCTTTACTTTTGTGGCAGGAGAGCCGTAACAGGTTGGGCATATAAAACCCATCTGCTACCTTGACTTTCACAAAGATGAAGTACCTCTGCAAAGTTTCCTTCCATAAAAGGCCACAGAAACAAAAACATTCTTAGGATTTCAAAGTCTCTTAAAATATTAGATCATCCCTCTTCTCCAATGAGTATAATCTAACTTTTTGGAATGTTTAGAGGCAAAAAGTGAAATTTTGTCAAACTACCTTGTATTTGCATTCTGGTGTTGTCCCATGGCTGACGGTGGGAATGTTTTCTCATTCTCTTTATCCCCATCTGGTTAAAAAATGGTGTGTGTAGCAGATTGTATTTGTTAGTGGGGCTGAATATGTGGGGATGCTAGGGCGAGCTTATTAAAGAAAGAAGGGTCTGTACTGGGGGAAGAAATCAGTTGCATTAGAGTTTATATCTGGCCCCTATGGTTGATTTATTTGAAAGTGTTAAGCTTCTAATGTAGCATAGGCAAAATTTACTTAAATCTAATTTTGCTATGAAAGAAAAATCGGCAACAACCCAAATTTCAGAAGATACCATTTATGATTATGCTGTTTGTTTATATAATAATCTAGATACTTCTTTTCCTAGTAGAGTAATTACATCTAGGAAGCCAGGAGGTAACTATGTGAATTACCCTGAAGGGCAAGAACACCAGGTAGGGAACAAGCCAACTCAAATTATGTATTCAAATGGAGTGCACAAAGCTTTCCCATTTATGGCAGATTGTGTTCTCGACATGGAGTTTGAAAATCCAAATACTGTAAGTCAAATGTGATTTCTAAATAGAAACCATTGTGTAATAGGAAGTTAGGCACTGGTTACAGGTATAATGGCCAATTTGGTTTCTTTATTACAAAAGTAATTCATGTTCATGATTTTTAAAACTAAATAAGAAAAAAGTATTCATCATCCTTCTGCCTAGAGATAACCACTGTTTATGTTTCAGTGCCACTGTTGTTTCAGAACTTAGATGCATATGTTTTTTTTTTTTTAAAAAAAATACTGAACATAAGGTGTTACAACCTTTTAAATACATTTATTATAAAATTTTGCCACATTAATAAAATAAATTTTAGGGTGGGTTGATACAATTATAAATAACGGTGGTACAGATTGCCATATACATACTGGCTATGTATTTCTTAAAACTGGAATTTCTTGTTCATATTCCAAGCCTGTGTTTTTTATTTTCATTTTTGTTTTATTTTTTATAATTTCAACTTTTACCTTCGATGCAGGGGTTACATGTGCAGGTTTGTTACATGGGTATACTGCATGATGCTGAGGTTTGGGACACAAATGATCCTGTCACCCAGGTAGTGAGCATAGTACCCAATGGGTAGTTTTTCAGCCCTTCTCCGTCTCCCTCTCTCCCACTTCTTGTAGTCACTAGTTTCTCTTCTCACAATCTCTACGTCCGTTTGTACCCAGTGCTTAGCTCCCACTTATAATTGAGAACATGCAGCATTTGGTTTTCTGTTTCTGTGTGAATTCACCAAACCTGTGTTTTTTTAAATGGAAAGTTAATTTCATTGTCATCATAATAATCATCATTAGTTCATTAGAGATGTTAAAAATGAAGACATTAACCTCTCGTGAGACATATGTTTTCCAAATATTTGTACAGTTTTTTCTTTTAATTTTTGTAGCATTTTCTTTTGAAATTTTATAGCATTTATTTTGACTTAAGAAAGAAATGTTTAAATTTTGTATAATTATATCTAGAAATATTTTCTTTACAATTTTTGCCTTAGTGTCATGCTTAGAAAACTTCTTATATCCTCAAATTATGTAAATATTCACCATTAACTTAGCCTACAATTGTGTATACACACACACACACACATATATACACACACATTTAGTTCTGAAATTATTTGTATATGTCTCGTGGGGAGATTAGAAATACTTGGTAATTTTTGGTAGACAGAGTTCCAGGAATGAGGAACTAATTTTTCCTCATTTCTATTTTTTTCTTTATTTTTTTTTTCCTTTTTTTTCTGAGTAGGCAAAAGTAGACTTCACGTTATTTGGTTATTTGTGACCTTTCTAAGGCTTTCTTGGACTTCCATTTTATTAGCACATACTCCTTCCCTTTTTAGCAATGATGTTATAAAAATTACATCTATCTTGAAACTATACAGCCGGTTCCCTGTTTGCAGAGAATTTTCACCTTCTGATCCTTCTACATGTTCCTGCTCCATGTCAACATGCCTTCAAAGTCTGTTTCAGTCCTGAACATGTTCAGACCTTGGTTTGAATCCTGAATCCATAAAATGAAAACTTTTTCTCTTTGGCCATACTTGGTGTTTCAATAGTCCCTCACAGAGCACTACCCTGTCTCAAATGGCAGGTTCTATTTTTGGCCCCTATTATCCAGCTGAGTGATCTTGAGCAACTCATTTAATCTCTCTGAGCCTCAGTTTCCTCAACTGTAAAATGGGATTAATAATAACCTTCCTTAGCTACTTCACAACCTTATTGTGAAGATCAAGTGAGATCATGGTTATAAAAGTGCTCAGTAAGCTGTAAAACAATATACAAACACAAGGTGTTATTATTTCCCTTTTATTTAACATTATAAAGGATTGAATATGGTATTATGTATGAGTATAAGGTAATAAGGATTATTTTTAAAGTAACATGCCACGCTATAAACATCCAAATAAGTGCAATCCTTTTAGTAGGCCTCCAAAGAAGCCTCAAATTAACTTTTACATTGTTATCCTTGCCCAAAACCTATTTTTAACTTCCTTTGGGATAGTTGCACACATTCTCCCTTGGTGGAATATTTTCTTTCTTAATTACATACTTCACCTTTTCCTCCCACCCTCCTTTTTGCCTTGAACCTCCTGTTCAGAGGAGCCGAAGGGGATAGAGGCAGTGGTAGGCAGAAAGATCTTAGGCAATGGGGCTATGTGGAAGGTAGGACTAGTCTACATGACCAGACTGAAATTGGCTGCTGGGGAGTTTCTTTCTGAGGCCCAACTCAAGAAGAAGACTGATTTTAATACATTCAACTAATGCTTGCTGTAGGCCTACCTTTGGAGTATTGGTAAATCCACAACAAATAGGAATACTCAGAAAGTGGATCTTACCCTTTACTGAGGTCTGTCTGCTCAGTCTCATCAAGGAATATCTGTAGAATTATAGAAGTTGCAATGGACTAAAAGTAAACAAGCCTGAGTTCTGGTTCTGGCACTGCAATAAAGAACTAAGTGACTGAGTGACATTAGGCCCTGAGGTTTAGTTTCCTCATTCTCCAAACAAGGAAATTGAAGGAGATGGTCTTTAAAATTCTTTTATTTTACCTTGAAAATGCTAGGATTCTAAAAGCCTTCCTTGTCATGATTTTATAGAAGTACAAAACATTTCCCAGTTCTGCAACTTTGGGCAAGTTAATTAATATATTAGTCCATTTGTGTTACTATAAAGGAATACCTGGGATTGGGTAATTTATCAAGAAAAGAGGTTTATTTTGGCTCATATTTCTGCAGGTTGTACAAGCAAACATGGCACCAACATTTGCTTTGCTTCTGGTGAGAGCCTCAAGAAGCTTACAATAACGGCAGAAGGTGAAGGGGGAGCTAGAGCATCACATGGTGAAAGAAAGAGAGAGAGCAAGAGAGAGAAGGGGGAGATCTCAGACTCTTTTAAACAACCAGATTTCCTGTGACCTTACAGAGTAAGAACTCACCCATTATCACAAAGATGGCACCAAAACATTCATGAAGGATCCACCCTCACAACTCAAACACCTTCCACTAAGCCCCACCTCCAACATTGGGGAAATCACATTTTAACATGAGACTTGGAGGGGACAAACATCCAAACCATGTCATTCTGACCCTGTGCTCCAAATATCATATTCTTTTCACATTGCAAAATACAATTATCCCCTCCCAATAGTCCCCCCAAATCTTAACTTGTTCCAACATCAATTCAAAAGTTCAAAGCCCTAAGTCTCATTTGAGATTCAAGGCATGTTCTTTCCAACTATGAGCCTGTAAAATCAAAACAAGTTGTTTACTTCCAAGATACAATGGTGGTACAGGCATTAGGTCAATATTCCCGTTCCAAAAGGGAGAAATTAACTAAAAGAAAGAGGCCACGGACCCCATACAAGTCTGATACCCAAGAGAGCAGTTATTAGATCTTAAAGCTCCAAAACAATCTTTGGGTCCATGTCCCACATCCTGGGCACATTAGTGTCCTGTGTAGGTTCCCATAGCCTTGAGAAGTTCTGCCCCCATGGCTTTTCCATGCTGAGGTTACAAGCTGCTGGTGGCTGTGCCATTCTAGGGTCTGTAGCTGGTGGCCCCATTTCCACAGCTCCACTGGGGCGGCCCCAGTGGGGACTCTGTCTAGGGGCTCCAACTCCACATTTCCCCTTAGCACTGCCCTGGTAGAGTGTCTCTGTGGGAGTTCATCCCCCCAGCAGGGTTTTGCCTAAGCACTTAGGCTTTTCCAAGCATCTTCTGAAATCTAGGCAGACGCTGCCAAGCCTCCTTCACTCTTGCATTCTGTGCACCTGCAGGCTTAAGACTACATAGAAACCACCAAGGCATATGGAGGCTTGCACTTTCGGAAGTGGCAGCCTGAGCTATATCTGGGTCCTTTGAGCCACAGCTGGAGTTAGAGCAACTGGATGCAGGGAGCAGTGTCCTAAGGTTGAGCATGGTAGCAGTGCCTTGAGCCTGGCCCCTGAAACCATTCTTCCATCCTAGGTCTCTGGGCCTGTGATAGGAGGAGCTGTCCTGAAGACTTTTGAAATGCTTTCAAGGCTTTTTATCATTGTCTTCCCTATTAGTACCTGGCTCCCTTTTAGTCATGAAAATCTCTCTAGCAAATGGTTGCTTTACAGCCTGCTTCAGTTATGCTCCTGAAAATACTCTATTCTCTCTACTAAAGGGACAAGCTACAAATTTTCCAATTTTTTACACTGTGCTTCTCTTTTAATTATAAGTTCCAATTTAAGTTATTCCTTTGCTCCTGTATCTGATTGCAGGGAGTTAGAAGCAGCCACACTGCTTCTTGAATGCTTTGGTGCTTAGAATTTTCTTCCACTAAATTTCTTAAGTCAACACTCTTAAGTTCAACCTTCCACAAAGCCCTAAGACATGGACACAATGCAGCCAAATTATTTGCTAGGACATAATAAACCTTTACTCCAGTTCCCAATAAATTCTTCTTTTCCATCTGAGACCTCATAGGACTGGCCTTTACTGTCCATATTGTTACCAGCATTTTGTGGTCACAACCACTCTAAGAAATTCCAAACTTTCCTTTGTCGTCCTGTCTTCTTCTGAGATCTCTCAACTCTTCCAGCCTCTGCTCATTACCCAGTTCCAAAGCCACTTCCACATTTTTAGGTCACTTTATAGCAATGCCCCACTCCTTCATAGCAATTTTCTGTGTCAATTCATTGCTGTTACTATAAAAGAATACTTGAGACAGGGTAACTTATAAAGAAAAGAGATTTATTTTGGCTTATGGTTCTGCAAGCTGTATAAGCATGGCACCAACATGTGCTCAGCTTCTGGTGAGGGCCCTAGGAAGCTTACAATCATGGTGGAAGGAAAAGGGGAGTCAACACATCACATGGTATTTTAGTTCATTTTCACACTGCTGATAAAGACATACTCAAGACTGGGCAATTTACAAAAGAAAGAGGTTTATTTGACTCACCATTCCATGTGACTGGGGAGGCCTCACAGTCATGGCAGAAGGTGAAAGGAACATCTCACATGGCTGCAGACAAGAGAAGAGAGTTTCTGCAGGGAAATTTCCTTTTTTTAAAACTGTTAAATCTCATGAGACTTACTCAGTATCACAAGAACAGCATGAGAAAAACCTGCCACCGTGGTAATTGAATAATTACCTCTCACCGGGTCCCTCCCACAACATGTGGGAATTCAAAATGAGATTTGGTTGGGGACACAGCCAAACCATATCACATTCTGAGACAGAGCCAGAGAGAATGGGGAGGTTTCAGATCCTTTTAAACAACCAGATCTTGTGTGAACTCATAGAGCAAGAACTCACTCATTACTGTGAGTGGCACCAAGATAGATATTCATGAAGGATCCACCTCCAAGACCCAAATACCTCCTACCAGGTCCCACCTCCAACATTTGGATCACATTTCAACATGAGATTTGGAGGGGACACACATCTAAGTCATGTCAGCTAACCTGTCTGAACCTGTTTCATCATCTATAAATTGGGGAAAGTATCTATTATATTAGACTTTTTGTAAAAACTAACTGATAAAATGTATGTGAAAGCATTTGGCTCAATGCTCAATTTCAACAGAATAAATGCTCAATAAACATTAGACATACTTTTGTTCTTTTCATTTTATTATTCTCATGGAGGGGAATCTACTCTAAATTTTAAGTTTATTTCATAAATATTATCACTATTACTGTTGCTATTATTATTATACCTCAAACCGAGACTTCTTTTCTATTCACCCTAGTTCTGTACTCTGGGGTCAATTGGCAGCCATAGATCTGTCTTCAGCAACAATCTGAGCACTTCATTCTTCATCAATGCTGAATAGATGCAGACTCTTTCAGATGAATCTGCAAGCTCAGATTGAGTTGCAGTAAATATGTCAACATAAGTAATGCATTCTCTCCAAAACTTCTCTTTGTTCTGCCTTTTCAGCAGCAATCTGTTCTTCCTTTTCAATCTGTCTAGTATCACTGTAGAAGCAGAGATCAGGTATGACTTCCCACAGGTGCTCAAGGGAAATAGTGCCACACCCAAGCAGGACCTCATAGGCCAGCAACCATTATGTCAGACCCTTTGAGTGAGTACCTTCATTTTTGCATAAGATGTCAATATCCTATGCAAAATAGAGTTGGGGGATCTGTGTTATGTAGTGCAGTAGTGAGCAGGCTACTAGCAGATGCCTTTGGAAGATATTAATGTTCAGTTCACTGAAGGAGGAGGATCCTAGAGAACTGCCTAAATGTTCTGGGAATAAAGTGTCCAACAAAACAGATGGATCCTAGGGCAGGAGCAAGCTCCAGTACAGCAGGCTGGTTGGTATACTCAGAGAATAATGGCTGCTGGGTTTTGAACTGTTACAATGGCCTGAGATTCATAAAGAACCTTCTCCAGATCCATTTTAGGTTTAATGTATAGATATCACCACTTTTCTTTTTGTGGATATACTTATCCAACTGAAAGCAAATGTTGGTGCCACCCAAGTAGGTTCCTGAAGAAAGGAATTTAAGGATATTATTTTCCTTCATCTGTAGGAATCAGAAGTAATAGATGCTGGAAAATGTCCCTTTAAGTTAAGCTAGTAACCAAAGACAACTCTATATGAACCTCTCTGTGAGCAGTACAGTGTCTTAATTGTTATTCAAAAAAGTTATTTTTTGTTTCTGTTGAAGGATCTAAACAGCTGGAAGGAATTTTGCTCTTATTCTTACCAAACCAGACAAACTGCAAATTTATGCATTTCCTTGAACCCATCAAGGAGCTAAGGTTGCAGGGCAACCAACTGGCCCCAGTCTAAGGAGAAACAGGTGCTCCCAGGAAGAGAAATGCATGTGCTGGCATACATAGGTGGATTCAACTGAACACAAGTAAAAGGAGTTCAATGGGGTGGTTGGGGATGTGGTAGAGGCCAATGGGGAGCTGGTGTAAGAATGGGAAGCCCCTTGGGGCATTGAAATTGTCCTTTTCGGGTTTTTCTCCACAAATGTCACCAGGTACTCCCAGAAAAAGAATGAAGAAAGTTAAGTTTAACAAGTTGTCCTTTGGGTGCAGCATGGAGGATGAGAAGCAACTGCTGTTGGAGGGGCACTTAACTCCACTCAGACGCTTTTCCCTCCCTTACTACTTATGGAACAGAAGCCTGATTCTGTGGAAGGATGGCCTATAAACACTGCTATACTTGGGGCACTGGTGAAAACACAATAAAACTATGGGAAGAGAATAGTTTAAAAAAAAATGGTGGGGAGCAGCCTCTGGGTCCATAACAATAGCCTGAGATGACAGGAGCACTGAGGAGGACCTCTAAGATCAGAAATAAGGCAAGGCTGTTCTCTATCCCCAGTCCTATTCAATATTATATCGTAAGTTCTAGCCAGTGCAATCAATACAAAAAGAAAGAGAAAGAAAGAAAGAAAGAAAGAAAGAAAGAAAGAAAGAAAGAAAGAAAGAAAGAAAGAAAGAAAGAAAGAAAGAAAGAAAGAGAA
>NW_012103854.1:2040856-2129793 GCF_000951045.1 Mandrillus leucophaeus
AAGGAAGGAAGGAAGAAAGAGAAAGGAAGGAAGGAAGGAAGGAAGGAAGGAAGGAAGGAAGGAAGGAAGGAAGGAAGGAAGGAAGGGAGGGAGGGAAAAGAAAGAAAAGAAAGAGAAAGAAAGAAAGAAAGAGAAGATTGTCTCTATTTGCTCATGTCTGTATAGAAAATCTCAAAGAATTTAAAAAATAGTTCCTAGAACTGGTAAGTTTAGCAAAGGTTGCAGAATACAAGATCACTATAAAAAAATAATTTGTATTTCTATATACTGGCAAAGAGAAAGTGAACTCCCAAATTGAAAACATATAAGCTGGAGTGACATCAGCAAGATGGTTGAGTAGAACCCCCTAGTGCTCATCAAAGACAGCCAGAACAATGAATAAACAACTATGTTTTAACAAAAATAACTGAGAGGGACCTCTGTAGTGCATCATGGGAGTAACGGAAACCTGTTGAGCACAGAAACTAAGGCGGACCACATGGAGAATGTAAGAAAATGCCTGGCTTCTACCACTTCATCTCCCAACTGGGATCAGCTGGGAACCAGGAGAAACTTCTCCCTATGGTGAGGCAGTAAGCAAAAGGATCCTAGCAATCCCCATCAGCACCCTGGACACCTATAAATCTCACCACTGCAGTCCTCTGCAGTTCTCACAAGCACCAAGCCCAGCTGAGGGAGCTGCCTGGAGTCCACATAGCTGTGCTTTCCACAGGGAAGGAGCTGACACTGCCCTCTCCCCGGTGTCCCACACAGCTGCTGTGTTACACGATCTTCCAACTGGAACTGTGGCTGAAATGTGTCTTGCTTCAGGGGCAAGTAGCCATAGCTCCCCTTCATCCTTGAGGCTCAGCCACCACCGAACCACCCCAGACTGGTGCCCTGACATCCACAAGTTGATGCAAATATCTATTACACCCTTCCTTGTGGAGCCAAGCAGAGGTGGAAGTGCTTTACTTACCCCTCCCTGTGCCTCCCTGGGCAGAAGCTGAAGAAAATAGTACTTTAGCTACTCAGAGAAGTCATATCTCTCTGGTACCTAAGCTGAAGCAGTGCCCTGCATCCCTTGGAAACTGTTCCTTGACCATCCAGAATGGTCATGCTCCCCAATACCTAAGTTGAAGTGGCACCCTGCATTTCAGGGACATGATGTCTGGGCTTCCTGGAACAGTCATGTGCCCCAGGCCTGAGCTGAAGCAGCACATCTTCCTCTGGGGAAGGAAAAAGAGAAAAAGAAGCTCATTTTATAATGACAAAGGGATCAATTCAGAAAGAGGATATAAGAATTGTAAATATATATGCACCAAATATAGAAATATCCAGACATGTAAAGCAAATGTTATTCGATTTAAAGGAAGAGATAGACTCCAATACAATAATAGTTGAGGACGTCAATACCCCACTTTCAGCATTGGACAGATTATCCAGACAGACAGAAAATAAGCAAAGAAACATTGGATTTAAACTGCGTTTTAAACCAAATGGACCTAACAGACATTTATAGAACATTTCATTCAACAGTTGCAGAATATACATTCTTTTCACCAGCACATGGAACATTCTCCAGGATAGAACACATATTAGGCCACAAAATAAGTCTCAAAAAGTTGAAATAATTGCAATCATATCAAGTATCTTTTCTGACCACAATGGAATAAAGTAGAAATCAATAACAAAATGAACTTTGGAAACTGTACAAACACGTGGAAATTAAACAGCGTGCTCCTGAATGACCAATGGGGCAATGAGGAAATTAAGAAGAAGCATTTAAAATTTATTGAAACAAATGAAAATACACACACAACACCAAAACAGATGGGTTACAGCAAAAGCAGTATGAAGAGGTAAGTTTATAGAAATAAATTCTTACATCAAAAGAGTAGAAAGATTTCAAATAAACAACTTAATGATGCATTTGAGGAACTACAAAAGCAAGAAAAAACCAAACCCAAAATTAGTAGAAGAAATAATAAAGATCAGAGCAGAAATAAATAAAACTGAGACTAAAAAAATGCAAAAAATCAACAAGTTTTTAAAAAATGTAAACAAATCCATACACTATTAGCTAAGCTAACCAATAAACAAGAGAAAAGACTCAATAAATAAAATAGAAATAAAGAAGGAGACATTACAACTGATACCACAGAAATACAAAGGATCACTAGAGATTATATGAGCGGCTATATGACAGTAAATTAGAAAATCTAGCAGAAATGAATAAAATGGATAAATTTCTCTATACATATTATCTGAAAAAATTGAACCAAGAAGAAATAGAAAACATGAGCAGACAAATTATAAGCAACAAGATGAATCTATAATAAAGTCTCCCATCGAAGAAGAGCCCAGGACCTGATGGCTTCACTGTGAAATCCTATCCAACTTTTAAAGAAGAAATAATAGCGATTCTTCTAAAACTATTCCAGAAAATTAAAGAGGAGGGAGTTCTTCCAAACTCATTCTACAAAACCAGCATTACCCTGATACCAAAACCAGACAAAAACAAAATAACAACAAAAAACTACAGGCCAATATCCCTGTTGAACATAAATGTAAAAATCCTCAACAAAATCCAAGAAAACCAAATCTAGCAGCACATTAAAAAGATTATTCACCGTAATCAAGTGGTATTTATCCCAGAGATTCAAGAATGGTTCAACATATGCAAATCAATAAACATGATACATCACATTAACAGAAGGAAGAACAAAAACTATGTGTCTCAATAAATGCAGAAAAAACATTTGATAAAATTCAATGATTTTTCATGATAAAAATTATCAACAAGTTAGGTATAGAAGGAATGTATTTCAATGCAATAAAGTCTATATATGACAAACTTATAGTCAACATCATACTGAATGGGGGAAAAGTTGAAAGCTTTTCCTCCGAGACCTGAACAAGACAAGGAAGCCCACTTTCACCATTTGTATTCAACAGAGTACTGGAAGCCACAGCCAGAGCAATTAAGCCAAAGAAAGAAACAAAAGGTATCCAAATTGGAAAAAAAAAAAGAAGTTACATTATCCCTGTTCGCAGATGACATGATCTCATATATAGAAAACCCTAAGTTCCACCAAAAAAAATCGCTTAGGACCGATAAACAAATTCAGCAAAGTTGCAGGATACAAAATCAAGTAAAAAAATCAATAGAGTTTCTATACACCAACAATAAACTATCTGAAAAACAAACAAGACAACAGCCTCACTTACAATAGCTATAAAAATAAATAAATAAATAAAATACCCAGGAATATGTTTAACCAAAAAGGTGAAAGATCTCTACAGAGAAAACTATAAAACAATGCTGAAAAAAGTTGAAGACACACAAAAAAAGAAAGCCATCCCATGTTCATAGATCAGAAGAATTCATATTGTGAAAATGACCATACCACCAAAGCAATCTACAAATTCAATGCAATCGTCTATGAAAATACCAATAACATTTTTCACAGAAACAGAAGAAGTATTCCTAAAATTCGTATGGAACCAGAAAAGACCCTGAATAACCAAAGCAATCTTGAGCAAAAACAACAATAACAAAAACAAAAACAAGGCTGAAGGAATCACACTATCAAACTACAAAGCTATAGAAACCAAAACAATATGTTACTGGCACAAAAACAGACATATAGGCCAATGGAACAAAATACAGACCCCAGAAATAAGTCCACTTATTTTCAGCCAACTGATGTTCTTTTTCTTTTTTGGTGGGAAGTTCATTGATTTCTTTACAATCAAAATTCATCTATGAATCTGATAAAGACCTTCAGACAATTAGAAATTTTGCAAAATAAGATTTGGGAAGCCCTCCTATAGACCAGTTTTGTCCTCAAGTCTGTCCCCGAGAAGCCATCAGAAGTCTCCATCACCCCTGGGCTCCAGATTGCTTTTGGCCCCACTCCCTGGAGATTTGGGGACAGGGATCTCCTGTTCCTATTCATTGTTCTCACCCCCACCCTTCTCAGCGATGGAGCTGGAGTTCCAGGCCCACGTGGTGAATGAGACCGTGAGTGTCAAGAGGGAGTATGTAGTTCATGATTTCCACCCTAGCAGCTGGTGCCCTGCTTCCAGGTGACAGTGAGTCAAGTCAGGAAGAGGCTGACAGGAGGGCTAACGGAGGTAGGAAGGTGAGGGATACAGAGCCAGAGGCATGAACCCATACCCCTGCTGCCCACTCCCCATCTCCCCCTGGAGAGTCCTAATTTTTCCCCTTTCAGTTGAGCCTGAAGAACACAGCACTGAAGTCCATCATAGCTCTATTGGCACCTAAGGGGCACTTATATTGGCTGTCACGTGCTGGGGGGCTGCTGCCCCTCCAGACAATCAAGGGCATTGCTTCCAAGGTGACACTGCTGCTGGGCTACCTCTCTTACACTCCTCCCTGGTGCAGGCCCTGCCCAGCTCCTCCTGCAACCCGCTCCTCAGTAAGTTCTACTTCCTTACCTGGCCTGCCTGTTTTCTCCCACCTGCTGTCATCCACACCAGGGTGTTTCTGCTCAACTCCCAGGACATCAGAGGCACAGGACCCGGCCCCTAACCATCCCACCTGCCCTCCCACCTCCAGTTTACTACTTCAGCGTCCTGCTGCTGCTGCTCTTCCTCAGTGCCACAGAGATTGTGCTGCTGGTTGGGCTGCTGGCCTGGGGCAACTCTGGGGCTACGAGCAACCCCAGCCTAGTCCTGAGAGAGGAAAAGCAAGATTATGAGAATCTAGGGTCTAATCCTGAAAGTGAGTGAAGGTTGAGGCACCTTCCTGGGGGTGAGGGGTAAGGAATGAGGCCTAAGTGCAGGTCTAAACAGAAAAGAACTGGCAGGTTGCCTGCCTAGGGCTGGATAAGGGTGCAGGGGTTGTTAGGTGGTCATGGCTCCTTGCACCAACCCTGCTGACTCTCCTGTCCCCAGGCTCCACCATATCCTTTCTTGTTAGAGGCAGGTCTGCATCAGGGAGAAGATTGGCCTCCCTAAAGGCCCAGGTGACCTCAACTCTCCAAGATAACATGTTGCCTTGCAGAGCCTCCCTAAGACGGTGTTTTTTCCACTGAAGATGACCTGCAATGGGCCAGACCCAAATGTTAATTAATTGAGACTTTCCAGAAGGGAGAGATACAGGCTGATGACTCCTGGGTTTAATCCTTCTGCTCATGTTGGGTCGGCTCAGGGGAGGGCCTGAAAAACAACTCCTTTCTCTGCATGGAAGCACCCAGAAGAACAAAGGGGTCAAAGAGAAGCTGGACTGGGACTGTTGACTGTGACTTCTTCCTCATGTATGTGGCCTGGGTGCTGTGCAGCCAATTCAACTTCACGGGAATCTGGATGTGGACAGCGTGCAAGTCCAACTCAGACCCTAGAGAGGCTGCACCCCATGGCAAGCAGCCCAGGTTGTGACAGCGTTGGGCCTGGGCTGCAGACTTTAGGATACAGTTTTGGTTTCCCATGACTGGGGGTAGAGGCAAGACAGGGTCTCTGGAGAGCTGGGGAGGAAAGTTAGATCTCTTCTCTATCCTCGGAAGACCCTGAACCACCCCGAGCTCTCCCTCCATTAGCATATAAGCAAAGAGCTTGAAATAAACCCATTCCCAAGTGCAAGTACACCTCAAGGGTCTGTATTCATTGAACTCAGCTATTTTTTCTGATCTTAAGTAGGTGGGACCTTGCTTTTCACCTTACTTTGCTCCTGAATTTCTCTCCACTGTCCACCAGTCTCCCAGTCCATAGGTATGCAGCCTTCTGCAACCGCTGCTGTTTGGTCCTGGGCCAGGAGGCACTAATGCTGGGAAGTGGGAGATGGAGGGCCTGGGAAGCAGGCCACAGAGGGTGGGTCAGGGCTCCTTTTCTGAATGCCTCCTGCAGTGTACTGGAACCCAGAGGGAATGGCGAGCAGGCAGGCAGTCCTGCTCCCAGTCACCTAGGGGACTCCTGGGAAATGCAGTAGCCCCAGATCTCAGGTCTGTGGGCAATGGGGAATGTGTTTTCTGCACAAAATCCAGGAGAATCTGATTGCTTTTCCCCAGGTCTTCTGACTACTCCTCTGAGACCTACCCACATTTTGGGCTGAAAAGGAAGTTCTAGTACCCACTTTTGACTGAGGACAGAGGTAGTGCTGTTCTGCCCTACTGCTTTTGGTACATATGAGGCAGCTGTGGGCACAGACCTCTGTCTTCTTTCTCTCCTCTCCTATTTCGAAAGCTATCAGCATCACAAAACCCAAGACGAGAAGGAATCCAGCTTTCTGGGAGAATGCTGGTTTTGTTGGAAACGCGGGCTACAGGGAAAAAGCAGAAACCAGGACTAGAGGGCTCAGGGAGGAGGCTCCTGGATGGGGCAGTGAAGACAAGCCTCTTTCTCAAAGGACTTCAAACTCACCCAGCCCAGAGGCAAGTTAACACGGGTTTATCTGTCCAATGACCTGGCTAGTCTGGCAGAACCAGGCAGCGCTAGCAGAAGACTCAGGCAGAGGTGTTGAAAAGGCAGCTGGTCATGTCATACATCTGCTCCATGCGTACAGGTACTTCTCCAGGTTCTTGGTGAAGGGCATGCTGCTGAACTTGTGCAGAGAGGCCCTACAGGTTTCCTTGACAATGTTTTTTGGGGTTTAGCAAATCCTGTCCTTCTCTGTGTTTGAAATAGCCCAGGCCTTTTGGATCTTGCACAGTTCTTCAAGGCCATCATTGAAGCCCTTGAAACACTCTTTGATCATCTGCTGCTCCTTATTCTAGAGTTTGACTCCTGGTTGGAACAGAAGTATATTGTTCTCTGTGAAATATTCAGTCACCTTTAGCCAACTGCACTGGTAAGTTGATCTACTGCTCAATGTGCTCCCAGTGGGGGTACTCAGCAATCTTCTGAGTCACAGCCACCAGCTGGATCGCTCAGACTTCAAGGACTTGAGGATGTAGCTGTAGTTGTTATGCAGGAAGATGGTGCTCGGAGCTGGGTCCTCATACACCTTGGACTTGCTCAGCAAGTTCAACTGCAGGCTGCCCAGAATTTCACAGATACAGATGCTTAGCAGTCACTTGCTGAACTTTGAACCATGGCTATGGCTGAAGAACTGGCCTCTTGGGAAGCCAGCATATCACCCACCATCTCCTGGAAGTCCAGAAGCTGCTGCAGGAAGAGGATGATGTTGCTTGTGAGCATGGTGCCATCCTTGGGCACGTTGCATTCCATTGTCAAGGTCATTTTTGATGTTGTCCACAACGTCCTCCAGTGCTTTGGCTCAAATGGCCTCTAGGGAGATGATGAGGCCAGGTGATTTGTTCTTGCTGATGGCGGCCATGCCCTAGAGCACCTGGTCAAACTCAGGTTTGCTGTGCTTAGGTGATGCGGGATGGAGGAGACAGTAAGCACCATGGAGAAGTCGTGTCGAATGATGGTCTCCGAGCGAGAGACAACATTCTCCCCTTCAAGTATCAGCCCATCCAGCACACCCTGTATCAGAGTCACAGGTCTTCTTCCTATGGTGCTCAGTGATTATGTCAGCCAGCAACTGGTACTCACTCTAGGCCAGCTCGACAAAGGTACTAACACAGTGGATGTAGGTATCAGTCTCCATATCCACCATCTTTCCTGACCAGCAGCCTATGCTTGTCATTCAAGGCCTTGGACAGGTACTCAACTTTGAAATTATGCTGGTGACCTTCCAAAGGAAGGAAGTTGGAGCATCCCTTTTCCCCAACTAGACCATGCTGGGAATACTGTTTTCAGAAGGTATTGAGCCTTATGAACTGTCCCTGGCCACTTGACTGGCTTTTTTGGTGGGTGTGTTTTTCCTCTTGTTGGGGATAGAAGGAGAGTAGGGAATTCCAGAAAAAGAACTCTTCTTCCAGAAATACTTCTCCAGGCCTTGATGAAGTGATCCAGCTGGATGGAGCAAATTTAGTAGTAGACATTCATAAAATCTTAGTTGCAGCTATCTTCCACCAGCCAGCAGGAGATGTGGATTACATCCTGGAGCATACTCTTGGGCAGGTGCTCCAGGGACATAACCTCCTGTCCCCCCAAATCATCATCACCACTGATCAGATCCAGGATGAGCACAGGGGAGACAATCTTATTGTGCCTGGTCATCAGGCTGCAGAGCTTGGACTCTAGTGACTCCTTCCCCTGCTCAAGCAGCAGCTTCACTTTGTTGAGTTCTGGGCTGTTTGGGCTATTGTCCTAGAAATACTCCACGGCCTTCTGAATCTTAGCCATGCTTCCCAGACACTCTTCTGGCCTACCTGTGGGGCCCTCTCTGAAGATCTGTTAAGTGTCACTGGTAACATGGTAGGAGCTGATGATGTGGTCCAGGATGGATAGCGTCTTCTCGAAATTGTCTTGCAGACGCTGCAGATTATCTGTCTGCTTGTGCACTGGAATGATGGAATTCTCCAGCTTTATATGGTGACTGTCATATGATGACAGGATAGACATCATGTTCTTGGTGAGCTGGTCACTCTTCTCCACGCTGTCTTGAATATAGGACAGCAAGTCCTCCTCCTGTTTCAGCTTCTCTTCAATCTTCAGCAGTCAGGTGAATGTCTCCAGTGGAAGGAAGCTGCAAACTCTATGGCTCTCACTTCCCAGTTTCTTTCCTCAGCACTCCCCACCCTTCAACTAACTGTAAATAAAGGCAGTAAGAGCATTCATTGGTGGAAGGAACAGTTTCTTCGATAAATGGTGCTGGGAAAACTGGATAGCCATATGCAGAAAAATGAAAGTAGAACCCTATCTCTTACCATATAAAACCATCAACTCAAAATGGATTAAAGATTTACACATAAGACTCAAAACTATAAAACTAGTAGGAGAAAATATAGGGTAAACACTTAAGGACATTGGTCTGCGAAAAGACTTTATGGAGAGGACCTTAAAAGTACACGGAACAAAAGCAAAAATAGGTAAGTGGGATTATTTCAAACTAAAAAGCTTCTGTGCAGCAAAGAAAGCAGTTGACAGAGTGATGAGACAACCTGCAGAATGGGAGAAGATATTTGCAAACTATCCATCTGACAAGGGATTAAATCCACCACACACAGAATATATAAGGAACTCAAGAAAGTCAACAGCAAAATAATAATCATAATTCATTAAAAAATGGGCAAATGAGCTGAATAGACATCTCTTGTAAGAAGAGATACAAATGGCCAACAGGTACATTAAAAATGCTCAAATCATTAAACATCAGGGAAACGCAAATCAAAGCCACAAAGAGATACTATCTTACCACAGTTAGAATGGCTTTTATTAAAAAGATAAAAAGTAACAAATGCTGGGGTGGATGTGGAGAAAAGGTAACTCTTATGCACTATCGGTGGGAATGTAAACTAGTACAACCATTATGGAAAACAGTATGGAGGTTCCTTAAAAAACTAAAAGCAGAGCTAACATATGATCCAGCAATCCCACCACTGGGTATATATCCAAAGAAATATGGAGTATGTTAAAGAGATGTCTACTTTTTCATGTTTACTGCCCCATTATTAACAATAGCTAAGATATGGACTCAACCTAAGTGTCCATCATCAGATGAATGAATAAAAAAATGTGGTACATACAGACAATTGAGTACTATTTAGCCATAAAAAGAACGAAGTTCTGTCATTTGTGGCAACATGGATGAGCTTGGAGGACATTACATTAAGTGAAATACACCACACACAGAAAGATAATATATTGCATACTCTCACTTATATGTGGAAACTAACAAAGTTATCTTGCAGAAGTAGAGAACAGTTACTAGAGATCAGGAATGGTAGAGGAAGGAGAGGATTGGTTAATGGAAAAGGAAGGAGGGGATTACAAAAGTAATGCTAGTTAGAAGGATAAGGTCTAGTGTTCTATAGCGTGATAGGGTGGCTATAATTAACAACAATCTGTTGCATATGTTCAAATGGTTAAAGGAACAGATTTTGAATGTCCCCAATACAAGTAATGATAAATGTTTGAGGTGACTGATATTCTAATTGTACTGATTTAAGCATTACATATTTTATACACGTATTGGAATATCACACTGTTCCCCATGATATGTACAATTATTATGTGTCAATTAAAAATAATAATAAAAGCAAAAATATATATACCGTTTAAAATAGCAGCAAAAGTTGTTAGATATGAGTCTATTAAAATATGTATAAGATCTGTATGTTGAAATTACAGAACTGTAATGAAAGAAATCAATGAAGACCTACATAAATGGAGTGCTATGTCATACTCAAAGATTGTTAAGATGCCAATTTCCCCCAATTTGGCCTACAGATTTAAAATAAAAATTCCAGCAGTTTTTTATGGGTATCAAAAGTGTGATTTTTAATATAGCCCCCCCCCACCCACAGAAAAGCAAAGAACTAGGATTCTAGTTCTGAAAAACAATTCTGAAAAAAATAACAAAGTTGGAGGACTCCTATTACTGAATTCCAAGACTTACTGTAATGCCTCAGTAATCAAGACAATGTGGAAATAGGAAAAGGATAGACACATACATCAGTGAAAAGTGTTGAGAGCCCAGAAATAGTTGATCCACATAAATATAGTTAACCTATTTTTAACAAAGGTGCAAAAAAAAATTCAATAGAGAAATGATAGTCTTTTCAACAAATTGTACTGGAACAATTAGGGATTCATGCACAGCACAATGAATCTCAATGTATACCTTACACATTATACAAAAATTAACTCAAAATTTATCAGACCTAAAGGTTAAATGTAAAACCATAAAACTTCTGAAAAAGATTAAAACATGGGAGAAAATTTGTGTAATCTTGGGTTAAGCAAAGAGTTTTTAGCTACAACACCAAAAGCATAATTGGCAAGAAAAAATAGGTAAATTGGACTTAATCAAAATTGAAAACTCTTACTCCATGAAAGACACTACTATGGGAATGAAAAGACAAGCCACACACTGGGAGAAAATAGTTTCAAGTAATATTTCTGACAAGAACTTTATCTAGAAGGTATAAAGAACTCAAAAACTCAATGATAAGAAAACAAATAACCCAATTAAAAACGGGCAAAAGATCTGAAAAGACACTACACTTAAAAAGATATACAGATGGCAAATAAGCATATGAAAAGGTGCTGAATATCATTTGTCACTAGGGAAATGTAATCAAAACAATTATGAGATACCACTACACATCTATTAGAATGGCTAAAATAAAAAAAATGCAACATCAAATGCTGGTGAAGAATGCAGAGCTCTCATTCATTGCTAGTGGGAATGCAAAATGGTATACCACTTAGGAAGACAGTTTGGAAGAAATTTCTTATAGAGTTAGACATAGGATTACCATATGACCCAGCAATCATTATCTTAGGCATTACCTAACTCTTTTAAAATCTTACGTTCACACAAAACCTGCATGCAAATGTTTATAGCAGTTTTATTCATAATTACTCAAAACTGGAATTAACCACGATTTCCTTCAGTAGGTGAATGGATAAACAAACTGTGGTATATCCAGGCAATAAAATACTATTCAGCAATGAGTAGTATTTATTAGCCATCATTTCACTAACCTACATGGATGAGTCACAAATGCATTTTACAAGTGAAAGAAGCCAGAGCAAGAAGGCTACATGGACAATACAATTCAAACTATATGGTATTCTGGAAAACATCAAAGTGATAGGGATGGAAAACATGTCAGTGGTGCCAAGAATTTAGGGGGAAAGAGGTATTTGACTAGGGGAAGCATTGGGCCTCTTTAAAATGTGATGGAACTAATCTGCGGTACTGTGGTGGCAGATACATGATTCTATGTATTTGTCAAAACACAGAGAACTTTGCAGCACAAAGAATGAACCTTAATGTATGCAAATAAAAATTGACCAAGAGGTCAACAGATCTCAGGATAAACTGTAGACTCTGACAAAAGAACATAATTGTATTACAAATATATGACATAACCTCACTGAAGGGTTTGGGGAGAATAAGATGCTCACCTAAGTGACTTTGGAAAATGGTGGGTGTACTAGTCTGTTTTCACACTGCCAAAAAGAACTACCTGAGACTGGGTAATTTATGAAGTAATGAGGTTTAATTGACTCACAGTTCTGCAGGCTTAACAGCAAGCATGACGAGGAGGCCTCAGGAAACTTACAAACATGGCAGAAGGTGAAGGGAAAGCAAGCGTGTCTTACCATAGTGGAGCAGGAGAGAGAGAGCAAGCGGGGAAATGCCACACACCTTTCAAACAACCAGATCTCTTGAGAACCCACTATCAGGAGAACAAGGCGGAAGTTCACCCCCATGATTCAATCACCTCCCACCAGGTCCCTCCCCCAACATGTGGAGATTACAATTAGACATGAGATTTGTTGGGACACAGAGACAAACCGTATCAGTGGGGTTTTTTGGTCGTTGTGGTTGTTTTTGTTTGTTTTTGTTTTTTGAGGCAGAGCCTCACTCTGTCACCCAGGCTGGAGTGCAGTGGTGTGATCTTGGCTTACTGCAGCCTTAACCTCCCTGGATTCAGGTGATCCTCCCACCTCAGCCTCCTGAGTAGCTGGGACTACAGGCACATGACACCATGCCTGGTTAATTTATGTATGTTTGTAGAGACAGGGTTTTGCCATGTTGCCCAGGCTGGTCTTGAACTCCTGGCCTCAAGTGATCCACCCTCCTTTGTCTCCCAAAATGCTGGGATTACGGGTGTGAGCCACCATGCCCAGTTCATATGAAAATGGTGTTTTAACTGAAGATTGAACATAAGCACTGTTTTCTAGTTGGTAAATTTGTTTCTCCTGAGGATAACAGTTTAACAGTTTAACAGTTCTGAAACTGCTGAACATGTTTACTGGAACTGAACAAATACGTAAGTGGATAGCAGCTGGTTGGAACCAGATTTCTTATGATTGAAGAGGGATGTAACAGATAAGCTAGGTTAGAATGAACCATGTGGTAATAGATTAGAGTTGGAGACACCAGTATGAACTCATGTTTATCTTAATGCAGATTCAGAAGAATAGGCACAGAAGAAATCATAGATATATGCAATACATGGTTTGGTACACATACATAGTTTTCCTAGATCTTTCTGCTGAAAAGACCTAGAAATGATGACATCACGATAGGAATAAACACACCAATTGCTCAGACCTTGGTTTCTAATACTCTTCTCCAATAAAAGGAACCATGACTCCCTGGAAAAATGACATGTTGTAGAGCTGGGACAGAGAATATACAAGTTGAGCCTGGAACAAGTTTTGTTGTGCCAGGAATTTAGGAAGTGCTCAAAAAGTGAAAGGATGAAGGCATGTGAGAGGGGCCCAGGAGTCAGCCTGAAAGAGCTTCTAATAGCCAAACAATTTGAACAACAAAATAAATGGTAAGTTGGGGGTTGTGCAAAAGTAATTGCGGTTTTTGCTATTACTTTTAAGTGCAAAAGCTGCAATTAATTTTGTGCCAACCTAATAAAATAGTAACATAACATAGAATTACAATCCAAAGTTTAAAATAAATAGCATGGGTCCATACTGATATAAGTAAATGACTGAACACATAAATAAAAAAGAGACAGATATCCTAAACAGAAAAATTTCCAGTAGTTTATGTAGATTCTCCTCCCTCAAGGTGATATAGCTTAACTCCACACCCCTTAAATGGGTTGTGCTTAGCAGCTTGCTCCCAAAGAGTAGAATATGAAAAGGTGGAAAAAGTTACTTTATAATGAAGAAAGCTGGTAAAGGCTACTCAACCAGGTGATCAAAGTTACCATCATCAGTGATAAGTCATGTTGATACACATACTCCTGATACAATGTGATGAAAATGGAACTTCACCTCTATGTACTCCCTTCCAAAAACTCACAATGTTTACAAAACCTTGAAAAAATATCAGACAAATCCAAACTGAGGAGCATTCTACAACATATTTAACCAGCACCCCTTTGATAGTAAGTTCATAAAAATCAAGAAAAATCTGAGAAACTGTCACAGCCAAGAGGAGAATTAGAGACATGATTATTAAATGTAATGTGGTATCCTGATTGGAATCTTGAGACAGAAAAAAGGACATTAGGGGAAAATTTGTGAAATCTGAATAAAGTGTGTAGTTTAGTTAATAACAATGTATCCATGCTGGTTCATTGGTTGTGATAAAAGTTCCACAGTAATGCAAGATGTAAACAATAGAAAAAACGGTATTGGGTATATGGCAACTCTACTATACTTGCAACTTTTCTGTAAACTATTCTAAAAAGATATATTGATTTAAATCTTAAAAACAACA
Organism: Mandrillus leucophaeus; assembly: GCF_000951045.1. Lineage (NCBI taxonomy): Eukaryota > Metazoa > Chordata > Mammalia > Primates > Cercopithecidae > Mandrillus > Mandrillus leucophaeus. Next base: position 2,055,072 of record NW_012103854.1, read on the forward strand.
TAGGTATATTTTAAAAGAGCATACATAGAATGATCCCAATTCCATATAACTAATATGTGAATGTGTACTAGAGGAAAAACCAAATATGTATGTGTATATACTCAGAGATATGATGATAGGTAAATTTTCTCTTTTCTGTTTCTCTATATTTTTCAATGCTATAATTTACAACAAACAGTTATTCCCTTAAGTAATTTTAAAAAGCAATACTCAAATAAATAGAGACCATGCAACAGAGCAGTGGGAGGAGGGGAATTGAGCTGCTTCTGCAGAAACAGGCTGTTTTTCAGACCACCATCTTTAGCTGATTCAGGAGACAATAATTTCTGGGGATAGAAGAGAAGACTGAACAAGAGCTGAATCTCTGAGTTTCTGTGATCATCATCCTTGAGTCACTGTAAGAAAATGATCCTACCTTTCATTTTTCTAGATTAAAAAAACTGAAATTACATGACTCAAGGCCACAAAGTTGATTAGTGTGCTAAGGCATACAAATGTGTTTTATTTGGTCTATGCAGTGTTTCAAAACCATTTGAATATGAATACCTGTAGGTAATGCCTCTTCTTTCTTTTGATTATAGCAAGCTTAGTTCACACAATACTTTTTCAACTCCTGGCCCACAGAGATAGTTATTTGGAATCATTGATTTAGGTAAAGGAGCAGAGGTGAAGAACTGTATATAGAGGTTAAGAATTCTACGATTAAATGAGAAAAAAAAAAAATCTTTGTGAATTCAGAGAGGGAAGAAAAGTTCTTTTCCATGTGAGTTAATTTCTTGCTCTAGCCAGGACCATTGCATTGCATAAATACTGCAGGCTCTGTGCATATCACCATATCTGTAAATGGAGCCCTGGAATTGTTCAGTGTGCAGACTGCACAGCCATATGCAGCAGCTCTGACTCTCCATCAGTATCATATTGTAAAAGTCTCATATTTTATAATACTGCTTAATGTCCTGTTTTCATAAGCTGTGGTTTTGACTCACATCTCAATTCAAAACCACTTTCAGTCATCATCACTTCAATATTTATTGAACATATGTACCAGACTCTGTTCTCTCATTTATTCCTTACACTAGCCTTAAACAAAAGTTCTAATGGTATTTCTCATTTGTAAAATGAGAAAGTTGAGACTTAGAAAAGTCAAATAATTTGCCCAAGGTTATGCTATGGAGCAAGGATTTGAATCTATATAGTAAGGAACCCTTTCTGAGGGGGAGTATATTTATGAAGATATGGAAGCTAATTACTTTGTTTCATTTAGAAAAAAATCTATTTTAATCTATAATACTCATTGATTTTTACACCAATTAATTACTACATATGATTTGGAATATTATCACTAATATTCGATAACTTTATTCACTTACCTAGGTGAAAGTAACTATATGTAATCTCTCATTTTCACTGTATGCTAAATTTTACTTTTCAGATTACATTACTTTCTTAGTATTTTGCGATGTATACAATGTTTCAATATTTGCTATGCATATACAATGTTTCAATATTTGTCATGGGAACGTTTTTTGTGTAATGGTTTATAGACAGAAGTCAGTGTTTAAAATTTTATATTATCATAGTTGTCTCTTTTGTCACAAGAGTAGATGTAGGTATTTTTAAGCTGTCAAGAGTCTGGCAAAATTTTGGCTACTTGGATACTAATTATATTAAAACCTATTAGCTAATCTTCCTATTTAATCTCCTCCTGCAATGGGCAGCATAATCAAACGGATTTCCAAAGAGGACATATTGAAGCACAGATGGTTTTAGGGTCTCTCTCAGGGAAGTCAAGTGCTTAGGGAAAAACTGGAGAATTATAGCATTTGAAAGGGGAAAAAGGAGTTGCATCCAAGAAAACAGTGTCAAAGCTATTGAATTCAGTCCCTAAAGCAGCAAGCATGCAAAGATTTGCTCAGATCAAAGTTAATACTATGGATTTCGCTGATGGCTGCTTTTAAATCATCTTTTGAATGTGCAACTGAAAATATAGCTTTCTTTCTCAAGTTTTCAAAAATAAAGACCTTTCCTCTCCTCAGTAAACACATCTTCCATGAATGAGCTGGACATATTTCACAATCTTTAGTAATTCTCAGATCTGCATCTCCAGTGAGACCTCTCTCCTGAAACTCAGAGCTGTGTCCAACTATTTGCAGTATACTCTCATTTGAGGGCCTTAGCTGAATCTCAAATTCTTCTAGCACTAAGCTGGCTGTCACCATCTCTCCCACTACACATGGTAATAGCAACCACAATAATGACAGCCACAACAAATCAATTTTACCTCACGTATGTTCCATTTAAGGCCTGGAAAAGCCAACCACCCAAATCAGCTCCTTCCTTCAATCTACACATAGAGTTGATTACTAACTCGTAAAGATTCTATTTCCTTAATCTTTCTCTCATCTATCTCTGTCTCTTGCTCCCAGGGCCATCTTGTATGCTTGTCCTACTCCCTGCAATGATTATGAGAGCCTTGACAACAGATATTGTCTAATTTACAGCTAAAAACTTTGTGTGTGTGTGTGTGTGTGTGTGTGTGTGTGTGTGTGTGGAGACAGTCTTGCTCTGCCATTCTGGATGGAGTGCAGTGGCACAATCATGGATCACTGCAGCCTTGAACTCCTGGGCCCAAGTGATCCTTCTGCGTCTGCCTCCTGAGTACCTGGGACTACAGGAATGCACAATCCTGTCCAGCTAATCAAAAAAAAATTGTAGAGATGGGGGTCTCACCATGTTGGCCAGGCTGGTCTTGAATTCGTGGCCTCAAGTGATTCTCCCCCATCAGCCTCCCAAAGGGCTAGGATTACAGGTGTGAGCCACTGCACCCAGCTGTAACTGAAACATTTAGTAGGCCCCTGATGCACATCATCCAACAACAAAATGTTTTTGTTGGAAAGAAGGAAAAGTTAATGCATTGCTACAGAGTTAATATTATGGGAAGTGTGCCTGTGTTTGGTCATTTGACTCCAAAGTGAAGGAATTTCGTTTCCTTTTTTTTTTTTAACCCCATCATCGAAAGGTTTAAAAGACTTTTGGAACTTTTAGATTTATCAGAAAGAATTTTCCCTAAACTTTGTGACTACATGAAAGTTAAATTTCAAGTATGTGCATACATTTATTTTTAAACCACTTTAATCATTTGTGCTTCTTGGAAAGGCAATTTGTATTTGGTCTGTCTCTAGGTTTGGATCTTAGGTGTGGTGTTTTTCTAATGGTTTTCCTCAACCATTTCAGGGATAGAACTAAGCCCTAATTGTTGTAAGAAATCCACTGTACACAGTGAATTACCTTCTTTTCTATGCATATTCCAGGATAGTACTAGCTCTGTGCCATCCTAGGGAGAAATGAGAAAATAGTCACTTAAAGCATTGTCTGTTTTGTGGTTCACATGAGAAACTTCAACTGAGAAAAGCTGCAAGGTCTCAAAAAAGGTCCTTAGGAAATGTTTCTCATAGATTACCAGAGATTGTGATTTTCTTACCAATGAGTTAATGGCTCAGTCTCACTTTTTCCTTGCTAGTTTATCCATTCATTGCCTCCTGTCCCAGAAATCAAAACACACACACACACACACACACACACACACACACTCCAAAGCAATCCCACTAGCCGTGGATATGATGTTAGCAAAATACTTTGTTCTTTATCTTTTAAGTCCTCTTTAAGCATTCTCTTTACCAATATTTAGACTCAGAGTTGGAAATTAAAAAAAAAAAAAATCTGAAACCTCTACTTGATTTGGAACATCTTTTTCCTTGGAACTAGGCTGGCATGAAAGGAACAGGCCTCATGGAAAGCTGTGTTTTCTTTTGCTTCTCTTTGGGGAGCAATGGTTAAAAGCTGTGATGGCAGACATGAAAGTAAGTCCAGCTCTTTACAGTTGACCTCCTTTGAAAGGCCTTTCCTTGACCCCTATTCCCCAGGAAAAAAAAAAAAAGTTGCTAACAGGAACATCACAAGGTTCCATTGATGAAATGTGTTGAATCAAACTATGATGACAACTAGTGGGTGGAAAAATTTTCCCCAAATCAGAACTGGGTATCTGCCCTCCACGTTACTTCACTGGATGCCAAAAGGTTATCTGTGAGGAACTAGGAAAGGAAGTATATTTGAAAACATCACTGGAACTTGTATATAACATCTTAAGGTGTTTGATCCTTTTATGAACTGTTGACAGCTTTTCGCCATTGAAGTCTATGTGAGGGTTGCCAGCCGAGTGAAAGAAGGAAGCAGGGCCAGAGTGCTTGACCAAGGAACCCCTAAGAGCTGGTTAGATCACAAGACATGAGATGACCAGGGAGAGGAAATGGCCCAGAATTCCATGAAATGCTCAGGCATCTGTATCAGCAGTTTCATCAGGACCTATTTTGACCACCCAAATGATTCTCTTTTGAGTTTCACTTCCAGTATCATCTTCATTCAAGGATCCATGCAAATGTTAATTCCCAGAGCACTCAGAGAAGCATGCAGTAGCTGAGGATTATTAATAATCACTACAGTGCACTAAATCAGTAACGGTACTGAATCAGGTCATCGTGCAACACACGTTTTGAATTTATTAATGGTCATGACAGTTACTTAGTTGGGATAGTAGTTCTGTTTAATTGGGACATATTTAGTGCTACTCAGGCCAAGTATCTTCCTCTTGCTACTGCTGGGTCTGTTTGTTCTTCATAAGTTTCTCAGTATTTCTGTGGAATGTGCCTGATGCCAGCTGGTCTCCTATGCCTTCCCATGCTGGGAAGTCTTCTGGGCTGTGGCTTCTGCCTGAGACACTATCATCGGTGTTAGATTAACAAGCCATGGCTTAGAAGTCCTTTGCTCAAAAATGAGTATATCAGGCTGAGTGTGGTGGCTCATGCCTACAATTCCAGTGTTATTGGATTCCAAGGCAAGGGAATTGCTTGAGGCCAGGAGTTCAAGACCAGCTTGGGCAACATAGTAAGACATCATCTCTGTAAAAAAATAAAATAAAAAAACTAGCCAGGCATGGTGACATGTGCCTGCAGTCTTAGCTTCTCAGGAGACTGAGGTGGGAGGATCACTTGAACCCAGGAGGTCAAGACTACAGTGAACTAGAATCATGCGACTGCACTCCAGCCTGGATGACAGAGTGAGACCCTGTCTCAAAAATAAATAAATATACAAAATAAGTATATCATATGCATGTTTAATGCTGACTCTAGCATATAATGGATACTTATAAATTAATAATTATGCAACATTGTCTTCATTAGTATGGAGAAAGGAATCCTTTTCTAAACCCTCTCCATCCATTGCCCCTGCTGTTAATCTTGGGTTCTGTCTCATTTCTCACCTCATTCTCCATTTTTATAGCCACCTCACCTTTCCAACCCAGGCTTTGGATTTTCCCACAGCTCAGCATACAGCTCAGACTCTATAAATACACATTTCCCTCCTTAGCTCCTTCCAAAAACTGACCTTGTGCCCTCATGGTTGTCTGGGCTCCATGTCCATTCATGACCCATTATACATTAAGTGCCCACAGACACTGATGTAAACATAGACCTCTTTTTCACTGATGTCTCCTGACCACTCTTTTGATCACACGGTGGCCTTCTGCCTGTCAGACTATATCATGGCAGGACGATTCCACTTGCGTCATAAGTTCCTACAATCTTATGCAAGTCATTAGTTAAAAATGATATTGTAAAAGTCATACTGATGTTATAGACAGCCAAACAACAGCACAGAGTTTGTAAACAAGTTTTCTGAAGGATTATAGTACATCAGACGTTCACGATTTGGAGAAGGCGGTCATGAATTCTACATTTCCATACCCATGTTGCAACCACCTGACCACACTCAACAAGCATAGGAATTCTTACAAAAGCCTGATTTCCTTCCAAAATAATCTGCTTCAAAAAAAAACTTAATTATTTCTTTTGCTTCATTCAATAGGACTCAAATTATGTTTGTTTTTTAAAATAAGTTTGACTCATTTCCATATTAAATTGCTTGATCATTTCTTTTAAGTTAGTGAAGACTTTCTGTGCTTTGAAGTAGTTTTTGGCTTTCTTGTTTTCCTTTAGGGTATGACAAACTATTACATTGTCTGGAGAATTGGGGACTGGATCAGAGAGGCAGAACAAGTGGAGCTCAGGGACATGATTTCTAAATAACAATTCCCATGTGAATGCTCCTACAATATTTCCCTTTACTCATGTTTTTGTCTTGGTGTTTTTATTGTGGTCTGGACTGGGGCAAAAAATGAAATAGTAGATCCAGATGTGAAATACATCTTTTGAAACTGATGTAGGGGTGTGTGTGTGTGTGTGTAAAATCAAAGGGTACTTCTGTAGTTTAAAACTCTGAGATAAGAAAAGAAAGGGTGAGATAGAGGGAAAATATTTTACTGCCGAACCCCATCCTTATGGATCTAACAGTCAAACAACTTCTTTCTGAAAGTACGTCTTCTCTATTACACAAATGATGACTTTGGCAGGTTTTCAGTTTTAAGATATTACATTGCAGATCTTAATTTATCTGGTTTAAGAGAGAGTGTGTCATGATCCCCTGAAAGCAAGAACTTTGGAGTCAACAGATCTGAGTTCAGACATGACATTAGCTATTGATCTTGAACAAGTAACTTTCCTTCCTGACTTTCAGTTTCTCTATAAAGCAGAAACAACAAAACCTGCTTCCAGGGTAATTGTGAGTATTCAACGAGATTATGTACATAGCACAGAGTGTGGGCCCACTTGGAATGTTCCATGCCTTGTAAGCAGGTGAAAAGTGTCCTCTAGCCCACCCTGTGCCTAGAGAGCCCCCAAAAGGCTGACTTGGCGACTGTCTCTGCCCTAGTGTGCAGTAGTGCCTGCTGCTGGGGAGGCTGCTGACCCCAGGCAGGACTTTATTGCAGCTTCCAGATTTAGCAGGACTTATTACAAAATATCTCAACACCACATCATCTATATCCTTATATAATACCCTGTACTCCACGGATATTTAACTTTTTAGCATGTCAACAGACTGACTTAACCTAGTTGAGCAAGGTAGGCAGCCAATGCGTAGTCTTCTACTAAACCGTCATCTCCACGGTGGTAGGCATTGCATGTGTTCTGCTCACTCCTGTATCTCCAGAACGTAGCATGGTTCCCTAAACCTCGTAGTCAGTCAAAAAATATTTTGTTGAGTGACTGAATTACCAAGTCTAATCACAACCTAAGAAGATGGCCTGACTTGATCTTTTAAAGAGCTGCCCTGTGAAAGAACGAGGAATTCTCTGGAAAATTCACTTCCCTGTTCTTTAACAGGATTCAAGAATAAGACTCTTAATGGCTTTACTGCCCCCAATATGACTGTTGCATTTTTCCCACCTAATGTGATTGGGTAGAATGGCGTTTCTATTTTCACTTTGAGGCAAGATATAGATTGCAACCTTGTTAAATTTGTACCTTTTTTGCCAACCCAAACATCACTATTTACTGACTCCTGTTTACTAAGGATAAGAACAGTGCAAGTAGACTTCAGATGAAACAAACCCTACAGTGGTCACCATCAGAGAACATTTAGTAAAATACTTAGCATGAAGGGATCAGTAGTGAGGAACACTGGGGACTCTTGGAACCTTTTCTATCCTGCACAAGAGAATCACATCAGAGGGCACTGGCAAGAATTGATATGTTAAAAAAAAAAGTTCCCTACCAGCCAGGATGGGTGTAACTGAGTCAGAGGCCAGAAGAGCCGGAGGAAAAGGAAGGAAGCAGGGTGTGTTAGCCACATGACTAAAGTGATAGGGCATATGGTTCTTAAGCAGGAAAAGACGCGTAGGCTGGACAAAAATGTAAACATTGGTGGTGTGTGGAGTATTCAGGAGGGCTGGAAATAAAAAGCTTTGTGAGTCTGCTGAAAAGAAAGTGTGGCTTTGATGTGGAGCACATTTTCAACTATAGCAGGATTGCCATCTCTTGTGGTTGCCAAAATAATATGTAAAGGAAAAAATAGGAGGTTGTTCTTTGCTTAGGGGTGGCCTGTAGGAGGAAGAATCACAAGCATTTTCAAGTTGAAGAAGGCACCATTAAGACACTTTAATGAAACCAGTAAGTCCAGTCAGTAGCCATCAAATGCTGCCAGACCATTTCAGCAACTACCAGACCTTCAGTTTGATGACTGGCAGCCTCTGCAGCAGCAGATACAGCTGAGGAGTCTGGGAGATGCCACTCTCCAGTTGAAACAAGGACTGCTGGGTGGACTTCCTTAAGCCGCCCTTCCTTATCCTCAACCTGGATCTCATACTGGGTCTTCAAGCCTCAGAGGAAGGATGGATAGTCAGCCTTCTTAGAGCTGATTATCCTTAGGGGGAATGTGGGAAGAAGCATGATTGTGCAGTTAGAAAGTACCTTGGCCAGTGGGAAGTTCTTTTAGGGCTCACTTCACATCTGCCTGAGCAGAAACACAGTCAGCCCTCCATCAGCCCTCCCAGTCCCTGGATCTGCATCTGGATTCAACCAACTGTGGATTGAAAATATATGGGGGGAACAAAAGCAATAAAAATTAATAATACACCAATAAAAAGCAACAGAAATTTTTTAAAAAATACAGTGTAACAACTATTTATAGAACGTTTGTATCGTATTAGGTATTATAAGTAATCTAGAGATGATTTACATACCTCTAGGAGGAGGTATGTAGGTTATATGCAAATACTGTGCCATTTTCTATGAGGGACTTGAGCATCTGCAGTTTTGAGTATTGGCAGGAGGTCCTGGAACCAATCCCCCACCAATACCAAGGGTTGACTGTATATTCAGGCCATATGAACAAGGGAAGAAAACCCAGTAGTGGGATTCAGGGAGCATGAATGTTATTGCAGCTCACTTACTGACTAGCTTTGTGACCTTGGACCGGTCATTAGACCTTTCTGCACTGCAGTTTCTACACTCAGAGGGTAGAACCAGATAGTCATCAAGACCCTTTCATTTCAGACCACCATGGTTCTGTGATTTACAGCAAGATCGTAAGCTAGATTCCATTCTTCCTTCTCTATATAAACTTGGGCAAGTTTTTATTCCACCCAGTCCCTCAGTTTTCCCATCTGTAAAACTGAGTTAATCATACTAATTTTACAATATTTTGAAAACTTACAGATGAAAGGTATTAGGCAAATGCTGGTTATCATCAAAGCCTTAAAGGTAATTTTAATAACTTAACTTTTCAATATTTCATTGAATCCCTGGTAATTTTCACTCAAATAATTATTTGTTTTTTTCTTGCCACAATTTTGACCTGCTCACTCAAATCTGTTCTGGTCAGTTTGGGTTGGTGTGCTTGTTCTTTCACCTCCTCTTGAAAACCCCTCTCACAGTGACCATTTTCTGCATTGGAGCTCATGGAGCAGGAGTTTGAGTCAGAAGCTGACATTTTAGAGACATAGCTTCTAGCACTGGCTCTGCCATTAATAGCCTGATTGCTGGGAGGCTGAGGCAGGTGAATCACCTGAGGTCAGGAGTTCAAGACCAGCCTGGCCAACATAGTGAAACCCCATTGCTACTAAAAATATAAAAATTAGCCAAGCGTGGTGGTGCACAGCTGTAGTCCCAGCTATTCAGGAGGCTGAGGCAGGAGAATCACTTGAACCCAGGAGGTGGAGGTTACAGTGAGCTGAGATCACACCACTGCACTCCAGCCTAGGTGACAGAGTGAGACTCCATCTCAAAAAAAAAAAAAAAAAAAAAAAAAAGGCCTGTATGACCTGAGCAAGTCATGTCATCTGTTTGAGACTTTGTATCTTGGTCTTCAAAAAACAAGGTTAGGCCAGATCATTTCAGTGGTACCATTTGGCAACAAAATATGACTTTAGAAAAGTGTCCAAATGCTTGAGGCAATGCAGAAAAGAATGAGGTACAAATAATTTATATGAAAAGAATGAGGTACAAATAATTTATATGGAGTGCTCAATCCTATAAACCTGTCAGAGTTGAATTTACAGTGACCAAAATTGTGGTGCTTAGAATAACTTACCACGCAGTCCTTTGTATGGCAGCATTAAAGCTTTCATTCTCAAAATACTAGTGTGCCGCAGTGATAATTATATTTGTGTAAATCAAATCCCAACTATGAGGCTACAAACTGTTCTTACTGTGGAAATGGTAAGAGAAGAAGGAATGGGATTTATACGTGTCATCTTGCAGTTTGGATTCAGGTGTACCTATATTTAAAGCAAATAAGTTGCACTTAAAATGGAAAACAATCTTGTTTATCTTTGCATGTCTGTGGTGGAGAGCAGCTGTAGTTGGTTTTCTTTCCCAGGAGCCATCTCTCCCCATCTGAGGAGTTGGTCAGTGCCTTCAGCCACTCATTGGCTTTTGTGTCTTTCATAAGTTCTGCCATGCACCAAACACGGGCTTGGCGGTTTCCTTTGGGTTTTCTAGAGTTGTTCTTACTAGTGAGACAGAAAGACCTCTCTTCCCAGCCTACATTTTCAGCCGTAGATTGAAGTTTTTGTATGGGATTTTCTTCCCTTGCCATTAAACAAAATGTCCCAATCTATATGTTTTCTCTACTTGCTGAACTACTCCCCCAAAACATGCACCCCGAGTTTCCCCACAATAGGGAGCTCTGGGCTGTATCTGTACCTTCACTCAGAATGCGCTACTCAGGAATCTCTCCAGGGTTGGCCAGAAAATCTCCATGACACCAGATCAAGGCTTCCAGAGCTGTCAACCACTGTTGCTCCCTCCTCTTCCTGCTCGCTTGCAAATGACACCAGTAAAAGGGTCTATCACCACTAGTAGTAAATCCTAGTGTCAAATCCTACATGACAGAGGACATGCCCAATCCCTGCATTTCACTCTAGAAGTTCTATACACTTAGTAACTCATCTGATATTTTCTTCTTGCTTAATTTGTCTTTTGGAAAATCAAGACACTGAAGAAGGTCTGAGACACTCTTGTAGAAGAAGAAGTGTATTTGGTTCATGATTTAACGTATCCATCTCTTAAAACTCAGTTCTCGGAAGTTGAAATCACCATGTTTTACAGCACTGACGTAAGTCTATCGTTTGATTGTACTGCCTCAAAAGCAAAAGGCCTGAGGATCTGGTGACTTTTTAAACTGCTGGAATCATAAAAACTATTTTTTGTTAAATTGACTGAATTGAAATACAGAATATTAGCAGTTTAGAGGAAGGTGGAGAATTATATTGGTTAGGACAACTGTATCGGTTACAACAACTTTCGGTTGTGACAGAGACTCCAAACAAAAAGGACTTAAGCAAAGAGATGTTTTACTCACATCACAGAAAGGCAACCACAGAACTCACTTCAGCATCATCCGGATCCAGGAATGTGAACACCGTCAGGAATCCATCTGCTCCTTCCCTCCTCTCATCTTGGCCTCTGCCTCAGGCCAGGCTTCCTGCTTAACAGCTCTTGCTCATTTTGGGTAACATGAGGACTCATCCTTATGGCTAGAGTTCCAAAGGAAGAAGATAAACATCCCTGCCACCTTCTGGATGAAAAACCCCAGATCTAGCCCTACTTGGGCTACATGTTCACCACTGGCTTGTCCCTGTGGTCAAGTAAATGGAATAGTCAGAGTGGCTGCCTTACCAGAATGACATGTGCATAGTGGTTGTTAGGGTGGTGGGGAAAGAAGAGCAGTTTGCCAAAACAAGAGTGGGGGCAGGTGCTGTTACCAACAGAAGAAGGAAGGGGTTGGGCAGTCCTAAACAGGAGTTATACAGAGAAACAAGAGTGGAACTTACTCTGACCTTGCTGTGAATTATAGAATCATGGAAGTTTGAAATATAAGGATGTGTAGTAGTTATCTAGCTCTACCCTTTACATGTGGAAACTGAGGTACAGAAAGTTCTAATGATCCTCCTGAGATTACAAACCATAGATATCACATAGATATGGGTCAAGGACTGTTTGCAGTGATCCTTTACAGCTTGAATTTAACTTCTGGCTCAATTTTTCATCTGAAACGCATACTGGGTAGATTTGAGTTTCTGTCCATTTCCAGTGTGGCACAGGATAAAGGAGACAATATGGCAATTCGTGCCTACCGGACATTTGTCCACTTACCTCATCTGCAGACAGATTGCTATTGTCTGGCAGTAGAAATTAATTAGCTAATAAAACTCTCAGGAACTTGAATTCAAAAACAGAATAGAAATATGGGCTGGACTCTGTGGCTCATGCCTAGCACTCTGGGAGACCGAGGCAGGATTGTTTGGGGTCAGGAGTTCAAGACCAGCCTGGGCAACATACAAAGACCTTGTCTTTACTTAATTTAAAAAAAAAAAAAAGAAGAAGATGGGCATAGTAGTGCACACCTATAGTCCCAGTTACTAGGGAGGCTGAGGCAGAAGGATCACTTGAGCATGCGAGGTTGAGGCTGCAGTGAGCCAAGATCACGCCTGGGTGACAGAGTGAGACCCTGTCTCAATCAATCAATGTAGGTTAATCACATAGAGGACATAAGCTGAAATATTTAAATTATGTAATAATAAAAAAAAACACTCTATTAACTCTGTCGTTACTTCAGTAATTTCAGATTTGCTTCTAAGTTATCCTTTGTGAGAGAATTGAAAGTCAAATGTCCCTAGTAAATAAGTAAGCTTACAAATTGTTACAAGATTAGTTCTAACCTATGGAATCTGTCTTCATGACTTGGTTATATATCATTTATTTGATGTTTTTCAAATAAGCTGAAATGCTGAATACCTCTGGCTTGGAGATCTCAGATGTCTCACATGGTATACCAGAAATTCAGGCTTGTTATTGGAATATTTTGAGACAAACAGAACTAAGTTTAAATTCTGGATCTCTCACATATTAATTCTGTGACCTTGGGCGATATCGCCATGTTCTCATCTATAATACGGACATAAGAGCTATCTGTTAGGATCAATGGAGGACTCAATTAGATTAGATATGAAAAAGTAACTTCCAAGCATTACACCTTAATAAATGTTAGTTTCTTCCTCCTTTCTCCTAATCAGGACAAAAAAGCCATTAGTTAAGTAAAGAATATGTTTGGAAAAAATTTTCTCTCAAATCAGGTATTAGCTGAAGTTTGAACTAATGCATGGAGACAACACCTAATGTCTTATATGGAGACAGCAAACTATAATCTTAAAAGGTATTTGATACTCTTTAATAGTGTTCTGCATTTGCTCCAAATAGATCAACTATAAAGTTATGAAATAATAATAGCGGGATAATATGCAATATCTAAAAACACTTAGAAAAGTAAGAAGTATGGGCAAATGTAGTTGATGATTATTATTATTGAAGATGTTAGTACTGGTAAAAGGGAAAACAGTCAAGTAGGAATAAGGTAAAGCAGGTTTCCAGCTGTAAATTATCCCGACTCCATAAGCAGGAAAACAGCAGGTGAAATGTACATAATGTGATGAATTGGAATGGGTAATCATCCTACTCATAACCATTGGTCAGGGTAACCTCCTGAGTCTGTCTTTGCTGAAGTGATTGTGATGATAATAAAATGTTCTTTGAGGTACCTGAGGAGCACTCTGGTAAGGCTGTTGGGTTGGCAGATAGAAACAGGCCTGCAGAGTGCAGAAGAGCCTGGTCTAGGCCAAAGATCAAGGTTCAGGCACCATCAGCTGTAGTGGTGAATGGACACCATCCTTGAAGACAGTCACTGCACACCCCTCTCTTGGGATTGCAGTCAGCGTCATAAAGCTGAAAACAACTGCTGTTGATTACTGCGCAGGCTGGAGAAGGTCTCCACATCTGCAGAACGGATTGTAAACACATCCTTTTACATCCTGAAAGGCAGGAACAAATAGGGGGCAATGCTAGACCCCTTGTCCTCTAGTCTGAAGTCAAACGATAGTTCATGAAAAAGGAAAGCTTTACATCTTAGGTTAGGGTGGCAGGAAAAGAAAAGATCATCTTGAACACTAAATGGATATCAAATATAGGAAGGCTGTTTATAATAGTCACAGGGATTATGTTGGGGAAATGAGGAAGGAGAGAAGTACAGAGAGTGAGGAATGTGTGGCTTCTTCCAGAGAGTGGTGGTGCCCCCACTTCACTTATTGATTCTGCTTACTTATCACTTGTATTTGATCATTCAGAGAGCAGAGATTTCATCTGAATTGGGCTGCCCTCACCTTTTAGTGCCATGTTACTTGAAGCAGTTAATATGTTTATGAATAATGTCTCATGATGACCTTTCAAGTCACATTCCAGGCCCCCTACATCACCTCGATAATCACACACCTGCTGGTGTGACTCACGCAGCATGCACCCTCTCCGACGTTGTCAGAGGCTTCTCTTCAAACAGACTCCATGGCCATCTGCCTCTGTGCTGATATCATGGTGCCATAAAACATGGTGGTGTCTGAAGCTCCTGCTCCCCTCCCCACCTACTACCCAGCAGAGTCTCTGCAGCTTCCAGGACTGTCTGGCAGGTGCTCCACCTTCACACAGTTGGCCCAACCTGTGGCTGAGGAGGGCAAGGGCTTGGCTGGAGTCAGTGAAGCCAGTGCCCCTGCCTTGGCTTCAGTGCCTGGTTTACAAGTTTTATTACACAGGAATAGTGTGGCTCAGGGGTTTGGGAAAGGGATGGTAAAGGGTGCCTCAGGGTATCGTGCTGAACTTCGGTGTCTGCCCACTTCGACCAAAGTCCAGCCCTGCTGGGTAATAGCTGGATATTATTAGCAGTTGCAGGAGGCTATGTAAAGAAGGGATTGTGAAATAAAACTGGAGGCTCCATGCACATCCTGGTGAACAAGTGTCTTTCTGTGTCTAATAATACTCTCACACATGTCAGGCGCAACAGAGAAGCCAAAAATAAAATTGCGTTGGAAACCATAGTTCCTTTTTCCCAGCGTAGAGGCCACATTGTAGGAAGAAAATGTGACAGCTCCTAGTGAAACAAACAGACTTACTTAATGCAGGTTCACATTGATTACAGTTAGATGAGTCCTGTAAATCACTGAGTAAGTAAATTTTAATAAACTACTGCTGGAATATAAATTGCTACTAATTTTAATCAACTACTGCTGGAATATAAATTTCCTGATGAGATTCCTAGTTTCAAAGTACTACTTTGGTATTTTTGCCAAACTCGATAAATCTCTAATTTGCTCATGTTAAATCACAGAAGGTTCTGAAAACCACACTTTCCCTGATGCTCTTTCATCTTGGCATCTACATATACCTGTCCTGGACACAGCGGGTTATCCAAGAGGCTTTCTTTCACCATGTCCCTGCATCAGTGATGTCCATTTCTGATTTACTTTTGTGAAAGATGGAATGCTGCATCTGATCCATTATGTACTATTCTCAGGCAAATTCTAATGATAACGACCTAAAACGTGTATATGCATATTTCTTGTAGTCCTAGGCTAAGTCTATTAAACTATTGATATTGTTGTTTTAGTGCTTTTCATGATATGTCAGAAATTTCACTGTTTTCACAATCTTCTTTGCTCTACAAATACCCCTTTTACTCAGAGGTAGTTACAATGTACGAAAAAGAATATATTTTAAATACCAATAGTAGTTATTTCTGGATTAAGCTGGAGATTACAGATAACTTTTATTTTCTTTTGTCTTTCTGTATGTGCTAAAAATTTCCACAATAAAAATAGCTTATATTTGTTAATTGTTTTCTCTAGGCCAAGTTCAGTGATAAGTTTTTAATGTTCGTTATTCGCCAGGCACGGTGGCTCATGCCTGTAATCCCAATACTTTGGGACGCCGAGGCGAGAGGATCACAAGGTCAGGAGATCGAGACCACGGTGAAACCCCGTCTCTACTAAAAATACAAAAAAAACTAGCCAGGCGCGGTGGTGGGTGCCTGTAGTCCCAGCTACGCAGGAGGCTGAGGCAGGAGAATGGCGACACAGGGAGACTCCGTCTCAAAAAAAAAAAAAAAAAAGTTCATTATTACATAATATCTTCACAATAGCCCCATAAGAGAGGTCCTATTATTATCTTCACTTTACACTTTTTAAAAAAATCTTTTTTTCCTTTTTGTGGAGAATGGGATCTCGCTATGTTGCCCAGGCATGTCTGGGACTCCTGGGCTCAAGTGATCCTCCTGCCTCTGTCTCCGGAAGTGCTGGGATTATAGGTTTGAGCTACCATGCTCAGCCATCCTCACTTTCCACATGAAGTTGAAAGAATTTAAATAAATTTGCCCAAACTCGTAAGTGGTGGGTCCAGAATTCAAACCCATGTATATCTGATTCAAAACTTAGGTTATTGGCTGGGTGTGGTGGTGCACACTTGTAGTCCTAGCTATTTGGAAGGTTAAGGCAAGAGGATCCCTTGAGCCTAAGAGTTCAAGTTCAGCCTGGGCAACATAGTGAGAACCCGTCTCTTTAAAAAAGAACTTAAGCTACTAACCTCTGTGCTAAACTTTATTTCTTTGGTAATCAGATACACACACACATACACACACACGCACACACACTATTTTGTTCTAAAAGTAAACAACAAACATAAATATTTAGCATATAACTTGCATTACAAATATTAAATGTGCACTCACATGTCTAGACATACGTGCCAAGGTTAACCTAACAGCAGATTAAGAAAAAAAAAGGCTGCCATGGTGATTTATACCAACACTTTGGAGGCCAAGACCAAAAGATTACTTGAACCCAGGAATTTGAGACCAGCCTGGGCAACATGGTAAAACCCCATCTCTACTAAAAATACAAAAACTTAGCTGGGTGCAGTGGCACACACCTGTAGTCCCAGCTTCTTAGGAGGCTGTGGCAGGAGGATCACTTGAACCCTGGAGGTGGAGGTTGCAGTGAGCGGAGATAGTGCCACTGAACTCCAGCCTGGGAGACACAGCAAGACTCTGTCTCAAAAAACAAAAAAGAAAAAGAGATGTATTTGAATTGAGGCTCATCATTTTGAATCAGCTTTAAAATGTTATTTGATCATGATGTTCACTTCTATGAAATTTAGAATGCATTAGAAAAAGAGAATTAGGAAATAGAAATTATTCAGATAATGAAAAATAAATCTTTAAGAAATGACAATGTAAATTGGGTTGTTTTTGCTTTTTTTGTTTTGTTTTGTTGCCTGAAGAAGTCTGCAGGAAGATTAAACCACAGTTTTGAAATAAAGGAAGAACTCTGGTGTGGTTAGTGGGAGCAGCTGTTCTCCAATCTCAAACCACATCTGGAATATTATGTTTAATGCCGGGTACTACATTTTAAAGAGAGACCTTGATCAACTGCAGTGTGTTAGATACGGGTGAACATGATGGGGTGTACCCAGAAACAGCAACACAAGAGTTACAGTTGCAGAAACTCTGGTTGTTCCAGGGAAAAGGCTTAAGGGCAAAGAAAGATCTGGGTCCAAAGCTGTGAAGATCTGTAATACTGGAGAGAGCTTGGCCTTGTCCTGTATCACGCCAGAAGCCAGAACTAAGACCAGTGAGGTCAGATGTGAGTTTAATATAAAAAGAAATTTAGAGCTTCATAGAATAGGCTGCAAGTAGACTAATGAAGGTCCCTGGGACTAGTCAAGCAGAAACAAAAATGTCTGGTTTTTCTTATTATAGTGGAGCTTATTGATAACTTAGATGGCAGAGTTTTCTTAGTTAATTTTAAACAAATGGCAGGCAACTTCTCTTAGGGAATGATTTTAGGTTTTCTTTTTCCTTTCTTAAATCAGAAACCAGATACAGTTTATATAATCTTTTTGCCCTCTTCTGCCACATGTATTTATTCTTTTGTTCAATAAATATATCTTCAAAATTATATGCCATTGTTCTGTCCTCTGGAAATTTACTATCAAGCATAATCCCTTTTCATACTTGTTTATTTAACACAGTTCACTAGGTGAAAATAGAGGAGGGGAGGAAAAAAATCCCACAAATCTTCGAAAATGAAGATAATTTTTTAGACAATTTTGAACAGATAATATCAGAACTGAACCTGTTCTCAGTAAAATTTTAATGTCCTATATGACATTGAGTAAGTTAAGTTACTTAAGTTCTCTGTGCCTCAGTTTCTTCATCAGTAAAATGGATATAAAAACTCTTGCCTCATGGCTCTTATGAGAATTAACAAGTTAATGTTTGCTTGGTTCTTTGAGGTCCTTGGATGAAAGGTGCTATATAAATACCAGGTATCATTATTAACATTTAATTACCATATCTATACTTATGATACTAAGTGTCCCAAGTAACAAAAGCTGTTACAGGCCACAGAAAGGCTTTCACAGGCTGCTTCCCAAGTATCTCTGAAGACATAAGCTAGAATTACCAAGAGATCTTTGTGTCAGCTGAAATAAGAGATCTCATTGTCAGCTTAAAAACTGCAGTCTTATGCGTTCAAATTGATATTTAGCAATAGATTCAAAAGATGCCTTTTAAAGCATTTTTGCTGTCTTCAAACTAGTTTTTATGACTACTTTTAAACTAGGTAATTTTGGAAACTTCAAATTATTTCATTTAAATACATTCTCAGTAGAACCGTCTTAATATTTGCATATGCTAAATGTGGTAGTTTTTGTAGTAGTTTTGTGGTAGTCCTGTGAACAGCAGTTTTGGTGGTGGTGGTGGTGGTTGTTTTTGAGACAGAGTCTCACTCTGTTGCCCAGGCTGAAGTGCAGTGGTGTAATCTCGGCTCACTACAACGTTGCTCTGCCTCCTGGGTTGAAGAGATTCTTCTGCCTCAGCCTCCCAAGTAGCTGGGATTACAGGCGCCCACTACCATGCCCGGCTAACTTTTGTATTTTTAGTAGAGATGTGGTTTCACCATGTTGGCCAGGCTAGTCTCGAATTCCTGACCTCAGGTATGATCCACCTGCCTTGGCCTCCCAAAGTGCTGAGATTACAGGCATGGGCCACTGTGCCCGTCAGCTGTGAACAGCAGTTTTTATTCTTAACATAGGAAGAACACATAACAATGGCCACTGACCATGGTGAAGACATCAAGATTGCTTTGTTTCTTCCCTTCTTCTGCTACTCATAGCTCATGGCTTTAACATCCTGCCTGACTCTTCTCACTCCATTCCTTATAGTTATCAAAAAATGCAGAAGTTGCCAGGGAATTGGAAAGACAGGGGTCCTTTTCTGATCTCAGATGACAAACATAAAAGACAAACTTTTAGACAAAAGAAAACACAAATCCTGAAAAAGGAGCAATGCTGAGCTCTTGTGCAGCCCAGCATTATTACCTACATATCCGTTTCCAGATGACCGGTGGAAGAGTTCTTCAGAAGAAAAAGCCAGTTACCCAATAGAAAAATGGCAATAGTTATGAACAGGAATGTCACAAAATAAACCTAAATGGCCAATAAATATAAAAAAGATGCCCAAAGAAATGCAAATTAAACAGTAAAGACACACCATTTCACACTTAGGTTGCCAAAGATTTTTATTTAGAGATTATCACATGTGGAGAGAAAAGTAAAGCGACACTGTTAGAATGCACGTTAATACAACTCCTGGAGGCAATTTAACGCTGTCTAGTAGAGTTGAAGATATGTATCCACTAAAGGTCAACATTTCGCTTCTGGACTTACACTCTACAGAAACTCTTGCACATGTGCATATGGACTTTCCTAGCACCATTTGTCTGTAATGGGGAGAAACAATCTAAGTGATGGACACAATCTAAATGTTCATCAAAAGGAGGCCAGTGAATAAACTATGGTGTGTTCATGTAATGAAATACTATACACTATACAGCAGTGAAGCTGAATTCACTAGAGCTACAGATATCACTCTGGATCATTGTGGATAACTCTCAGAAAAGCATAATGTTCAGGACAAAAAAAAAAAAAAAAAGGTCCTATGGAAGCATACAGTAAAAATGTTACCTGTATGAAGTTTTAAAATACTCAAAAGAAGGCAACTAGTGGTAATCAGAGAAAAATTCAAACTCTTAATCTGCATGTAGAGGCTGAATTTCTAGTCTTGGCAGTTTCTCTCAAGTTAGTATTTCAGCACTTTCTTGAAACTTTTGCCTCACTGGTGCCAAACACTTGCTACAGTAGAAATTTACATAGAATTCAGTAGAAATGGGCCCAAGTCCCACACCGCTCCAAGAATTTGTTTTATAGTAACACAGAGCTGTCCAATTGAAACAGAATGTGAGCCACATATGTAATTTAAATTTTTCTATTAACCACATTTTTTAATGAACAGATGAAATTAATAGGTAATAACAGATATTAACTAAATATATTAAAAATATTCAATATGTAATTCATCAAAATTGAGATATTTAAAATCTTTTTTGTACTAAATCATTAAAATTTGATGTGCATCTTACATGTAGAGTGCATCTTTATTTGGCTGTTAAATTTTTGCTAGAATTACTTGATCTGTATTTAGATCTCATACAATTTACAGTTGCAAATGCAGATTTACATATTCAACTTATTTCAAACATACTTAGAAGTTTCCTAATAACTGAGGTATTAGTTTGTAAATTTAAATTTTAAATTGTAATTTTAAACTTTTAAGTTAATTAAAATTAAATAAAATTACAAATTCAGTTTTTCAGTCTTACTCGCCACATTTTAAGTTCCACTAGCCACATGCATAACTATATTGGACAGACTAGTTCTAACTTGTAGGACTAAGAAATTGTCCAAATCCACCCATCTTTCCTCTCTGAGATTCGTATACTCATCTGATTGAAATCAAACTAAAAATGTATAGAATGGCTTTGCCAGACAAAGGAAGCCCCACAGACGTACCTCCAGCAAAAAAAATGTGTGTTGACAGCAAGGTCAAGGCCATCTGACAACAAGCATCTCATCTGATTTACACACTCAGCCACCTACTTCTTAAACCTCTCAACTGCCTGTTATAGCTCTGGTCCCCCAATACACAAAGCTGGGGAGAATGCCTCAAGGCTCCATACCTTCGGGTTGACTTTATGTGTCTGGAATGTCTGTTTTAAATGAAGTTTCCAAGGGATGCATTGTAAGCCATTCAACTTTACTAAAACACCAGCTCCTTTCCAAGTATGGGGCTTGGGTGTCCTCTGGGACTCCTGGGTAACTTCTACATTGGATAATTAAACCCAAGAATAACTCACCTGAGAAGAAATATGCAGAGACTTGTGGAGGAGAGAAAGTAGGAACTCAGATATGATGATGATAAAACAATGCTAAAGGCAGGTATAGAAAAAAAGGATATTGGAGTTTTCAAACTGAAAAAGAGCCTGTAAAATTTAATCAAAGGTCAACAGGGCAATTTGGCGGAAAAAGGTGGGAATCAATGGGATACAGCCTTACAACCAAAAGTTGATCAGAACTGAAATGAAACGGATCTGTACTCTCCTCCTGACTTTGCCACTTGAAGTCCAAAGCAGTAAGCAGGGTGCCTTGTTAGGAAAAAGCAACCAGAGTGGCAGTGGTTAAAACAGGGGTAATATTTGATTTTTAAATGCAAGGCTATCAGACACTACAATATTCTAAAGGATCCTCACATTTTTGTTATGCCTAATGCCAGCTTATGCACACAACACATCATTCACATGAACACTCACAGAACCACAGAAAGGGCATAGAATGGTTCCTTCAGAAAATGACAAAAACAAAGCCTTTGAAACTATTGATAATTAATAAGCCAGGCAGTAGCAATTAATATATGTAGAGATGGGGCGCCTACTGTTCTCTGAGCCATAGCTCATTTAAAATACTCACCCTGTAATTTATGAGCGATATTTAATACCTCAGTGACCATAAACCTCAATGTTTTATTACCACTGTTTAGCATACCTTTGATGTACTGCCCAGCACTACACAATCCAAAACAAATTACTTTCAGGAAGCTGGATATTATATAAATGCAGGAAAGTCATAAATAATGCACAGGAGGAACATTTTCTGTGGGTTCTGACATGCCACAGTGGGTCTCTGTGAGTCTCTGTGAGTGTGACTTCTCAAGCATCTCGCTGGGCTTGGATGAGGGGCAGGAGGGCGGCCCATCTGAGGAATGGTTGGTTGTCAGACAGGGTGGGAATGCGGAGGGCCAGGCACTGACTGACACCATATTTTAAACCAATAGCAGAGGCAAATGGAAAACAAATGAGGACCCTTTAGGAAGCTATGATCTACTTAATGAGCTACAGATGTGTAAGGAACAGACCCTTCATTCATAGTTTTGGTGAGCTCTTCATATTCCTTTCCTTGCTATCACATGGGCATGCATTGGCTTCTCAACAGCTGTCCAAAACTCTCTATTCTCTTCAAGGTTTGGGATTCAAGACCCTGATTCCCCACACCTGCTTACATGAGATAATCTCCTACCTCACTGAAGAAATCAAGGTCATCAGGTGAGAATTCCTCCAATTTTCCTCCAATATAATCATCCTTGTCAAACCTCATTCTTACTGAGGTTGCTCTATCATGAAAGGGACAATCCTTTCGCAAGGTGAAACCCCTGTGTCATTCACATTCCCTTGCCCTCTCCTCCAACACCATGATCTATAAATCATCCTCTTACAGTCTTAGTCCTCTCCCTCTCCACTGGTTCTTTTCCATTTGTCCTCAAATAGGATCAAATACACTGCATCCCTCAAATGAACAAGCAAGCAAAATAAAATCTTTTTCATAACCACATTACCTTATTTCTGAAGATGCTCTTCTTCCTCTCTTTGCCCCTACAGTCAGCCTGCCGTCATTGCCAAGCAGATTCTGTCCTCACCATTCTACTAAGAATCTTCTGATGGTTTCCCTCCTCCATGATGTCCTTCTGACTTCATCTTATAAGACTCTCTGCAGGGTTGAATATTGTTTCCTCTTCCTACCCCTACTTGAAACTTTCATGTCCCGGTTCTACATGTTCCTATTCTTGTTCAGGATTATTTTCCCCTAGGTCTCTTCTACTGGCTCTGCTTGCTTCCTCTGCCCATCCCCAGTTCTCTTCTCTTCTCTATATACTCTTTCTAGATGGCCCACCCTCTTCACTGGCTTTAACCATCATCCAGATACCAGTGACTTCAAGTCCTATTGCTGAAACTCAACTCCCTAAGGTCTACCAGTTGCTTGTTGGACAATTTTGCCTGGTGTTCCATAGGTCAGTGTTCCAAAATATAAGTTATAAGGAGAGATAGAATATTTGCAAGGTGTCAAAATACCACCCCACAAACAACTTGATAATTGCAAAGAGGAAAATGTATCTTCAAAATGAAAATAAGTGGTGGCCACTACCTTAACCAAGTGATCAAATGTGCTATCACTAATTGTGGGCAATCTGCCATTCGATACCTGCTGAGGGGATAAATAGAAAGTATGTGGCAATACCTGTAAGTTATTCTTGCCAATAATGTATAACCTGAATGTAATCAAGTCTTTTAGACCTAACTTACTGTTTGTATAAAATACAAGCAATGGAGTAAGAAGTTAAAGGCAAATCCAGATTGTGCAACCTCTATAGGTCAATTGGCCTGGTCTCTTCAAAAAGACAGTAAGAGTCAATATCATTTTTTAAAATGGAGACTATTCTGAGATAAAAGAACTAAAAGAGATAACAGTCAAATGCAATGCATAAAATTTGATTGAATCTTGTTTTGAAACAACCAGCTATAAAAGATATTTTGGGTATAATGTAGAAAATTTGAACACAAGCTTTAAATTAGCTAATATTAGAGAAATAATGTGAATTTTCTTAAATGTGTTTATGGTATTGTGTTTTTGGAGGAGGATTTCCTTATCTTTCGGAGATGCACGCTGAAGCATTTAGGGATGAACTTTTGTGTTACCTGCAACTTACTTTCAAACGTTCTGCAAAAATAAACATCTGCATGTGTGTATAACTGTATAACTCAAATACAGCAAAGCATTAATAATTTTTAATTTAGGGGGTAAGTGTGGGAATGTTGAATGTACTTTCCTTCAACATTCTTGCATGTTTTAAAATTTTCATAACAAAAAAGTAGAGAATATGAAGGGAAAATGAAGATAGGCAAAAAACAAAAACAGAAACAAAAAAAAAATAGAGAAAGAGTAGCCAAAAAAATTAAATACAAATTTAATACTTTTCTTCTGCCTTCCCCTTCCCTTTTTTTTTTTTCTATTCCTAATTTATCAAGTAGATCAAGCTAAAAATCTTAGATTCATCTACAACTTCTCTTTTCCTCTTCTGATCTCCTACTTCCTTCCCTCCTATCATCTGGGCTTCATCTCTCCATATCTTGAGTCTCTGTGCCACCCACCACCATTGCTGCCACACTGCCGTCATGGGTCTTCCATCATGAATCACCTGGACTTCCACCCCCTGGGCTTAATCCCCTCTACCATCAGTCCATTTTCCCTATTCATTCCCCTGATGAAACCTTTCTGCAAACTTCCACTGCCTGGGAAATAAAATCAAATTGCCTGAAATAAAACTATTAAAGGATAACATTGGAATGGAATCTAAAAGTAAGGGCAATAGGGAAGTCAAACTGACATCTAGCAACACCCTCAGGCTTTTGACTGCAAAGCTAGAATTTTGATTCCTAGGCTTCCTCACTCCAGGTTTCATTTTGTGCTGAGATAGCAAAGAAGACAGGCCTAGGAAAAATTACGGTGTCCTCTTAAGGAACCTTGAACTGTCTACCTGAAAAAAGAAGCATGTATGGATCGGCCAAGTAGTGTTCTGGATTTTTAAGGTCTATAAAAGAGAGAGAGCGCCTTTTAACTACCAAGGACATGACTTCAGATCCTCAATGAAAGACTCATTTTATTGACTCCAGTAAGTGGTTTATAACACTTTTTCCGTGAAGCTGAGGGAAGCAAACACTCTCATACATTGTTAGTATGAGGGCAAATTGGTATAGTCACTATGGGGGGCAATTTTTTTATACTGTTAGATCCAGCCAGGCAAAGTCACTTTGGAAAATTTGTCCGACAGATAAACTTGCTGCTATGATTTTAATGAATCCCCTCCAAAAGTTTGGTGTTGCCAATGTGATAGTGTTAAGAGATGACGCCTTTAAGAGGTGACCAGGCCATGAAGGTGCCACCCCTGTGAATGGAATTAGGTGCCCTTATAAAGGTGTTTGGCAGAGGGAGTTATTTCTCTCTTGCCCTCTGCCTTCTACCATTTGAGGACGTGGAAAGAAGGTCCTCACCAGATGCTGGTGCCTTGACCTTGTACTTCCCTGCCTTCAGAACTGTGAGAAATAATTCCTATTCTTTATTAATTACCTAGTCTTGGGTATTCTGTTACAGCACACAAAATGAACTGAGACATTTGCACATATGCAAAATGGTGTATGGTGTATATAATTCTGAATCCTGCTATGTCATTCATTAAGACATTTTTTCTCAATTGGAAAAATATTGAAGTAAGTCCAATGTCCACCAATAGGGGACTAGTTAAATAAATTATGGTACTTCAGCCAAAAGGAATACTATCAGTTAATATAAAAAATTGTGAAGAACTCTATGCACACATCTCTATAAGATGTACTGTGACATGAAAAATGCAATTTGCAGCACCATGTGTATAGTGCTCTAAACTTTATAGTAAAATGTGACGAAATAGAGAATAGGTGCTTGAGAATAAAAGAGTCAAAAATAATGCAGCAATATTAAGTGTGAAAATTATCCACCACCTCTAAGGTTAGAAAAACTCAGGGAAGATGTTGGTGTTATCATAACCTAGAAACTTGAAGGGCTAACCACATGGAGCTAGGACTCATATCTCTGAGAAGGAGCACCATTGGGCTGGTGCTGATGTCTCTGACGGGAGTGGTGGGAGACTATCTTAGTCTGTTTTGTGTTGCTATAATAGAATACCACAGACTGGGTACATTTATAAAGAAAACATATTTATTTCTTATAGTTATGAAGGCTGGGAAGTCCAAGGTTTAGGGTCTCACATCTGGCAAGAGCCGTCTTGCTATGTCATCCCATGGCAGGAGGCGAAAGGGCAAGAGAGCACATCTGCCAGAAAGGAAGTGGGCCAAAGTCATCCTTTTATCAGGAACTCATTCCCACAATAACTAACCCATTCTGGCAATAATGACATTAATTAATTTATGAGAGCACAGCCCTCATGGCCTAATCACCCCTTAAAGATCCCACCTCTCAACACGACTGCATCAAGAATCAAATTTCCAGCCCATGTGAACTTTGGGGGACACATTGAAACCATAGCAATATGAAACCACATTGAAACTGAGACTGGTTCTGGGAGTGCAAGTACAAGCTAGAGATGGGAACCAAGTGCTCCACCATGCTTCCCCTTTCTGCCTTTCAGCCTTCCTTTATTACTCTTTATTGGTAGAATCTAACGGAGAACCAGTTGACAAAGGAAAAATGTAGTTTCCTGAGTCCCAGCATGGAGTATAGAAGGATGGGTTTAAAGCTGAGAGGTAATAGCTTAATAACTAGCACAGTAGATACAGTAAGAATGGCCAAGGTGGACATAGGATCATCATGTGGCTGTTGGAATTGGTGCATTTGAAAGTGATCATGCCTTTCCACCATCCTCTAGAGCTGCCCCTGCCCACTATAGCCTGGGATTAACACTGGCACCATGAGTGAAGTCCAGATTCACACCAGTATATTATGTCTTGTCTGTGGACCAGAGCCTCTGTGGGATTTTGGGAAAACATTTTTTTTTTAATTTTTTGAGAAAGGGTCTCACTCTGTCACCCATACTGGAGTACAGGAGCGCAATCTTGGCTCAGTGCAACCTCCACCTCCCGGGCTCAAGTGATACTTCCATATCAGCCTCCTGAGTAGCTGGGGCTACAGGTGCACACCACCAAACCTGGTAATATTTTTGTATTTTTGGTAGAGATGGGGCTTCACCGTGTTGTCTGGGCTGGTCTGAAACTCCTGAGCTCAAGCGATCCAGGGCAAACAATATTTTTATTTACTCTTCCAATATCATTTGTCATTAATAATACTGTCAGTGCATTACAAACAAGAAAGCTGAATAAGAAAAATAAATATTTCTGAATAAAGGATCTCCATCCTCCTCTTCTCTCCTGTGATTTCTCCCTGCTACTCTGCCTGTTAGACAATGGAGGGTTAGTTGAACCAAACAAGTGGTTTGAGTCACTCACGTGGAAGCATCCACTGGACTTTATTTGGGATGGATGAGGTGGCCATGGCATAGTTTTGGGGGAAATAAATTGGGACCTGCTCCTTAATCCTAAAGTGCCTGGCCTCAAGGAAACTGACATCTCAAATGCCTTCCTGTCTCCACTCTCCAGTTTCCTTTTCCCTACACCCATCTTCAGGTGTCCAGTCCTGAAGGATGGCTCTGGCTCAGCAGCCAAATGAGCTTTGCAACAGGAAAGACAACAGTTCCCACCATCTTCTTGAGTCAATAGCTGTGGCTGAAGGCAAATAAAAAGCCCTGTGGTGCAATTCCAAAGGAAATGCTTAGAGCAGTGGGTTTCACACGTCTCCTAGAAAGGCAGAATTTGTCGATCACAACAAGTTTTTAAAACATGTTTGTTAATCATATCAATGCCTTGCCAGCTCCTCCCTGCCCTTTAATGTTCTCTATTCAGGTCAAAGAATGTCCTCCTTGCACTGCCCTTCTCCCTGTGACTTGGTGATTAGAGGGAAGACTAATCTAAGTGCATGTCCTCTTATCTTGAGGCCATATTTCACAAAGGAAAGTCTTAAAAATCCAAGATAAACTTATTTTTACAATAGCTATGATGCCAAATGAATGGCGAGCAGCTCTTTACTGAGTTTTATAGAGTAGAAATATCTTCAAAACAACAATAAATTAACAATAATAAACAATAATAAATTAACCAAGACATAACCTTTGCCCTTCAAGTGTCTCACTTGGATACATAAACAACAGTTGTGCCCTCTTTAAAAAAAATTTGATCATAAAAAATTCCAAACTTATAAAATAACCAAATTAGCAATTGATTACCTGTGTTATGAAGGAATCTCTGTAAAATAACCATAAAAGATCCTTTTGGCCAGGCCCAGTGGCTCACGCCTGTAATCCCAACACTTTGGGAAGTGGAGGCTGGCAGATTTCTTGAGTCCAGGAATTCGAGACCAACCTGGACAACATGGCAAAACCCCATCTCTACAAAAAAAAAAAAAAAATTAGCTGGGCATGGTGGTACCCATCTGTAGTCCCAGCTACTCAGGAGGCTGATGTGTGAGGATCACCAGAGTCCAGGAAGTTGAGGCTGCAATGAGCTGAGATTGGGCACCGTACTCCAACCTGGGCAACCAGAGTGAGACCCTGTCTCAAATAATTAATTAATTAATTAAAAAAAGAAGATTCTTTCATTTGTTCCTCCAGTAGGAATCACTTTACCAAAATTTCATTTATTTTTAAGTTCTTAGAAGGAAATCAACTTTGTAAAGGGAAGGGCAACCATGCTCAACACAAAGCATTTTTATTTTACCAGTGAAAGCTCTGTCTGAGTATTATCACGTTGAGTCCTGTCTCTAGGTCTTGGTCTTTCTTACTTTGGCTTCACTTCTCTCTGCTTCCTGTAGAAGCCTACAACAATTCAAGGATTAATTCAATGATTTCTAGGTAAATTTCCCAAGCCTCTCTTCCATGAGTTACTGTCTCGTGGTGCTCTCCTAATCTTCATTCTTTGGAATTCTTTCAGTGACCACAGTGAGAGTGGACCTAAGTACTTATGCATTGACCACACTGATTGTAGTTCAGTAACTTCACTTACCATCTAGCATGTTTAAGATAAATTAAATTGTTTCCATTTCAACTGCAATTTTAATTTGGATGACTACTAAAACCATTTGAACTTATAAAATACTGAATCGCCATTTAAAAACATTCATTTAAACTCCCACTTTCTCTTTGCCTCATATTATCTTATATGAAAATGTGTGTCTTGAGATATTACCACAGACTTCTCTGACCTTTATCCAAACCCACAGGCCTCAATATTGAGCTAAAAATCTAACCAAATTAGGTAGTCTTGGTAGAGTTCTAAAGCTTTCCGTTTCCAACCAGGCTAGAAATAGCATCAGGGAAAATGCTTTTGTGTTATATGATTTGTGGCCAGTCCTAAGTCACCCTTTAAGAAGGTTAGAGTTTGATAAAGGCACAGTTTAAAATGTTAACTATATAGATCAGACTTCCAAAAATGGAATAGAGCTTGGATTGGGTTAAAGATTTGGGTTATATTTTATTTTACTTGAAACAATTCCCCTTTTCCCAACTAATAATAGATTTGTCCAGTCAATGTGGTGCTTCATGCCAGTATCTGTAGATGTTAAACAGCTGGGGAGCCAGTGAGACCCAATGGAGGGAATCAGCTTCTTTCACTTCATGGAGAAGCTCAAGAAGATGGTCAAGTGTAGGTTCACTGCTATTTGCTTACGACAAGAGTAGACAATGTCTATGTCAAAGGGTTTTAAGGTAATGTTTTCTACATTTACAGTTTCCCTATTTGTTTCTCTCTCTTTGTGTCTGTATGTGTGTGTGCAAGTGTGTGTGTGTATACTTATATTTTAAAAGTTTACATTTTCTGAGAGGTATTGTTGAATGAAGTTCTGTTATTAATGTGTAAATAGAAATTTGATCATTTAGAAGTAAGAAATTCCCTCTCCTAACAGCTGGGTGGGCTTTCCAAGTTTGAAGAGGCATTTAGACCACTCAAAAGCAACTGTAATGCTATTTTTTGAACCCTCTATTTTGAATATGAATGTAAAGTCAATGTTAGCTTTCCTATGATTTGAGCTTAGCACAACACACAACAATAAGTGAGTCCAGAAAAAGCAGAGGACCTTTAAGAAATTTGCTTTGATGACATTAAAAGAACTGAGTCTGATATCAGACAAAGATACCAGACTCACCTCCCATATGGACAAGATACCCGCTTCTTTCAAGTCGGGTCTAACAGCACAGGATGTTGGGAAAGCACTCAGTTGTTCTCTCAACACAGGCAGAACCAACTAGCCAATGCCAAATAAGTGAACCTCTCTGCAGGTGGGATTCCCACAGCTGGGTTATAGCATTTGTCCTGATCTATTTATTACTTCATTCATATTAATCTCCCTCAACTATCTATTTTCAACCATCCTTTCACTTTGCCTAAATGCGCTATTAACTCCTTCAATATAGAGATCATATTCTTCACTTATCCCTACCCCAACTACAGAACCTATTAAAAAACAGTAGACCCTGTGAGACCCCAAATAATGTTTGATTCCAACATTAAAATTAACTAAAGTATCAATAGGTTTGTGTCTTTACACAAATTAGAAGAGTGAAGAAAACATGAACCATAGCAGGAAGACTGTAACTGGAGAAATTAACATGTGTTCTCCTTTTTAAAAAAAATCATGGACACTCATACGGACTAGGGTTGGTCTTTCACAATGTCAAGACAGTGAACAGGGGTTCTCGGACAGAAGTCAGATACTCAAAGGCTTACAGAAACAACATAAACGAATGGAAAGCAGTCTGGCTGGAAACTGGGGTGAGCTGGAGAGCATATGCTTTGTATAAGTGGGGAACGGTTACTGTGCTCCAGGCTATCGTTGCACCAATGTCGTTAATTGCTTTTCAGGAGAAGTCAAGAGTTCTGAGAATCTATGAGGACTCTCCCAACTTTTAAATGTCAACAAATAATTTTTTAAAACATTGAAATTCTAGGCATGCCAAATGAAACTCTTCTGTGGACTGCCAGTTTGCAATCTCTGTTGTATGGGATAGAATGTCTTGAGGAGCAGAGGCACAGATAGGCAAACATGTCATTGTGGAGATGCAAGTGATATGGGAAAGCGGACTGGGAAGTGCTCGGCGGAGAAAGGTGGGGTCCCTGGTGAGGGTTCCACCCTTGGGCCTGTTCCCATGGACCTACGTGAGGACAAGCACTCCTGTTTTTGTGTCCAAATGTTGCATTTTCCAAGACCAACCTGGCCGACCAGGCCCCCCATTCTGTGCCTATAAAACCCAAGACCCTAATGGGTATACACACAAGCAGCTGGACTTCCAGAGGAACACAGTGGCAGAAGAGCACACAGACAGAGAGGAGCAGAGGAGTGGGAGTGCACACCAACAGGCACCAGCAGATGCCATCAGGTCATCGACCAGCAGAACAATGTGGACACCAAGGGGAATTTGGCTGGGGCAGTTGGAGGAGAGTCCAGCTAAGGAGTGGCCTAACTCCGGGGGAAAACCACTTTCCCACTCCATACCCCTTCTGGTTCCCCATCCATCTGCTGAGAGCTACTGCCATCATTCAATAAAGCCGTGCACTCATTCTCCAAGCCCACGTGTGATCCAGTTTTTCCAGTACACCAAGACAAGAATCCCAGGATACAGAAAGCCCTTTGTCTTTGCGATAAGGCAGAGGTTCTACTTCAGCTGAATGACACAAGCCACCTACAGATGGCAAAGCTAAAAGAGCACACTGTAACATGCCCACTGGGGCTTCAGGAGCTGTGAACATTCACCCCTAGATGCTGCTGTGGGGTCAGAGTTCATGCTCCCCATGACCAGACTGTCTGCCTGCTCCTACAAGGGGTGTTGAGCAGCGGGGCATTGAAGAAGCGAGTCACACCTCCATAGCACACCCTGCGAGGGGTCCAAGGGAACTTTGCCTGTTTCACAAGTACAAAATGAATGGTTAGACCCTAAAATTGTTAGGGTCCCTTCCAACTCTGAGACTCTCATCTAGGACTGGTAACCCCAGACAAAGGGTGACATTTACTGACAACCACTAATTCCATTCCTTATGCCAGCAAAGCATGAGTACCTCCAGAGTACTGCACAAGAGCCTCAATCCATCCCTTGGTTTTCAATTAAAGTATTTCTTACAGATCTCAAAGAAAGCCCATGCTGACAAAGTTAAGATTAACCCAAATGCTTTTGATGTTTATCAAATACCCGAGCTACGTCTTTGTCTTCCGTGGAAGAAACTGAGAACATTGTGATCATAGGATTTCAGCGACAGAAATCATTTACCCAGAATCACTTTCCTCCGCATGCCAATGCAGGGCTGATGATGGTGAAGACTGGAGTCACAGGCTTGGTAATGGGGAGGACCTCACTGAATGCTTTACCAGGTGTGACTTGCAAAGCAGCAAGTCACAAATCTTTCACAGACACCTAGAACCGAATTAAATCTGAAGAACAACAAAAATAATGTCATTCTTTTAAGAAAAGGTATTTTATAAAACCAAAGAATCAAAACAGAAGACCACAAAAAGGAGAAAGCTGGGAGGGACCCATCATGGTTTTTGTTTGTTTTGTTGTTGTTGTTGTTGTTGTTTTTGAGATGCAGTCTTCCTCCGTCGCCCAGGCTGGAGTGCAGTGGCGCCATCCACTGCACTGTAACCTCCACCTCCTGGGTTGAAGCGATTCTCCCACCTTACCCTCCTGAGAAGCTGGGATTACAGGCACCCACCACCATGCCTGGCTAATTTTTGTGTTTTTAGTAGAGATGGAGTTTCACCATGTTGTCCAGGCTGGTCTCAAGCTCCTGACCTCAAATGATCCGCTGACCTAGGTCTCTCAAAGTGCTGGGATTACAGGCGTGAGCCACCACGCCCGGCCTCGTCATCTTTTTTGTGACCAGTACTTTCTTTCTCAAAACACTACCTACCAGTCCTCTGTTATTCAAACTCCCCTTGGCTCAGATATACCAGAGAAAGGGGACCATCTCTCTCTCTTTACCATCATGGGCCACATATGGTACTTTTGAATAGGGGCAGATAGTCAGAACACGATTGAGACAAGAGTTATAGAGAGCTGCCCAGTGACTTTCAAATTATGAGACCTAAGACATTTACCCTGACCTATTCTAAGGCCCCTTTATACCCCGGGGCCACATAGATATAATTTCTTTATAGACACCCCTAATTCGTATATTATTGAGAAATGCTTTATTTTTTCATTTCTCCAGAGAAGAAGTGCTCACTTTTGTTCTTGTTTTTGTTTTTAACTGGCTTTGTTAGTCTTGGGCATGAGATGGTGTTTAATCCTTTTATCCACTTATTGAACAAATACATCAGGCACTGGGAATACAATTGAGCTGAACTGAACTGGTAAAATCATTGCCCTCAAGGAGCTGGCATTCAAGTGGCTGACATGATACCATTTTCTGTGTCTCAGAGGATGACCATGGAGAACTTGATCTAAATTGGGAACTTTGATGATGTATTTCATGTCAATGAGTCTGTTCTAAAAAGCAAAGAAAAACACACTGTGCTATATCATAGTGTTAGTATACAGATCTCTGTGGGGTTCTAAAAAGTCGGATTTTAAGGGACAAATTCAGATAGTTGAAATTCAAGGAGGCAAAGTGATGGAATATTTTACAAGCTCCTATGTGGGAGGTGAGGGACTGGATATAATGACAATCTGGCAAAACTCGGTAAATTATCTTCTGAATTGATTCAAATTTTTGCAGCAAGCCCTTCTGTGCAAATTTTTGTGACTTCTTTATGGTAATTAGTTTCATGGAATATTGCCAAATGGCATATTTTTCCTACTTCGAGCCACTTTCTAAGCACTCCTGGGAATGTCTGAAACATGAGATAAGCACTCTTAACCCAAAGTTTTATTAAAAAGTTTAATTAACACAAATGCCAATGACACATTCATTGCCATTAAGTATGTAGACTCTGTGTAAATCTGTGAACTACTGAGTGACTATAAAACCTACTTCCCTCAGCAACCACAGAAGCTTTATTTCTCTTCCTGAGCAGACATGGGAGCCCTCGGGATGTACCTTGCCATCTCCAGCCTCCCAGATCCTCAGGACTCCACTTCATGCACTGAAACATGGTAGTGGTTGTGAATTCCCTCTCGGCTCCTTCTGTGTCAAGCCCTCCCTCCCACTAGTACTGACCTTACCCTGCCGGTCCTTGTGCTTTTGATCTTCCTATTGCCCTCCAGGAAGCCTCAGGCCACGTGCGAACTTTCTCATTGTCTAACATCATCCCCAAATAAGAAACACGCATTTACTAAACATTCTCTCAAACTTCCAGAGCATAGAGAATTGCTTAATTTTTTTGTTGTTGTTCTGAGCACAATCCTCTACTAGAATCTTAGTTCTTCGAAGGCAGGGACCATCTTTTTATACGCCCTAGAATCTTCAGCATTGAACACTTTAGAAGCTGAACAATTTGCAGAATGAAGAAATGGAGTCATGGTCTTGTTTCTCATCTTCTCTTTGCTGTTTTAAAATGTTTTTTCTGGAGAGAATTGTCTTTTCCCATTATGTTCTCTGAGGTCCCTGTGTTCCCTCAGCCCTCTGCTCTCTCTTTAGACAATTCCTTATAGTATAATCATTTCTAATAAAAAATATACTAACTACTCAACATGCAACATGCAGAGTAACTGAAGGAGAGGTCTAAAAAGACTTTCTGAAACTTTAGGTTACACATGTCTTAGAGTTATCCTACCTGAAGAATGAAGGAGCTAGGATATTTCTGTACCAGGTCCTCTCAGTCAATGGTTGACAACTGGTTGGGTGGACGTAGAGCACTCATGTGTGGATACTTTTGTACTGCTGCAGAAGCAGAATGGGCTTCAATTAGCCAGGGAAAGTCT
Source organism: Mandrillus leucophaeus (assembly GCF_000951045.1). Classification (NCBI taxonomy): domain Eukaryota; kingdom Metazoa; phylum Chordata; class Mammalia; order Primates; family Cercopithecidae; genus Mandrillus; species Mandrillus leucophaeus. The sequence goes on from NW_012103854.1 coordinate 2,089,521, forward strand.
TTAGGCAATCTAATCTAAAGATTCTGAAACTTCAGGCAATGGCAGAGCCTACTACACATTGTTTAGCAGTTTCAGCTTAATCAGTGATCAGAAGAAAACATGAATATATTTACAAACACTAGCAGAGAGTATAAAGAGGCTATGGCAAAAGGAAGGAAGTGGAAAGAACACAAATCAGCAGAGCTCACAGCACCTGCATCAGTTGTCTAATTGCCACAAAAGTGCTGCATAGCAAAGAGCGGTGGCTTACAGGATAAACATTTATTTTTGCCCAAAGTCTCTGGGTTTGCTATGTTGTTTTGCTGATCTGGGCTGTACTTGGCTGAGAATAGCTGGATTTACTCATGTATCTGTGGTCGGCTGGTGAGTCAGCTAAGGGCTGGCTGATCTCAGATGGCTAGAGCCTCTGAGGAGTTGGGTTCCATATGTGCTTTTAGCCTCCAGGAAACTAGCCTAGACTTGTCTTTATGCAGGTATAAGACCTCTGAGAGAGTGAAAGCAAGAGCAAGCATGAGAGAGCAAGCATGTTCAGAAGCTCACCAAGCCTCATGAAGCCTAGGCTCAAAACTGGCACATTGTCACTTCCACCTCATTATGTTGGCCAGCTCAAATTTCAAAGCCAACATAGATATGAGGAATGGAAAAATATACTCTGTCTCTTGGCGGGAGGAGCTGCAAACTCACATTATAAAGGGTATGGATATAGAGAGGGGTATAAAATTGGAGCCATTTTTCAATCAAACCATCATACTTACCTCAGCCTCATTTTTTGTTTTAATTGAGACAGGATGTCACTCTGTCACCTAGGCTGGAGTGCAGCGGCACAATCTCAGCTCACTGCAACCTCTGCCCTACAGGCTCAAGTGATCCTCCCACCTCAGCCTCCTGAGTATCTGGGATTCCAGGCACATACCACCATGCCCAGCTAATTTTGTGTTTATTGTAGAAATGAAGTATCACCATTTTGTCCAGGGTGGTCTCAAACTCCTGGGCTCAAGCTATCCACCCATCTCAACCTCCCAAAATGCCAGGATTACAGGCATGAGCCACTGTACCTGGCCTCAATTTTTCATTTATCAGTAGCAAGGTATAAGCACAACAGTCTTAGTTTGAGTTCCTGTGGTTTCTGAGACAAGGATCCAATACAAGTGGTTTATTTCAATGGCAATGCTAGCAAACACTGATAGGAAGGTGAGGAGTTGAGAAAGGGAAGGAAGCAGCCAATAAAAGGTTTGTTATCAAGCAAGTTACTTACCATTGTGGATAACTGAAGCATATTCTTGCTAGAGAACTCACTTGGAGCCAGTATAGAATACACATCATAAAGTTATCCTACCTGAAGAATGAAGGAACTAGGATATTTCTGTACCAGCATCTCTCAGTCAATGGTTGACAACTGGTTGGGTGGACATAGAGCACTCATGTGTGGATACTTTTGTACTGCTGCAGAAGCAGAATGGGCTTCAATTAGCCAGGGAAAGTCTTCGGGCAAAGAATTTGCTGGAGCTGACAGTTACAAGGTGGGCAGCATACGCTAAAATGGGAAGGGCAACAAGATATGGCAGAACACTGATAGTGTTCATTATATCACTCAACAGCTTCTGCTGATTGCAATAAAATCTGCCAAAAGTTACAGTGTAGCCCAATGGAAAGATTATGAGCAAATCCTGTTTTTAGCTATGAACAAATTCCCTAACATTTCTGAGCCTCTCTTTCCTCAATAGTAGGTACTTCATGAGCATTTTTGTTTTTTTGAAGATGAAATTGAGATGGTAGGTTTATAGTGTCTGGTAAACAAATAAGTGCTGGATGTTAATGTCTATCAAGCTATTTTTGTTTCCATTCATTCATTCCTCAAGAGTTTGAGTAGAAATAAGCATATCTTTTAAAATCGGCTGGGCGCGGTGGCTCAAGCCTGTAATCCCAGCACTTTGGGAGGCCGAGACGGGCGGATCACGAGGTCGGGAGTTCGAGACCATCCTGGCTAACACGGTGAAACCCCGTCTCTACTAAAAAATACAAAAAACTAGCCGGGCGAGGTGGTGGGCGCGTGTAGTCCCAGCTACTCGGGAGGCTGAGGCAGGAGAATGGCATAAAAACCCGGGAGGCGGAGCTTGCAATGAGCTGAGATCCGGCCACTGCACTCCAGCCTGGGCGACACAGCGAGACTCCATCTCAAAAAAAAAAAAACAAAATATTTGTTTAGGCTCCCTGTTTCACACTTTGCCCGCTGCTGTGACATCTATGACAGACTCCCAATAGCAAAATACATACATTCAGGAACAGAATGGAACTTGGAAGTTTAAGAGACAGCAGCATAATTGACATCTATAGGCGACTACAGCTAACCACAGCTGCATACACATTGTTCTCAAACTCACATGGAATAGTCACCAAAATAGATCACATTCTGGGCCATAATACCCACCTTAACACACTTAATAGAAATCATACAGTGTCTGCTCTCAAGACCACAAGTGAGATTCAACTAGAAATCAATAACAGAAATATAACTGGAAAATGTCAAAATATGTGGAAATTAAATAATACGATTCTAAATAACATATAAGCCAAAGAAGAAATCTCAAGAGAGATTTTAAAATATTTTAAACTAAGTGAAAATGAAAATTCATCATATTAAAATTTGTGTGCTATAGCAAAAATAGTGCTTAGAGGGAAAATGATAGCATTTAATGCATATATTGGAAAAGAAGAAATAATCTAAAATCAGTAATCTACATTTTTACCTTAGGAAACTAGAAAAAGAAGAGCAAATTAAACCCAAAGTGAGCAGAATAAATAAGATAATAAAAATCAGAGTGGAAATCAATTAAATTGAAAACAAGAAATCAATAGAGAAAATCATTTAAACCAAAAGTGGTTCTTTGAAAAGACAGTAAAATCAATAAACTTTTAGCCAGGCTAATGAAGAAAATGGCAGAGAAGACACAAATTACTAACATCAGAAATGAAAGAGGGGACTGTAGAGAGTATTGACATTAAAAGGATAACAAAGGGTAGTATGAGCAACTGTATGCCCACAAATTTGATAACCTAGATGAAACAGACCAACTTCTTGAAAAACGTAAATCTGTCAAAATTCACACAATAATACATAGACAATGTGAGTAGTCCAATCTCTGTTAAAGAAATTTAATAATTAATAACCTTTTAAAGCAGAAAACACTGACCCAGATTGGTTCACCGGTGAATTAGAACAAACGTTTAACAAAGGAACCATTCTAATTCTCTACAATCCCTTTCAGAAAATAAAAGTAGAAAGAACACCTCCTAACTTATTCTATGAGGCTAGCATTGTCCTAATATTGAAACCAGATAAAGACATTACAAGAAAAGAAAGCTACAAACCAATATCTCTCACGAACATAGGTGCAATAATCTTCAACAAAATATTAGCAAATTGAATCCAACAATGTGTGAGCAGAATTATATATCATGACCAACTGGGACTTATCCCAGGTATGCGAGACTGGTTCCATATTCAAAAATCAGTTAAGGTAATCCATTATACCAATAGGTTAAAAAAGAAAAATCACATGATTATCAACAGATGCAGAAAAAGCATTTGACAAAATCCAACACCCATTCATAATAAAAATTTGCTAAACCCCCCAGAAATAGAAGGGAACTTCAACTTGATACAGAGTAGCCACAAAAAAACCCTAAAACTCACATCATAATTAATGATGAGAAATTCAAAGCTTTCCCCCTAAACCAGGAACAAGATGTCCCTTCTTACCACTTGTTTTCAATGTGGTACTGGAAGTCTTAGCTAATGCAATAAGTCACAAAAAGGAAATAAAAAGTATATACAAATTGGGAAGGAAAAAATAAAACTGTCTTTGTTTGCAGATGACATGATCATTTATGTAGAAAATCCAAAAGAATAAACAGCAACAGAAAACCTCCTGAATCTAATATGAAGTTACAACAAGGTTGCAGGATACAATGTTATTATGCAGAAGTCAATTGCTTTCTTATCTACCAGCAATGAACAAGTGAGATTTGAAATGAAAAACATGGTGGGTGTGTTGGCTCAGGCCTGTAATTTCAGCATTTTGGGAGGTCAAGGGAAGTGGATCGCTTGAGATCAGGAGTTCAAGACCAGCCTGAGCAATGTGGCAAACTCCATTTCTACAAAAAAAACACAAAAATCAGCCAGGCATGGTGTCGCATGCCTGTGGTCCCAGCTACTCAGGAGGCTGAAATGAAAGGATTGCTTGAGCCTAGGTGATCAAGGCTGCAGTGAGCCATGCTTGTGCCACTGCACTCCAGTCTGGACTACAGAGCGAGATTCTGTCTCAAAAAAAAAAAAAAAAAAAAAAAACCGTAATACCATTTACTATTTATCTTAGTAACCTGGAAATTAAATACTTAGGTATAAACCCAACAACATATGTAGAATATCTATTAAAGAAAACTACAAAACTCTGATGAATGAAATCAAAGAGGAAGTAAATGGAGAGATTTTTAATGTTCATGAATAGGAAGACTCAATATTGTTAAGATGTCAATTCTTCCCAACTTGATCTATAGATTCAATACAATCCCAATCAAAATTCCAGCAAATTATCTGTGGGATTTTAAAGTTTATATGGAGAGGCAAAAGACCCACAATAGCCAATACAATATTGAAAAACAAAGCTAAAGGACTGACTTTCCCCAATTCAAGGCATCATATAAAGCTACAGTAATCAAGACAGTGTGATATTGGCAAAAGAATAGAAAAATAATGAAACACAATAGACAGTGCAGAAATAAATCCATATAAATATAGTCAACTGATCTTTGACAAAGGAACAAAGGCAATAGGATGGAACAAATATAGCCGTTTCAACAAATAGTGCTGTAACAACTGGACTTCCGCTTGTAAAAAAATAAGTCTAGATATAAACCTTATACCCTTCATAAAAATTAACTCAAAATAGACCATAGACCTAAGTGTGAAATGCAAAACTACCAAATTCCTAGAAGATAAGAGAAAACCCAAATGACTTTGGATATGAAGGTAGCTTTTTTAATACAACATCAAAGGCACTATCCCCCCAAAAATGATAAACTCTAGCTTCATTAAAATTAAAAATGTCTGCTCTGTGAAAGACAATGTTAATATAACGAAAAGACAAACGACAGACTGGGAGAAAAATATTTGCAAAAGACACATCAGATAAAAGACTGTTATCCAAAATATACAAAGAACATTTTAAAAAATCAACTATAGGAAAACAAACAACTCAATTAAAAACGGGCCAAAGACCTTAACAGACACCTCATAAAAGAAGGTTTGCAGATGGAAATAAGCAAATGAAAAGATATTCCATATCATGTGTCATCAGGGAAATACAAATTAAAACAACAGCCTGACACCACTACTACACACCAGAATGGTTAAATGCAGAACACTGACAATACCAAATGCTGACAAGGATGTGGAGCAATAGAAACTCTCATTCATTGCTTGTGGGAATGTAAAGTGGTATAACCTCTTTGGGAGACAGTTTGGCAGTTTCTTAGAAAACTCTTACCATATAATCCAGCAATTGTGTTCCTTGGTATTTACCCAAAGGAGTTGAAAACCTATGTCCAAAAAAACCTGTATACAGATGTTTAGAGCAACATTATTCATAATTGACAAAATTTGGAAGCACCAAAATTTTCTTTAGTAGGTGAATAGATAATCTATGTACATTCAAACAATGAAATATTATTCAGTGCTAAAAACAATTACACTATCAAGCCATGAAAAGTCATGGAGTAAACTTAAATCCACATTACTAAGTGAAAGAAGCCAGGCTGGTAAGTGAAAGAAGCCGGTGTGAAAACTACATACTATGTGATTCCAACTATATCACATCTTAGAAAAAAACAAAGTTGAAGGACTGAGAATGATTTTTTTTTTTTTTTTTGAGATGGAGTCTCGCTCTGTTGCCCAGGCTGTAGTGCAGTGGTGTGATCTTGGCTCACTGCAACCTCCACCTCCCGGGTTCAAGTGATTCTCGTGCCTCAGCTTCCCAGGTAGCTGGAATTACAGGCAGCCAGGACCACACCTGGCTAATTTTTGTATTTTTAGTAGAGACAGGGTTTCACCATGTTGACCAGGCTGGTCTCCAACTCCTCACTTTAGGTGACCTGCCCACCTCGGCCTTCCAAAGTGCTGGGATTACAGGCATGAGCCACCCTAATTTTTTTTTTTTTTTTTTTTTTTACTATTGAGAATATAAAAAGATCGGTGGTTACCAGAATATAAGGGGGTGGTGACAAATAAGCAGAGCACAGAGGATTTCTAGAGCAGTGAAAATACTCTGTATGATACTATATTGGTGGACACATGTGGTTAAACTTCTGTCAAAACTCACAGAATGTACAACACCAAGAAAAAACCCTAATGTAAACTCTGGACTTTGGGCGTTTATGATGTGTCAATGTTAATTTATCAATTGCCATATATACACCACTTTTGTGGGGGATATTGATAATGGAGAATGCTATACATGTGTCAGCAGAGAGGATGTAAGGGAAATCTCTGCACTTTCCACTCAGTTTTGCTGTGAACCTAAAACTGCTCCAAAATAATAATAATAAAAGTTGTATTAAAAAATAAGGAAAAAAAAGAAACAGTAACATCTTCACGTAGCTTGATAACACGGTAAGTGTTCCCACAAGTAGTTTTTCTCGCGCAGTGAAACTGGACCAACACTAACCAAATGGGATAGAAAATGGCTCCCTCCTCTGCACAGACAGAATTGAAAATGCAGTATCAGCAGCCAGCACCGATTTAATTATGTTGTGCTTTTCTCTGAAGTCACTCCTTCCTCAGTCTTTATGAAGGACGTCCAGACCAATGCTTATCTTGTTTGTTCTTTACTGATGACCTTTCACGATTGGTAACAGTTTAATGAAATTATAATGTTAAAATAGAATTCCCTTTGACTTTGAAGTCTGTGTTTTAGACTTTTTGCTCCTTTTCAGAAAGCAAGGGGCCACTCTGGGTAGGAAGGCAGGGAGAACAAGATGGAAGCAAACTGCTTGTGCTATGAGGAGAGGCTAAGACTAGATCACCGCGCAGGCAGGCTCTCAGATGTGTATGTACTCACACATTCCATTATACTCAGACACTTCATTTGGTTCCACAAACTTAAGCAATGTACTTGAAGACAGTAGTTTGGTTTCTACTGCAGGACTAAGAATAAGCTTTTTCACAGCATCAAACCTTTAAAACTTGAAGAGATTATTTGGGTCATTTTATTGCCTCCAGGCAAGTCCTCCTGGAAACCATCTGCCTTAGATGAGAATTTCCTCTACTGAAAAGCCAAGGGAGTTGCTGAGGGTCCTGAGGACAACCCCGTAGGGAGCTGTTCTTTTGGTCTAAATAAACTCCTTTTGTTATTCTATAATTTTGAAAAAATTCCCTTTGTTCTGTCCCTGACAGAAAGAGTATCATCTTCTCCATATTGTATTTTCATTTTTTTTCATATTTTCTCAGCATTCTCTTACCAGAATTTCCTCATAGCTTTAATTTTCTATGAGTATTTTAGTGTAGTTCTTTCCAGATTTGCTTCAAGTACTCTTTAAACTTTCTTGATTGTGAAGTTCAACTCTGGACTTCAGGGAGACATTGTGTGTAAATCAGAGTAGGTGAGTGATATGGTTTGGCTGTGTCGTCACCCAAATCTCATCTTGAATTGTAGTTCCCATAATCCCCATGCGTCATGGGAGGGACCCAGTGGGAGATAATTGAATCATGGGGGTGGTTATCTCCATGCTGTTCTCATGATCGTGAATTCTCATGACATCTGATGGTTTCATAAGGGACTTTTCCCCACTTCGCTTTCCACTTCTCCTTGCTGCCGCCGTGTGAAGGATGTATTTGCTTCCCCTTCTGCCATGATTGTAAGTTTTCTGAGGCCTCCCCAGCTCTGTGGAACTGTGAGTCAATTAAATCTCTTTCCTTTATAAATTATCCAGTCTTGGTTATTTCTTCATAGCGGCATGAGAATGGATTAATACAGTGGGGTTGCAGGGAACTCTTCCAGGATTAATTTTTTTTGGGGGGGAAAGAATAAAGCCTTTCTTCTACCCCATTATGAGTGACATGGTTTGGATATTTGTCACCTCCAAATCTGAAGTTGAAATGTAATCCCTAATGTTGGCGGAGGGCCTCGTAGGAGGTGTTGGGTCATTGGGGCAGATCCTTCATGAATGGCTTGGTGCCATCCCCTTGATAATGAGTGGGTTTTCACTCTGGTAGTTCATGTAACAACCAGTTGTTTAAAGAGCCTGGCACCTCCCCCTTCCGCTTGCTTCTGCTCATGCCATGTGACACTCCTGCTCCCACTTTGCCTTCTGCCATGAGCAAAAGCCCCCTGAGGCCTCACTAGAAGCCAAGCAGATGACACCATGCTTCCCATATAGCCATGAGCCAATTAAACCTCTTTATACATTACCCAGCCTCAGCTATTTCTTTATAGCAATGCAAGAAAGGGCTAATACAATCAGAGATGAGACAACATGCAAATGTTCTAGAAAGAGATAGTGCCAGGGTCTTAAAATCATATAGACATGAATGATATCAGTTCTTTTCCAGGAAACTTTGAGTAGGAGTGTGTGCACACAGGGTACCTCTAGGAAGAAAAGTGAAAGAACACAAAAGGGTGTTTGTCATTCTTTGAGGCCATTCTAAACCTTTTAAACATCCTTTCCATGTTTAGGAATTTCTCATAACCTCTAATCTCTGTTTTGCTTCCCCAGTATTAAAACAAAGTACTATTTGCATCCCAGTGGGAGTAGAATTTAAAAAATAAAAATTAGAAAAAAAAGAGATAAAAGTACTGCTTTCCAGCAATTCTTGCAGCTGGGTACAATCTTGCACAATGTGCATTGTGCACACTGGTGAGATTTCCACTTAGAAAAGTGTGCCTTGAGAAAGGACATCACTTGGCAAAGCTAATGATGTAGGCATCTGTTGCATGGAGGCATAGGTGCTAACAGAACTTCTAGGAGTCTAGTTCCAAGTCCTCAATGTGAACTGCCCTATCTAGTCCTCCAATGGCAGCTGCAGAGTCTTTATAGAAGCAATCCCATGGTTTGGGCACTCCTCCTAGCTGCAAACTAACCCTTAATAAATTCGTTTTCTGCTTATACTAGCTGCAGTGAGTCCTCTTGCTGCATCTGAAAAGACTGACAGATACAATATTGTTTCAATAATACTGTTCTCCTGTGGACTTGCTTCGAGTCTAATAATACTCAGTGGACTTTTCATTCTGTAGGAATTCCTACCAGGCTCTTCAAAAATACCACAGCTGTGTCCCTGTGGAGACAAACCCATGGGATCTGAGTATTGATGTGGCCCTTTTAAAAATTATAAATAATTCTCTCTGATACATTGCTTTCTGAATTCAGAGGATTAATGCAGCAGAGAAAGGACAAAAACAAATCCAAGTTGAATACTAAGTTAGATTGCCTGACCTAAATTAGAGAGTGAGCTCCCATAAGTCTTCTGTAAGTTTAAGAGACAGCAGATTTGGTGACACTAGGATGTACAGCGAAAAAAGTTGGTGCCTCCTCAAGTTCTGCTAAAACAGTGGTTTACAACCTTGGCTGCATATTGGAATCACCTGGGAAATTTTTTTAAAATGTGAATGTCTGGGCCCCACTCTTAGGAACTCTGCTTTTATTGGTCTGGAGTATGGCCTGAGCATCTCAAATTTTTTTTTTTTTTTTCTTCGAGACAGAGTCTCGCTCTGTCACCCAGGCTGGAATGCAGTGGCATGGTCTCGGCTCACTGCAACCTCCGCCTCCCGGGTTCAAGCAATTCTCTGCCTCAGCCCCCCGAGTAGCTGGGATTACAAGTGCCCAACACCACACCCGGCTAATTGTTTTGTATTTTTTAGTAGAGACACGGTTTCACCATCTTGGCCAGGCTGGTCTAGAACTCCTGACCTAGTGATTCACCTGCCTCGGCCTCCCAAAGTGCTGGGATTACAGGCATCAGCCACCGCGCCTGGCCGAGCATCTCTATCTTTTAAAAGTTTGCCAAGTAATTCTAAGACCATGGTTGGAGACCTCCGTATGAGTGTGAATTCAAGCTGTAACTCTTCTGGTGACGTAACTATGGCTATTGGCCATATAGCCAATGTTTTGTATAGATGTGTCTTTATGCAATAAAAGTGCATGTACATGAGAATATGCATCAAATAATATGTTAACTGTCATAGAGGGTGGCAGCACCAACAATAACCCATTCACATAACAGCTGCCTTAGTCTAAGGAGCACCGCTCACCTGATTTGTCCAGTGTGCTCACTAAGAGCGTGATTCCATATGTTGGTTGAATCCATCTGGTATAGATACTTCTTCCTCAATATCTGCAACAGTTCATTTAACACGGGACTTTATAAAATAAATAAGAGGATTAGTTGAGGAGCGACCCAACTCTATGGCATGCATTTGATACCACTTTGTAAAATGTGGACACACTGACACACACACACACACACACACACACATATACACACAGAATAATTTAAATTAGCTACCGGTGTGATCTAGAATGAGTTGTGGGGAAAATAGAGGCACTGGGTTGGCTTTTAGTCGCACCCAGGAGGCCAGCAGCCTCTGAGGAGAGAGATGTTCCAGGAGAATAGATGGTGACCAGAGTAGCAGAGGGATTGCCCAAGAATGGAAAACCAAGAGTCAAAAATGGCCGAAGTAGAGGTCATTCTCATAGCAAAGCAAGAGAAGCCAAGAGACTAGAACCATGTAGTAAATGAACATCATGCCAGTTCAAATAAACACAGGCTCAGAAGTGAATGTAAGAATGAGAACAAGTAACTAAAATAAGGCACACTGGGCTAAATAAACTCGAGTGCATGACGAGAATGGAGGCCAGTTAGTCAGAATGGGAAGGATGGAGACCTGGAAGAAGGAAAACATAGAAAGATCAGTTTCATCTAACTGAAACCCCAAAGCTTGTGCAACCTCACAGGAGGGTGCTGCCTGCCCAGCTCTTCCTGGAATCCTTGTTCCCAGGGACAGCTTCTGACACCTCCTCCAGAGGGTGTTGATAAGACATTCCACCAAGACTCTCCTGGACTGAGGCCAGGTCCTTTGTAAAATTGTCTGGCTTTTTTTCTTCTTCTTCCTGGTCTTGTCCAGTCTGTATTTCTTTTTTGTTTTGTTTGTTTGTTGCACACTGGTCAGTCACTTCTAGTACCAGAAGGATATAGAAACTATACCACACTCTCAGGCTCTCAGTTGGCAATTATTTACAGTTCAGTGTACTATACTTTCAGTCACAGTCTTCAGCTACATGTATTACTGTCTGCTCTTTTAGAAATCAGTGAAATGAAGCTTATGTAAAAGCTATTACAAAAATGTACAAGACATATGAAGAAAACTGTAGACTTTTTGTTAAAGAAATCCAAAAGAAAACCTAAATAGAGATTTTCCTGGTAGAGAGATACAATATAGTAAAGATGTATTCATAGAGAAATGGACAGGTACATTCATGAAACAAAAGTGCAAATCTAGAAACAGACTTATGTACATAGAGAAATTTCATATGTGATAAATAAGGCATTCCTAATCAGTGCCAAAAAGACATTATTTGAAGTGTTGGGACAACTGGTTTTCCAGCTGCAGAAAAATAGCCAGATTCCTACCTTAACCACAGATCAGCCATTTTGGACAAAGAGAGAGAGGACTGTCCTGGGATAACTTCAGGGTCATTGTGTACTGGCTGGCACCAGTCTGCATTGTGTTACCACCTACTGAAATGGAGGAAGAAAAGGATAAGATTAATCTGAGATAGGAGCTTCTTCTGTTTGTAGTACCAAGAACTGGGCTCAATGAGGATGGCCTCAGAATAATGCTCAGGAAAAACAACACATTTGAGTAAGGGAACTGGTCAATCTTCCCATTACAAATACCTTTATGATACCTGGAAATTTTGGTTTACCTTATTTTAAAATCTTCTTACTTATTTCTGGAAAAAAAAAAAAAAAAGATACAGAACGGGTGTTGGTAAACTACTGCCAGCAGGCCAGTTTTGACCCCGAGTCTGTTTTTGAAAGGAAAGTTCACTGGGATGCAGCTATGCTCATTCATTTATGTATTGTCTGTGGCTGCTTTTGCACTATAACAGCAGAACTGAGTAACTGCAAGAAAGACCCTACGACTGATGAAACCAAAAATATTACTATTTGTCTCTTTACATAAAAAGTTTCCCAGCAGCTGATATAGCCCAACTCTTTCAAGCACTAACGTTATAGAAGAAAAGTAGGATAGCTGAATGGAAAGGGCTGTGGATTGGGAAAAAGAGCAGAAGTGATTTACTCTAGAGAATCAGATCTACTCCCATCAACTAACTCTTTAGACAAATGTAGACTTGGCTTTAATGTCCCTATGTTTCAGTCTCTTAATTTCCAATAATGGCATTGGAAATAAAATTCTTTTAACATCTGAAGACTATAATTCTAGAATGGTCTCAATAAGTTAAAAAGTAGAAATCAATGTGAAATTCATTACATACTATTACATTTCATTGTAAAGGGTGTATCTCCTTATTTTCAAATAACAGAATTGTTTTGTAAGGCTTATTGTGATGGAAAGAAAAGCTAAGAACTTAGAATCTCAAATCTGAGCACTGATGAGAAATAAAATTGCACTTCACATTTTTCAGGGCTTTTATTTTAACTCTTCAAACACATCAGTAATTTGACTCTTTGCCATGGAGAGACAATTGCATGTATTTGCATTTTTTCTGTGTGTGAGAATTTAATTTTTTACAACCCGCTGTGTTTTTCAGGCCCTTTAACTAATAGGCTTTTATCACCTTATGATTGCCTAATTTTCTCCTAATTGCTTTATGACAATACAATTTATTTTGATCACTCCCACCCTGCGGTTTTACTTTGTAATGAAGGACTTTACGAATTTATATGTATTACCATGCATCAGCCTAATTTTTCAATCCCTCTTCTTCCTCACAAGTGGAAGAATAAAATTGGAGTAAGCCAAAAGAGCCATAGGGTGCCTATGCTTCCGGTGTGGGAAAATATCTGCACATGGAGTTTCCATTCTCCCAATCAGCCTCGGAGTGTGCACACTTGCCACAGAGGCCTTTTTGGTGATCTCCATGTGGCTTTTCGTGACGTTTATACATATGCACACATTGTATATGAAGAGAGCAATCAGGCCAAGGCCATTTAGAAGTGCAGGGACCCCCTTGGTTTGTGATTTGGGCCTGATCTCCCCATACACTGTATTTATTAGATTTTGAATTTGGATGAAGTGGAAGAGTTCATTGTTTTGAGAACAACCTGAATAAGTTCAGAATTGATTTTCAAAACAGCCTTTTCTTCCCATTGTAAATTCTACAGTGAAGGTTTCTAACGAGCCATTTTGTAAGTCGAAATGTACTCTAGGTGTACTCAGTTCAGTTCAGCATGAATGCGTCATGCGTCTCTATTATTGACTGATTTCATTTCTATTATTGACTGATTTCGTTCTCGCTGTTGAAGATATATAAAAATTCACAGAAGGTGAAATCTAATAATATGGGGAACAGCACTGAACAGGATGTGGTCACACATCCCTAAAATAAAAAACAGACAACAATCCACTGTTTTGTACACTGTTTTAATTATTTAGTAATAGCTACCATTTTTTGAGTGTCAACTTTGTGGCAGACACTTTATATGCCTGACATTTTATTCAGTCTTTAAGTGGATTTAATAATAGTAAGATCTGCTTTATTCCCATTTATGAATTGCGTTGACCAAAGTTCCACAGATGATATATGGCAGAGTTGGGGTTCATGACCAATATTCCAAAGCCCTGCTCTCCCAAGTGTCTGCTTGGACTTTAAAGTACTTTCTCCTTCATCAGTTCATTTGGTAGCTATAGCAACCCTGAGAAGGTGGCAGAGCAAAGCATCATGTTCTCCTTTTTTCTAGACGAAACCTAGGGAATGAGTAGTTTTGGTTCCCAGTATTATAACAGATAGAGTCAGCCAAGCCAGGCTTCCTCACTCCTGATTCAGTGTTCTTTCAATAAAGATAATTTTTATTAAAACCTATAATCAAAGTAGATAGTTTAGTGAAAACCTTACGATAAATCTGAGCACTTGTACTTTCACAAGTCTTAGCTCAGCAACTAATGGATGATAGGAGGCCTTCTTCTGGTTCCTTGACTAGTTATTAGCTGTATGGCCTTACACAAGTGGCTTAACCTTTTTAGGCTTCCTCATCCTCATCTGTAGAATAACGTGATTGAACTAGATGGTCCCTGAGGTTTGCTCTAGACCTGGGGCCTGTGACTCTCTGCCCCATAACCTGTGTGGTAGTATCGCCATGAGCCAGGTGGCCTGGAGACAAAAACTCTATTTGCTTAGATTGTACCATTATGCAGAGAAAATACAAGGAGTAGTTTTATTTAAATTTACAGACAGAATGGTGCTTGAGTCCATACCTGCAATTATCTAGTGAATTTGGGCCATGTGGACAAAAAGTTCAGGTAATTCAGGTCCAGCTGAAGTTTAATGCATAGATAAAATGAGATAGCAGGTGCCTTTTAGAAAATGAAACATGCTGCTTTAAGAGTCAAAAGATGATATTTAGGTTTTTGTTTGTTTGTTTGTTTTTTGAGATGGAGTCTCACTCTGTCACCCAGGCTGGAGTGCAGTGGCATAATCTTGGCTCACTGCAAGTTCTGCCTCCGAAAATGAAACGTGCTGCTTTAAGAGTCAAAAGATGATATTTAGGCTTTTGTTTGTTTGTTTGTTTTTTGAGATGGAGTCTCACTCTGCCGCCCAGGCTGGAGTGCAGTGGCATGATCTTGGCTCACTGCAAGTTCTGCCTCCTAGGTTCAAGCGATTCTCCTGCCTCAGCCTCCTGAGTAGGTGGGATTACAGGCACCCACCACCACACCCAGCTAATTTTTGTATTTTTAGTAGTGACAGGGTTTCACCATATTGACCAGCATGGTCTCAATCTCCTGCCCTCATGATCCACCCATCTTGGCCTTCTCAAAGTGCTGGGATTACAGACATGAGCCACCACGCCTGGCCAAAAGATGATATTTAGTTTTAATTTGAATTAGCAGAATAGTTATTTCAACTCCCTGCTTTGTCCTATTTGCAATGTCACAACATTACACCAAAAACTCCTACTCTGTTGATCATGTTAGAGTTTCGTACATTTCTCACCAACACTACAACAAAGCATACAAGAGGTACATAGATGAAGATTATGGATTGCTTTCTCAGCTTAGTCACAATTATAACTGCTAACTTTTATTGGGCACTTATATTCTAGCTGTTTCACTTGACTCGCTTCATCTGATACCTGCAACAATCCTGAGAAGTCAGTACTGTTATCAACTTTTTAATTAATCAAGTCACTAAAGCTTTAAACTTGAGATTTTGGGTAATCTTCTCATGATCACACAGGTCAGCAAACTAAAACCAGAATCTGAACCTAGGGAGTGGGCCACTGAAGCACATGCCCATAAGTGGAATACACACTGTGCATCAGAGCCCTGAGGAAGAGCACAGGACAGGACGGGTGTGTGGTCCTGGACTCGGAGAGCTTACTGAATGCCAGAGGGTTGGGGGAAAGACTGATTTGGGTCATTATAAGCAGGATGACTATGATGAAAGGGTAGTGTGGGAAATTGTATTTTAATTGGGGGAGAAAAAAGCAGTGAGGTAGAAAACAGAGAGAGATGTGAGGGAAAAAAAAAGAAAATATTCTGGTTGGCCCACAAGGTGGTGGGTGGGTGACTAATGGCTCTAGGATATAACCGCACCACCCCGAGAGCAGGTAGATCCCCTCAGAGCCCCTCCAGGGAGTCCCCCTGGAATCACTGAAGTCCCTAATGATGAACCAGAGTATGCAAGGAAAGTCTAAATCATGTTTAATGAACAAAATAAAAAGAAGTGCCTAGCACATTTTAGGAAAATAATGGCAGTTGACATTTACTAAACCACCGCCAGCTGCCCGGTGCTGTTCTAAGCACTAGGCATGTGTTAACAACCTTATGACCCAGGTAACATTATAACCCTGAGGTGATATATGAGAAACTGAAGTACAGAGACGTTAATCAGTCGAGCTTCCTCACTGGTGAGCAACAGTGATAGAGCTCGCATTTAAACCTAGGCAGTCTGGATCATAGCCTTCTCTGTTAACTATCACTCTCTGTAAAGTTTTCATCCAGAGGGATGTTTATAAAGCCCATGGAGTCAACTTTTCTAGATAACTAAGCAATTCATTTTATTAATACAATATTTTGATTTCATGGTTTTGAAATTCCATTTACAAAACCATTGGGTTACACAACTGATGAAATTGTCTTTGACTTCATTGAACATATGCCTGTTCACAGATACCAATAAAGTCACTTCAACTTTCATCATACCAGTGTAGACAGACTTAATAGAAGCAACTGCATGGTAATATTAGCAATATGTCAGTGTAAAAGCAATAAAGTCACATGATTGCTGAAAAGAAATGAAATGTCTATTTCCTGTGAAATACATGTCATTTAATCTATTCTTAGTTTTTATAACTGTGGTTGAAGAGCAGTGAAATACAATGCCAAGCACCACATTAAAACAAAACCATAACAACCAGTGTTTGGTTCCTAGAAGAAAGTAGTGCTGTTATCAGTCAGAAATGATAAATAATGCAAAGAAAAAGCCTTGAGATTCTAACCCTTCTAGTCATAGGCACAGATCTGAAGCAGTAAAACGGGCCCCCTGGATGGCCCAGTGGAGCTGTGGGATAATGAGACTGGCTTGCAGCCACAGCTGTGGGTTACTCCAGTCCCCAAACCCACAAGTCATCCCGCAGCTACTATCCCTGCCTTGAGGCAACCTTCAATTTCAGAAGGGCACAGAATCAAACAGAAAGAAATTAGTGTGGCAGAACCTTGAAAAGAAACCAATAGCCAGGATCTAGAGTTTTTTGCAGAAAGCCAGGATTTCCTTATTTGCAGGGAGAAACAACAAGAACAATTAAAAGTTTCAAATCATGTACAATTACTTTCAAGTTGGGGTTGGTGAAACATAAATAAATTTCATATTAGAGCTTTAGCCCAAGTCCGGTGCTGTTTGTTTGTTTTAGGGAACACTGCTTTCATCTTTGTGGAGGATGTCATAAAAGCACATTTCAAAAAATTACTATTGGCACCCAGTTTCCTATTTGATTACATTTTGGCACACAGCTCTGCTAGTAATATAGAGCCCCTATCTCAGTCCCTCTGATTGGAAGATAATCAGATGTACCACCTACCTTTTACCACTCCCACCCCCTATGCTGGAGCAATCTTAAATTGCGGAAGCCACAAGAAATAACTCAAATTATTTCAGAAAGTCGGTACTTTCCATTTTCGTTTACTTCAAGCAAATTCATCAGGCCCTCTTGAAACAGCGACAGTAAGAGCACTAGGAGTTAGAAGCACCAGATACCAATTACAAGCTGAGAACTAAATGCCATAATTAACGAGACATACACTTTAATCTAAAATAAGTCAAAAATGTTGCTGGATAAAGAAAAAAGTAAAATAAAACTCCATAATTATACTAAATTGGTGTACAATGGATAGGTTTCCCACCTATCAAACAAGAAAGGTGGTTATGTCTTTGAGATACTGTAGTCAAGTGTTTTATAATTAACGTTTAACTCTGAATAAAGATCTCACATTAACAAACATACAAGTCAATTGCACACTTGAACCTCAGAGACTGATGCACATCAGTGGCACCCACCGACACCAATTTCAAATCAATTCTTAAAAACAAGGTTATGTATCGTTTTCATAATCACCACACTGATACAATGTGTCATGCATATTTTTCTCATATACACATCCCCAGTTTCCTTTGTTCTTTGCAGATGAGTTCATGGTTTCCCACCTGGCTAGTTCCCCTATTAGTTGGACCAGCAGGACCCCACCTGGTCCTCAACCTAATGTGCTTTACCTCCCTACCAGGTTTTGAACACTACGTACAATACAGGACCACACAAGGGTTATGCCTAGGAGCAGAGTGAACCAGAAGGGGTTGTGGGAGGCAGGTTCTGTAGTAACAAGAGGGTGACATGTAGAAGAATACATGCTCTTTGGTGCTTTTCCTTGATGTCTATTAATTTCAATAAATTTCTTTTTGGAAATCAATGCTGTTAATATATGCATTGACTTTTCATTGAGGGCAAGGCTTACGTCCTTTTAGCAGACTTCTAGAATACATGTAAACAACATTGCAACACTAATAGACTTAACGGTTTGTTTTTCTGTCTTAACAAAGATTGGTGGGTACATTTGGGGAAGATAAAGAGAAAGAGAGAGAGAGAAAGGGAGCGATAAACAGAAAGAGAAAGAAACAAAAAACATGGAACGATTCTCCATTAATTTTGAAAGCTTCTACCAGGATCAGGGCAATATGAAAAGAGGAAAATAGACAGATAGATGAAGGGCATTGTGATCATAAAACGAATGTATCAAGGTTAAAGTATTTTTCTAATCCCAGGCTGCAGGAGGAAAGCTACTGCTAATGAAGTCCTTCCGTGAAGTTTTATTCACTAGCTTGCTCTTTACAAATGGAAACAGAAGTGCAGCCTGGAGACCAATTACAAATCACTCTTCTGATTCTTTTAATCCCTTTGTTTCCATTTTTGATCAAAATAAAGATTTTTTTTTAGACAGAAAAAGGAAAGAACTTATAAGTAGTCTAAATCTTCAGCCAAAAAGAAAGGCCTTGGCTAGAATTGTTTCTCCCTCTCACCTTTTAACCCACTTACTGACCTCTTTCGCATCTGTTTCGTGATGCTGGAAAGTATTTGCTACCAAGTAAACTCAAGGCAGTTGATGTGAACACAGTCATGTTTGCATTTTCCATGTGACTGATGAGGCCACTACATGATCCAAAACCTAAAAGCAAGATCTTGCTCAAATACCTGCTCAACCAAGAGAAAAATTGAAGGAAATCATCCACTATAGTTACTTTCTCCAGTGATGATGATGATGATGATGATGATGACAATAGCTAACATCCACTCAGCACTTAGATGCCAGGCACATAAGGCACCTAATACTTATTCTCACAGTGGCTCCATGAGGTGAGTACTATATAGCATTTTGCATAGGAGAGCAAGCTTGGAGGTAACTTGACCAAGGTCATACAGCCAGAACATAGTGGAGCAGAGATGTTCAACCTTGGGCAATGTATTGTAAGGCTTGAAATTTCAAGTGCTGCCTGAACATCTTTGAGCCTCACTGGGCCCCAGAAGCATAACCATGAAATTTCCCTGTTCTCACCACATATGCCTGTCTCCCTGCCTGCCCCCGACCCCCACAGGACTCAGCAGGAGAGGCTTCCCCCCTGGCTAGCTCCCCTATTAGTTGGACCAGCTGAACCCCACCTGGTCCTCAACCTAATGTCTTTTACCTCCCTGCCAGCTTTTGAAACTACTGAAACAAGCCAACCTCATCCTTCCACAGGAACCAAGGTGCATTTCACCCCCTTGTTACTATAGAGCCTGCCTCCCACAGCCCCTTCTGGTTCACTCTGCTCCCAAGAAAAACCCTTGTGTGATCCTGTATTCTGTGGAGTGTTCACCTCCCCGAGGCAGTGAGTATATGTGACTAACAAACAGCTGTTGATTTCATCTGTCTAGTGTTGGGTGCCATGTGTCGGGCCACCTCCTTCACAAAAAACATGAATAGGACGTGTCAGAACAGGCAAGAGACTCTAATCCCTGAGAATTTAACCACTGCATGTAATATCTCTTTGAAGTCAGAAAGAAATACGGAGGCTCTCTTGCAGCCAACTTGGCCTCTCTTTTTTCAGGTGTTCTCTCTCCATACCCTTGCCCTGCTGCCAGGGTTGTGCTGCTTGGGGCCAGGGACAGTGCCTAAGAGGCAAAAAGACCCATAGGAAAGGTACTGGATGGTGGTCAGTGCTGATGTGATGAGAGCTGGGCTACTGAATGGCAGGCCAAGGCTCTGAATCAACTGCATCATGAGGCCAGTGCTGTTTTCAAATAAACAAGGTCACTTATTTAAAGACAGCTATCACCACGCTTGGAGATCCACCACCAGTGACACCCTCCCTTGCTTTTATCAGGAGAAAGAAGCCACTAGGATGTAGTGAAGTGATTCTCACAGATGGTCCTTAAGATCTCACTCATGCAGGTGACCTGGGCATATGAGCAGCTGAGTTGAATCCTGGATGTGTCCTGGACTTTGTAGCTCTGAGCAAAACCAAGACCTGGAGAGATGCATTGTGAAAAGAACATGATTTAGGCTTAAGTGTCAACTTAAACATTCACTAGCTATGTGAATTTGAGAGCTACTCAATGTTTCTGAGCCTCAGTTACTTCATCTGTAAGGTAGATGAGGTAACTTACAAGGCTTCTGCAAAATTAAGTAGGATAATGGGTGTCAAGCACCTGGCACATAGTGAGGACACAGTAGGGGGAGGAATCAGGAGGTCTCCTCACCATTGTGTTTTAGGTCCACTGTAGGCTCTATCTAGATCTGTGTCCCTGGGGGAGTAGAGACTGGACAGCAAATCAATGTTAATATATGGGAGTGGTCAAAAGTGCTAAGATTCAGATGGATTCAGAGTCTGGAGATGCAGATCCTCTCCCTGTCACAAGTTTTGCCAAATGTCTATGCCATAACACCACTTTTTATAAAGTGAACTTTTATGGCTATAGGAGTTTGTTGTTTTGTTTTGTGGCGATACGTTTTTTTGGTGGTTGTAATTTTATTTGTGTTTAGCAGGCTCTACTTGTGTTTATTAGATGGGAGAGGGATTCTTTGTTTTCAGTTGAGGGCTGGCAGGGGTCCCACAACAGCATATTGATGGGTCATTTGCATATTTTTTCACATGTTGGGTCACATTTTCAATAATGATGTGACCTAGAGAAAATCACATCTTTTTTTGTCCTCAGTTTTCTCAGTGATTGTACTTGATATGCTATAGATTTAATGCCATTTCTCTATTGCTAATATTATTAGAATTGTTTCAACTTTATAGGGAATGCTTCTCTACAGTGTTATGGTGTGAACTGAGAGTACAGTCCTGCATTGCTTAATGATGGCCGTATATTCTGAAAAAATGCATTGCTAGGTGATTTCGTCATTATGTGAACATCATAGTGCATACACATAAACCTAGATGGAATAGCCTACTATACACCTAGGCTATATGGTGTAGTCTATTGCCCCGGACTACAAACCTGTACAGAATATATTCATACTGACCACTTCAGGCAATTGTAACACAAGGTATTTGTGTATCTAAACTTAGAAAAGGTAATGCATTATTGTATTGGTCCATTCTCGCACTGCTATAAACACCTGAGACTGGGTAATTTATAAAGAAAATAGGTTTAATTGGTTCACGGTTCCACAGGCTGTACAGGTAGCATAGCCGGGGAGGCCTCAGGAAACTTTCAATCATGGCAGAAGGAAAAGGGGAAGCAGGCATGTCTTCACATGGCCGGAGCAGGGGAGAGAATAGGGAAGTGCTACACACTTTTAAACAACAAGATTTTGTGAGAACTCACTCACTATCACGAGAACAGCAAGGGGAAATCCGCTCCCATGATTCAATCACCTCCCACCAGGCCCCTCCTCCAACACTGGAGATTAAAATTCGACATGAGATTTGGGTGAGGACACAAATCCAAACTGTATCAATTGTGCTATGATGTTATGACAGCTACAACGTCACTAGGTGGTAGGAATTTTTCAGCTCCATTATAATCTTATAGGATCACCATCATATATGCAATCTGTTGTTGACCAAAATGTTGTTATGCAGCACATGACTGTATTTAATGTCTAAATACTGGAGTTTCTGATCATGCCTCAACTTTTCCCCTTTAGTTACTTGTTGGTTCCCATGGGCAACGGTTCCCCCACTCACTTCCATTCCTCCTTTTTGTGGGATCTTCAACCTGCCTTAAGTCTGAACTGACAATGTATTTATTTAATTTTTCATCATGCCCAGGTTTTTGATAAAAAATTGTCATTCCTGAGGAAGGATATTCCAATTGGCTGTTTTCTTTTGAGAGTTGGAGAGATGTACCAAGGGTTTGGAGACTGTCCAAAGTGTCACGGTGGTAGCAGAGACTAGCACAGCCTTTCTCTCTGCTGCTTTGGAATAATGTAGGTCCTGCCCATGACTCATCCCAGCAGGCTTAAAGGATCCAAGTCTGTCTTTCCAAAGCTGGATCAGACCATTTCCTCAGAACAGGGTGAGCCTCTCAACAAGAAGGGGATGTGAGAGGAAGACTGCAGAAACAGTCTCCAAGTAGAAAGCACTGCCCTTCTCTCTGTGTTTCTCTATTTTTTTAAATTTATTTTTACCTCACCTGGGGAATATCAGGATTGTTTCCTTTAAACAGGGTGCTCCTGGGAGTTCTGGTCTCTCTCTCATTCTTTCCTCCAGCCATGTCCTTTCCACACTGCAGAAGACATAATCAGTTCATGTGTATGAACTGTGTATACAACAATGAAAGAGAATCTCAAAGCACGGGTGACACAGAGATCACGTGAGTCATAAGCGCAAAGCTTCACATTATTCAATTAGCCTGGCACAGGTTTAAAGCATTTGGTTCCACTCAGCAAACATTAGACAGTGTCTCCCTCTCTCTCCCTGTTTCTCTCTCCCAATTTTTGTCCCTCCCCCATCGCAAAGCCCAGTCCTTTTTATTCACTATCCTGTCTTTATTCTTGTTAAAATTTTTAGTCTTTCATCCAAGGCTATGTTTTGTTTCCTGGAAAAAGAATATGTTGTCTGGTTGACATGTCAGTCCATTTAGCTTCAGAGCAAACCCTCTCTCTGGAAGACCTCGTGGTAACCTTTCTGAAATGTACAGAAGACCTCATGGCCTTCTGAAATATACTCACAGGTCTCTCATTGTTAGAATTTAGAATAGTCTAGTTATTTCTGCTGAGCTCTATCTCAGTCTTGGACATCCTAGGTCCTCCCAGCTCACTTTTTTTTCTTATCCTATGTTTCTCTGAAATGCCTATAGTTTCCACCTTTATCCTGTGCATTAGCAGATGGCCCTCTGTTTCTGTGGTATAAGTTATTAACTGCATTTAATGGCCCCATCCTGCCCTAGCACACTCCAGCAATGTTGTGTATTGCATGGTCTTTATAGACTTAGACCTCCACACATCCCAACCTCCTACTAGTCTGGATTCCTTGAGGATTTCTGAGGAAGTAATAGTTAAAAGAGTTTTTACTACAGACTTCATAGGTAAGGGGCATCAAAATATCTAGTTCTGACACATAAAATCTAAAAAGTGAGAAAAACATGTTATAATTATATCAGGGAGTGGAATTATACATATAATTTTTATTTTCCTTTTTATTCTTTTCCCCTAAATGTCCTTGTGTATTACTTTGTAATTAAGAAACATGAAAAAGGAAAAGCACTGTTTATAAATGAAGATTAAAATCAACCCTAGATCATCCATTAATGCCATGAGAGAGAGGCTGGATTTTGGGGGTCATTATTGCCCTCCCACCATTACATTTCTCATTCACTTATTTGTGGTTTCCTTTATTCACCCATTATCTGTCATTTCTTTCAGTGTCAGTTGCTAAGTCAGTTAATGTTTGTTGAATATGCATATGCTTCTCTCCATTTCCCAGACTCCCCCAGAGTTGAATTGGGGCAATATGATTGTGAAAAGAAATAACATATGTAACATTCAGACTAAGGTACTTAAAAGCCAGAGTGCTTTTGAGTAGTCAGGGTCCTCCAGAGAGATAGAACCAATAGAAAATATAGATAGATAGATAGATAGATAGATAGATAGATAGATAGATAGATAGACAGACAGACAGATGATTGATAGATATATAGATAGATGTAGATATCTGAAGATAGATATAGATATAGATATCTGGGGAAATAATGATGTAAGTCTTAATCTGAGTCCAAAGGCCTGGGGAGGGTGGAGGTGGCTGGTGCTGGACCGGTGTAAGTACTGTTCTGAATGCCCAAGAGCCAGAATGTCCTGAGGCAGGAGAAGATGGCTGTCCCAGCTCAAATAGAGAAAGAGCAAATTCACTTTTCCTCTGCCTTTTTGTTTTATTCAGGTCCTGAGTAGATTAGAAAATGCCCACACATACATTGGGGAGGGCCATCTTCTTTACTCAGTTCACCAATTCAAATATTAGTCTTTTCTGGAAACAGATACACCTGGAAATAATGTTTTACCAGCTGTCTAGTCATTGCTTAGACCAGTCAAGCTGATACATAAAAGTAACCATCCACTTGGCATGGTCGCTCATGCCTGTAATCCCAGCACTTTGGAAGGCCAAGGAAGGCGGATTGCATGAGGTCAGAAGTTCAAGACCATCCTGACCACTACGGTGAAACCTGTTTCTACTAAAAATACAACAAATTAGCCAGGTGTGGTGGTGCACACCTGTAATCCCAGCTACTCAGGAGGCTGAGGCAGGAGAATCGCTTGAACCCAGGAGGCAGAGGTTGCAGTGAGCTGAGACCGCACCATTGCACTCCAGCTTGAGCAACAAGAGCAAAACTTTGTCTCAAAGAAAAAAAAAAAAGTAACCATCATAGCCTTTTCATCTTTCTCTCATCTAACAACTTGGAAGCCACTTGTGAAGACAGCAGAATCCTGAAGTGGCAAGAACCTAGATTCCTGAGTCTTTGGGAGGAGGAGAGTCTCTGACAATAGGCATTGGACTTTGTGTGATTTAGAAAAATCTTTCACTGCATCAAGCCCTGAGATTTGGGAATTAATTTGTTATCACAGCCTAACTTGGTTAATTCAACCTTGACTTTTGCCTAACTTGTTTTAGCCTAACTTGACTAATTCAACCTTGACTTCTGTCTATCTGCATACTTCCTACATCACTGCCTTTAGAATATGAAGTATATCAAGGTAAAAATTTTATAATGCTAACACCTTCATAAGATATAAAATTATTCTTCTAACCTTCTTTTCTTTTACATTTCTCTCACTCTTATATTTAAATTGATTTGGTGGTTTGTTGTTTCTACCAAGTTAAGTCAGTCATCCAAAATGCAGATGTTTATTTAGTTGTGCAAATATGTGTCAGCCTACAAGGATATACCCTATTCTGAAGTACTGGTTCTAGGTAAAAACATAACAAATATCTTTTAGGTCAATTCCTTCTGCCAATATGAACCCAAGGTTTTTGTATGCTGTGAAATACCATTCCCTCAGCCTCACTCAACTGAGAAGTCTCCTGGGTGGAGACTGTGAAACATAGATTCAGCTTTAATATTGCAAGAAATGTACATGTGTGTTAGGCAGATAATGATAGATGACATGATTTTGCAGTCATGCCTATTCTCTGTCTGCTCCTGTCCATCCTGTTCCATATACCTACATTTCACTAAAATTCCCTTGAGCTAATTGAAATGCCATAAAATCCCTGTTAGCAGTTAGATCCTGATACTGCATAGTTTCCCTGCTGATATTTTCTTTATCCACATTTTTCACATTAATGGATATGTGTGTGTGTGTGTGTGTGTATACACACTCAAGCTCACATATGCAGAATAAATTTCATGGTAAGTTCTTTTGAGAATTTCTTCTTGATTGTGAACAAATAAATTAAATTAACATTGATCTTGCTAAATTGATACCTGATCTTGCTAAGTTATTTACTGCAATGTATTTATGTGCCATTCCCAGATAATACCTATCATCTTAGAACATAACATCAGTACTCACCTTCTGAGTTTATTGTTTTCCTTGCCTTTTAGTAGCCACAAGAAATCATACTGAGAGGTGACAATGTGCTAGCAGCCCTCACTCTCAGCACCTCCTTGGCCTTGGCATCCACTCTGGTGGTGCTTGAGGAGCTCCTCAGCCCACGACTGCACTGTGGAAGCCCCTCTCTGGGCTGGCCGAGGCTGGAGCCGGCTTCCTCTCCTTGCTGGGGAGGTGTGCAGGGAGAGGCAGGGGGGAACCGGGGCCGTGCCCATTCCAGCCAGTGCGAGTTCTGGCGGGCACTGGAGCACACTTGGCAGGTCCCGCACTCAGAGAGGCCGGCCAGCACCACCGGCCCAGGGCAGTGAGGGGCTTAGTGCCAGGGTCAGCAGCTGCAGACGTTTGCTGGGTCCCCCAGCACTGCCACCACGCATGCACCGCTCTCGAATTCTTGCCAGGCCTCAGCCACCTCCGGGTGGGTCCGAACCCGCCAGAAGGAAGGAACAACTCCAGATGTGCTGCCTTTAAGAGCTGTAACACTCACTGCAAAGGTCTGCAGCTTCACTCCTGAAGTCAATGAGACCACGAACCCACCAGAAGGAAGAAACTGCGGACACATCTGAACATCTGAAGGAACAAAATCCCTACTACCATCTTTAAGAACTATAGCACTCACCGCAAGGGTCTGTGGCTTCATTCTTGAAGTCAGCGAGACCAAGAACCCACCAATTCCGGACACAATACCACACAATTCAATACTTATCACTGAAGGACAACAAAGCAATATCACAGAATAGGACTCTCCATCAACCATCCCCAACAGAAACATCAATTTGAACAACTATGTGTGCACAAACATACCTTAGCAAGAGCTAAGAAAAACAGGTGAGAGATAACAGTAGTTGATTATGGGATAATGTTAAAAGACACATTAAACATTAAAAAGAGTAGGATGGACCGTTTTACATTACGGTCCCATGTCACCCTTCCTCCAATCCTGAGCAGCACACTGAGGAGAGAGGTACTATTCACTTAGGGGAAAGTCAGGAAACTGAGTGTAAAACTTTGCCCTGGTCTCCAACACTGGGCCCACCACAGTAAAACCCACCACCAGACAGACTCCCATGGCCCCTGAATCCAGTGAATCCAGGCCAGTACCCATGGACTGAACTGCCTGACTTACTCTGTGTTAACAGGGAACCTGTGGCCTATGCAAAACTGACTCAATTTCTGGCCTGAATCACTGTCAGTCAGCTATAGCAGCCATGAGTTTCAGACAAAGCAGAAGAGTGAACTGGCCTCAGTGGCAGGATCTTCAAGTAGACTGAATGCTGCACCAGCCTCAGTGGCCACAGAATTCCAGCCTAGCACTGTGCCAACCATGAAGGTGCTGGACTTAGTGTGTCCCCTAGTGCTGAAACAGCTGCAGTGGTCACAGGCTTAGGGACCAGCCCATATGACCTGCCTAGTATCTCTGGACAAACTTATTGTTGAAGGGCATTCCTAGACAAAGCCAGACTAAAAAGATGAATATACACCCACTTCTTTAATGCACAGACATTGACACACAACCCCAAGAATCAGGAACAATCAGAGAAACCTGATGTCATTAAACGAACAAAATAAAGTACCAATGACCAACCCTAAAGAAACAGAGATGAATGAACTACCTGAAAAAGAATTCAAAGTAGCTTTTTTAAGGAAGCACAGCAAACTTCAAGATAATAAATAGAAACATTTCAATGAAAGGAGGAAAAGAATAAAAGGCTAAGAACTATAACAGAGAGATTAATAATCTAAAAAATCAATCTTGAAGATGAAAAATGCAATAAACAAATGAAAAATGCAATAAAAAGCATCAACAACAGAACTGATCAAGCAGAAAAAAGAATTTGTGAACTGAAAGTTATTTGAAACTACACAGTTAGGGAGAAAAAAGAGAAAAGAATGAAAAGGAATAAAGAAAGCTTATAGGACTAATAGGACAACATAAAAAAGAGCAAATATTAGAGTCACTGGAGTTCAAGAGGAAGTAGAGAAGACAAAGAGGTAGAAATCTCATTTAAAGAAAGAGCAGAAAACTTTTTAAACCTGAAGAAAGAAAGAAATCTCTAGATGTAGGAAACTCAAGGGCCACCAAACAATTTCAATCCAAATAACACTGCCCCAAAACGAATTATAATAAAATTATCAAATATCAAAGACAGAATCTTGAAGACAGCAAGAGAAAAGAAGCAACTAATACATAAGGGAGTTGCAATACACCTAATAGCAGATTTCTTAGCAAAAATCCTATAGGCCAAAAGAAATGGGATGATATAGTCAAAGTGCTAAAGGAAAACAACTGCCAACCAAGAATGCTGTACCCAGCAAAGCTGTCTTTTAGGAATGAAGGAGAGATAAAGGCTTTTGCAGACAAAAAAAAAGCTGAGGGAGTTCATCACCACCAGACCTGTCGTACAAGAAATGCTAAAGGGAGTTAGTTCTTCAATCTGAGAGAAAAGAATGCTAATGAGTAACATTAAAACACGTGGAAGTATAAAACTCACTAACAAAAGCACAGTCTAATTTATAATACTCTAGTATTGTAATAGGAATATGTAAATCAATTATATCTGCAGTATCAAGATTATAAGACAAAACTATTAAAAATATTAATTACTAAAATAATTTGTTAAGGAATGTACAATATTGAAAGATGTAAATTGTAACGTGACATCCAAAATGTATCAGGGAGAGTGATGTAAAAGTTTTAATAATAAACAAAGTTGTTGTTATCAGCTTAAATAAACAAAGTTATTGTTATCAGCTTAAAATAACCTGTTATAACTGTAAGAATTTTTTTGTAAACCTCATGGTAACCACAAAACAAAAACCTATAATACATACACACAAAAAATAAGAAATAAAAAATATACTACTAAAGAAAATCACTTAATCACAAAGAAAGATAGTAAGAGAGGAAGAAAAAAGGGATCGATCAAACAACTGAAAAACAGTTAACAGAATGCCGATAGTAAATGCTTACCTACCAATAATTACCTTGAATGTAAATGAATTAAATTATTCAATCAAAAAACAGGATGACTGAATGGATTATAAAACAACACCTAACTATATGCTTCCTACAATAGATTCACTTCACCTGGAAGGACCCATATACACTGAAAATGCAGAAATGGAAAAACAAATTCCATGGGAATGAAAACCAAAACGAGAGTAGGAGTGGCTATACTTATATCAGGTAAAATAGACTTTATGTCGAAAACTGTAGAAAGAAGGCAATTATATAATTATAAAGAGGTTAATTAAGCAAGAGGATATAAGAATTATAAATATATATGTACCCAACATCTGAGCACCTAAATATATAATGCAAATATTAATCAATCTGCAGGGAGAGATAGATTGCAATACAATGATAGTAGGAGACTTTAACACCCCACTTTCAGCAATGGATGTGTCATCCAGACAAAATCAACAGGGAAACATCAGACTTAAACCATACTCTAACCAAATAGACCTAACAGACATATTAGGACACAGAAGATTCCACCCAGCAGCTGTGGAATACACACTATTCCCAATTACACATGGACCACTCCCCAGAACAAATCATATGTTAGGTCACAAAACAAATCCTAACAATTTAAGAAGATTGAAATCATATCAAATACTTTTTTTCTGATCACAATGGCATAAAACTAGCAATCAGTAACAGAAGAAAATTTGGAAAATTCACACAAATATATAAAAATTAAACAATATGCTCCTGAATAACAGGGGATCAATTAAAAAATTTAAAGGGAAATTAAAAATTTTCTTGAGACAAATGAAAATGGAAACGCATTATACCAAAACCTGTGGGATACAGCAAAAGCAGTACAAGGAGGGAAGCTTATAGCAATAAACACCTACTTAAAAAAAAAAAATACCAGACCACCTTACGTTGCAGCTTAAGGAAATAGAAAAATAAGAACAAACTAAACTCAAAATTAGTAGAAGAAAATAAATAATAAAGATCAGAGCAAAAATAAATGAAATAGAGCCTAGAAAATCAATAGAAAAGATCAACAAAATGAAGGTTTGTTTTTTGAGAAGACAGACAGAATTGACAAATCTTTAGCTAGACTAAGAAAAAAAGAGAGAAAATTCAAGTAAATAAAATCAGAGATGAAAAAGGAGACACTAAAACTGATCACAAAATATAAAGCCTCATAAGAGACTATTATAAACAATTATATGCCAATGAATTGAGTAACTTAGAAGAAATGAATACATTCCTGGACACACGCAACCTATCAAGAGATAGAAGAGTTATGAAGAGATAGAAAATCTGAACAGATGAATTCAAAAGACAAAAGACAAAAGACAAGTGTTGGAGAGGATGTGAAGAAAAGGAAATCCTTGCACACTGTGGGTGAGAATGTGCAATCATTATGGAAAATGGTATGGAAGTTCCACAAAAAACTAAAAATAGAGCTACCATATGATTCAGTAATCCCACTACCAATCATATATCCAATGGAAATGAAATCAGTATGTCAAATCAAGATATCTGCACTCTCACATTTACTGCAACACCGTTAACAACAGCCAAGATAGATCTATCAACAGACGAAAGAATAAAGAAAGCATGGTATATGTACACAATGGAATAGTATTCAACCATAAAAAGAAGGAAATCCTGTCCTTTGCAACAACATGGACGGACCTGGAAGACATAATTAAGTGAAATAAACCAAGCACAGAAATACAAATACTGCCCGTTCTCACCCATATGTGAAGTCTAAAAACTTGATCTCATAGAAGTAGAGAGTAGAATGATGGTTACCAGAGGCTGCGATGGTTAGAGGGAAGTGGGTTTGGGGAGATGATGGTCAAAGAATAGATACTTACAGTAAGAAAGGGTGAATAAGACTGGATGTGGTGGCTCATGCCTGTAACACTTTGGGAGGCTGAGGCAAGCAGATCGCTTGAACCCAGGAATTCAAGATGAGTCTGAGCAACATGGCAAAACCCTCTCTCTACCAAAAAAAAGAATGTAAAACAAAACTAGCCAGACATAGTGCTGCATGTCTATAGTCTTAACTACTCAAGAGGCTGAGGTGGGAGGATCATTTGAGCACAAGAGGATTTTACAGCAAGCTGTGATTGAGCCACTGTACTCCAGCCTAGGGGACAGAGCCAGACCCTGACAAAAAAAAAAGAAAAGGAAAAGAAAAGAAAAAAAAAGAAAAGAAAGGGTGAATAAGCTCAGGAGATCTATTGTACAGCATGGTGACTATAGTTAACGACGACGTATTTTATTCTTGAAAAATGCTAGTGATAGTGAGTGTTAAGTGTTCTCACCACAAAAGTGATAACTATGTGAGATAATTCATTTGTTTAACCATTTCACAATGTATATATACTTCCTTTTTTTCTTTCTGTAGAGACAGGGGTCTCACTATGTTAACCAGGCTGGTCTTGAACTCCTGCCCTCAAGTGATCCTCCTATCTCATCCTCCTAAAGTGCTGAGATTACAGGCATGAGCCACTGAGCCCAGCTATATATATGTACTTCAAAACATCACGTTGTACATGATAAATACATACAACTTTATGTCAGTTTTTTTTTTTAAGTAAATGCTTATCACTGTTTAATTAATGGATCATCTTTTCCATTTCACCTGATCCTACCCAGTTTCCAGCATGATCCAGCACATAAAGATCAAGGAAAAAAATAATTCATAACTATTAATGTAAGACAACTTCATGAGCTACTCCTTGAAGATATTTTTTTCCAGTCAAAAGTTCCTTCAATTACAGGAAAACTCTTTGACAACTCTTCCCTCAGGTATTTGATTTCTTTCACAAGGCTTTCTCATTTTGTTCACTTTTGGCCGTAAGCTTTCTTCTACTTTTCCCTTTAAAGTGCATTAGTTTCTATAGAAACAAGAACGCCACTAATTTTGGAAAAGCTTAGAAATGTCCAGAACAAAATGCAGCTTACAGTGAATTCCTGTAATGCTTTGAAATGTGTCTCCTTGTTTGGTTTGGAAAAATCAAAGGATTTTTTAGAAGGCTATTGTGACTACACTTGTGATATAAATGTATTTGACAAATTATACACTTGGACCCAAAGTATTTTATATGATTCTGATAAAAATATTTCCTGAGAGCGACAACCTTTCCTTAAATTTTGCTACGATGCTTGATTACTTTGAAAAACGGCAGCTGAATTAAAGGCACTGTCTACTCCTGGAGCAAAATGCAACTGTTGTTATTCTGGCCTCACCTGTGTTTGATTTACTAGCCTGGAAACTATTTTTTTTAAAGATTCACTGAAATTGGCTCCAAGGAGCCTCAAATCAGAGCCTGTCACAGATGAGAATGACAACAATATGGATGAGAGGACACAGAGACATCTTGACCAACTGTGTCTCTCTCTGGTTTTGAACAAAATGAAATTGATGTTTCCCATCCAATCTTTAGTGAAATAAGAGTTCCAAAAGCTCAGATCTAGGATGTCTCTGGGTCCTCAGTAAACTCCCTTAGCTAATCTGAAAGAGAAGACCCTGTATTATTCTAAATGATGGTTTGTGTGCGATCTGTCTTTACTGCTGATTGTTAAAGAAGGTGATCATTCATTCATTCACCTGGCAATTATTTACAAGTGCTTGTTACATGTTAGGCGCTGTTCTACGTGTTGAGGATACAGCACTTAATAAAAGAGATCAGAATCCCCAATGCCTGGAGCTTACACTTATGCATACATGAGTAAAATAAGTAAAAGAAAATATCTGCTGTGTTAGATGGTAATACTTGTTATGCATGAAAAAAGGAAAGGAAGGTATTAGAGAGTGTTGCAGCAGAGGCTGTAACTTTTGATAGGATGGTCAGGGTATTTATCTCCATTATGTTACATACTTCTGGGTTAAAAGGTTACCAGTGTTTTCATCCGGAAAAGGCTGTATAGACATATTCAAACCTACTACTAGAACACTTCATATAAATTGATGACTTCCTCTAATTCTGATATCCTAATTTTCCTAGTTTTAATGATTGTTGAAGTATAGAAATAACAAAGATATTTTCATTCTTTATTAAAGTTTCAATGTGGTGAGATTGTTCAATAGCTTACTGATTTTACAAATATTTATTGAGTACCTACTATGTGGCAGGCACCATTACAATATACTAGTGAGGATGCTTTCGGTGGCATATAAAAATAAACATGACTCAAAACAGCTTGAAGATAAAGAAAATGTTTGGGGTCATGTAACTGAAAAGTGCAAAGATGGGGCTGGCTTCTTCTGGCTGGGTGTCATCCAGTGGCTCAACATGTCTAACTTGGAACCTGTTTCTTTGCCATCTGTTTCTCTGGTCTGCTTTCTATGGTTTCTGCATCATCCCCTACTCATCCCAAAATAGCTGCAAACAGCTCCCAAAAAGAGTTTATTTGCCTCATAATTCCTAACAATATTCTGAGATTTATTGCAATTGGACCACTTTGGGTCACACACACGCTTTTGAGCCAATACTAGGACCAGAAGAAGGAATACAATAATTGGCTTAGCCCAGGCCAGGTGTGTCACCCCTGGAACCACATAATCTACAAATGGAAAATAAGTACTGTTGAAAAAGAAGAACTGGGAATGGATGCCAAGAATACAGTGCCACTATATCTGAATTCAGGATTTAAAGATGAATGAAATTGGCATGGTCCCTGCCTTTAAATACATTTTTTCTAAGTGTTCCTAAATTTTTCCAAACCATTTGTTCATGTTGCTCTTTTTCTTCCTCTTGCTCATTTTGAGCCCAACAGAAATACAATTTGGGATGGGGATAAACATTGAATAAATATATAAATAAGAATATATGCATGTGGTGTGTCTTCTTGTCCAGAAACTCAGGTGTGCATGCAGCTAGCTCCATGTGAGCTGGTTGCCTAAAGTTAGTGCTGAGTGGATGTGAGAAGGCAATGGACGTTTAAGACACCACTTTTCCCTGCCTTGGACTAAAGCAGAAAGACCTTCTTTAGCTACGAACACTTAACAGGAAGTTGACTCTAGACACCAAATAGCAAATTCTCCTGGACTTTCTTCAGAAAGATGGGAATTGGGGCTGGCCTATGCATCACACTGGACCAAGAACAATGGGGAATTCTCTGTTTTCTGCAGCCTTAAATCAGTCTTATAGGCCTCGCAGAGAAAAGCCTGATCTCAGGGATTGTAGCCAAAAGGGAACTAGGAAAACTCACAAGGGTGATGAGAAGGTACTCAACTGGGGAGGAATGGCAGGCCAGAAACAAGTCAACAACGAGGTATAGACACTCCTGGCAGGAGAGATTGCAGGAAATGGCTGCCAACAAACAGTGAAACCAGTGACATCAGAACCCTATGGAGAGTTCCAGGATATTTTGGGGAGTTGTATTTTTGACATCCCCTCAATGCCAAGTGTAGTGACGTTTCCCTCAGTGGTATTAACTTAGATTAACCAAACTATTAATTTTACTGTTATTTAGAGAATGAACCTCAAAACCCACAATTGGTTTGGTTGCTCAACCTAAAAAAAATAAAAGAAAAACCTCCTGCTACCCCATAAATAATCACCAGGCTGGGAAACTAAACAGGAAATGACAAAGCTTGGTTCATCCCTGGAGAGACGCCATGAATGTGCATTGTCAGAGCTGCCGTTACAACATGGATCATTGACGTGTGGCCAGGTGCTCTGGTTGGTTACCATGCCCTCGGGGACAGAAAATAAGGTACAGTACCTGACTGTGATCTGACTTTTAGCACTTAACAAACTGAATGGAATCCATGTGGGAGGTAAACTATTGTCTTCGAGCAACAACTTTCAGTGCCCTATCTGATGTCTGCTTTAGTCTTTTTTCATGTTTTTGAAGCTGAACATTGTTTTAGTGGGAATTTATTCCCACCGAATCATGGGCCAATTTTTCCTCCCACAGGTACATTCGTTAACTTTGATGTATCAGTGAATATATTATCTTGTGTCACACGCTATGTAGATTTCACATGTTCTTCCTTCCTGGAGCTCCTCCAGATAATAACAGCAGTTACCAAGTATTGGGTGTTTTCTATGTGCCCAATCCTGTCCTAAGCTCTTTGCATGGATTACAAAAGAGTTTTATTCTTACCCTAGCTCTAAGATCTACCTACTATGGTTCTTATTTTTCAAATGACAGAACTGAATTTGAGAGTTTAAGTGACTTGCCCAGTGTCACGTCACTAAGAAATACTTGCTCTGAGGTCATTGTAACTTAAAATCTACAAGATTGGGAGTATGCTGTACTTCCTGAAAAGCTGCCAACATAGAACTACTGTCTCTTTATTATAGACCCAGTACATGGAGTTACATTTTTTTTTTTTTTTTTTTTTTTGCTGAAGTGAGTAGGAGCTGTATTGACTCACCTCACCTATCATTCCGCCATTTATTGGCCCATTCCAACTCAGCCCAGACAGCAGTGCCTGAAGAATCAATCTCACATGGGAGAGTAAACTAGCCGTGCTGTTTGCTACATGCATTCTTGATTGCTTCTCTGTTTGGAATCAGTCATTTTACTTGGCTGATGACTTTGACAGAGAACTTCCAGTGTCTTTGTTAGTCAGCTTTTGGCAAAGTATTCTAACTACTCACCAATGGAATTCCTGGCTCCTAGAAATAGTTTAAGACATCCAGAAAGTGTAAGCTCCACAGTGGATAGTGTCATATGTTATATTAAATACCCCCGCTCGTGGAATAGTAAAATTCATGAATTTTGTTCTAGCTCTTCTTCACTGTTTATATACTCAGGGCTGTTCACTTGAGGCTAAGCAACCCTCTCCTATTTTGTTTTGTTTTGTTTTGTTTCATTGTCCAGGTATGTTTAATGTGGCATTTATAATGAGAACAATACTACATACTCCCATGAAATTTTATGCATTCAACCAAAAATGATGAGGTAAATGACTGTGTGGAGTCATGAAAATACAGTCACAATATGCTGTTAAGAGAAAAAAAAGTAATGCAGAATAGCAAGTAATTTCCCACTTTTAAAAACGTTTTTGTATATATATGAGAATTGGAAAAAGTAACTGGAAGAGTTTGAATTTGGAATACTGCCTTTTACACGCATAGGTTTTCTAAACATAGATTTTCTAAAGTTTTTGCTCATATTTATTTCTTTCAAGCATCATATTTATAATTTTGAGCAAAAACAGGCCTCTAAATTTATAACTTAGAAGTATATTTTCTCCAGCTTCTGGTTATTATCTTTAAAATATATGGTCTGTTGAAGTTGAGTTCTATTTTTTTTCTCTTGTGTCATCACAGTTTTCAGCCTTTTTGTAATTTCAAGAAACTCTTTTTAATCCTGAAAAGCAAAATATCCCAAAAGAGTTATCCAAGAGCTTCTTTCAGTGTGCTGAACACTGTTCTTGAAATAGATAGATGCTAAAGAAGATGAGAAAGGGGTTTGGCTTCTTGCCATATGGCTGAATAGGAGTTTCATGATTCCCTCCCACTACAGACAACAAAAGTCCAGTAATCCGATGAACCAGGAGTGACCAGGATCTGTGGAGTAGGGTCAAGGAGGCAGTGTAGGGGTGTTGGGCACAGGGACAGACGCGGGCTATGTTTTGAACTTTAAAGTAACCAGGGATGCAGGGATGGTTTAACATCTGCAAGTCAAATGTGATATACCACATAAACAGAATTAAAAACAAAAGTCACACGATCTCTCAATAGATGCAAAAAAAGCATTTCACAAAATCCAGCATCCCTTTATTATTAAAACCCTCAGCACAATCAGCATAGAAGGGACATAACTTAAGATAATAAAAGCCATGTATGAGAAACCCACAGCCAACATCATACTGAATGGGGAAAACTCGAAAGCATTCCCCCAGAACTGGAACTAGACAAGGATGCCCACTTTCACCACTCCTAGTCAACATAGTCCTGGAAGTCCTAGCCAGAGCAATCAGACAAGAGAAAGAAATAAAAGGCATCCAAATTGTTAAAGAGGAAGTCAAGGACCAGGCATGTTGGCTCACGCCTGTAATCCCAGCACTTTGGGTGGCCAAGGCAGGCAGATCACAAGGTCAGGAGTTTGAGACAAGCCTGGCCAGCATGGTGAAACCCTGTCTGTACTAAAAATACAAAAAATTAGTTGGGCATGGTGGTGCATTCCTGTAATCCCAGCTAATCAGGAGGCTGAGGCAGGAGAATCACTTAAACCCAGGAGGTGGAGGTTGCAGTTAGCTGAGATTGTGCCACTGCACTCCAGCCTGGGTGACAGAGTGAGACTCTGTCTCAAAAAAAAAAAAAAGAAAAAAAAAAAGAGAGACATGAAACTGTCACTGTTTGCTGGTGACATGATCATATACATAGAAAACTCTAAAGACTCATTTTAAAAGCCCCTAAAACTGGTATATGAATTCAGCAAAGTTTCAGGATACAAAATTAATGTACACAAATCAGTAGCTCTGCTATACACCAATAGCCACCAAGCTGAGAATCAAATCAAGAACTCTATTCCCTTTTACAAATAGCTGCAAAAAATAAAATAAAATAAAATATTTAGGAATATCTCTAACCAAGTAGGTAAAAGACCTCTACAAGGAAAACTAGAAAATACTACTAAAAGAAATCATAGACAACACTAATAGAAACACATTCCATGCTCATGGATGAGTAGAATCAATATTGTAAAAATGACCATACTACCAAAAGTAATCTACAAATGTAATGCAATTCCCATCAGATTCCACCATCATTCTTCACAGAACTAGAAAAAACAATCCTAAAATTCATATGGAACCAGAAAAGAGCCCACATAGCCAAAGAAGACTAAGCAGAAGAACAAATCTGGAGGCATCACACTACCTGATTTCAAACTATACAATAAGCCCATAGTCACCAAAATGCCACAGTACTGGTATAAAAATTGGCATGTAGACCAATGGAACAGAATAGAGAACCCAAAAATAAAGTCAAATATAGCCAACTGATCTTCGACAAAGCAAACAAAAACATAAAGTGGGGAAAGGACATCCTGTTCAACAAATGGTGCTGGGATAATTGCCAAGCCACGTGAAGGAGAATGAAACTGAATCCTCATCTCTCTCCTAATACAAAAATCAACTCAACATGGATCAAAGACTTAAATCTAACACCTGAAACTATAAAAATTCTAGAAGATAACATTGGAAAACCCCTTCTAGACATTGGCTTAGGCAAAGACTTCATGATCAAGAACCCAAAAGCAAATGCAACAAAAGCAAATATAAATAGATGGGACTCAATTAAATGAAAAAGCTTCTGCACAGAAAAAGAAATAATCAGCGGAGTTAAGAGACAACACACAGAGTGGGAGAAAATCTTCAAAATCTGTACATCCAACAAAGGACTAATATCCAGAATCTACAAGGAGCTTAAACAAATCAGCAAGAAAAAAACAAACAATCCCATCAAAAAGTGGGCTAAGGACTTGAATAGACAATTCTCAAAAGAACATATACAAATGGCCAACACGTAAAAAAATGCTTGTATCATTACTTATCAGGGAAATGCAAATCCAAACCAAAATGCAATACCACCCTACTCTTGAAAGAATGGTCATAATCAAAAAATAATAGATGTGGACATGGATGTGGTGAAAAGGGAACACTTTTACACTGTTGGTAGGAATGTATACTAGTGCAACCATAGTGGTTACTATGGAAAACAGTGTAGAGATTCCTTAAAGTACTAACAGTAGATCTACCATTTGATCCAGCAACCCCACTCCTGGGTATCTACCCAAAGGAAAAGAAATCATTATACAAAAAGAATACTTGCACATGTATGTTTATAGCAGCACAATTCACGATTGCAAAAATATGGAACCCCCAAATGCCCATCAATCAATGAGTGGATGAAGAAAATGAGGTAGATCCTGATCAAGATGGCTGAATAGGAACAACTCTAGTCTACAGCTCCCATTGAGATCAACGCAGAAGGTGGGTGATATCTGCATTTCCAACTGAGGTACCCGGTTCATCTCACTGGGACTGGTTGGACAGTGGGTGCAGCCCACGGAGGGTAACCCAAAGTAGGGTGGGGCATTGCCTCACCTGAGAAGCACGAGGGGTCAGGGAATTCCCTCCCCTAGCCCAGGGAAGCTGTGAGGGACTGTGCCATGAGGAACCTGGCACTCCAGCCCAGATACTGCGCTTGTTCCATGGTCTTCACAACCAGCAGACTAGGAGATTCCCTGTGGTGCCTACCCCACCAGGGCCCTGGGTTTCAAGCACAAAACTGGGCGCCCGTTTGGGCAGACACTGAACTAGCTGCAGGAGGTTTGTTTTTTTTTTTGTTTTCCATACCCCAGTGGTGCCTGGAACGCCAGCGAGACAGAACCGTTCACTCCCCTCAAAAGGGGTGCTGAAGCCAGGGAGACAAGTGGTCTTGCTCAGCGGGTCCCACCCCCACAAAGCCCAGCAAACTAAGATCTACTGGCTTGAAATTCTCACTGCTAGCACAGCAGCAGTCTGAGATGGACCTGGGACTCTCCAGCTTGGTGGGGGGAGGGAGGTCCACCATTGCTGAGGCTTGAGTCGGTGATTTTACACTCACAGTGTAAACAAAGCCACTGGGAAGTTCGAACTACAGCTCAGCAAGGTTGCTGTGGCCAGACTGCCAGATTTCGCCTCTCTGGGCAGGGCATCCCTTAAAAAAAGGCAGCAGACCCAGTCAGGGACTTATAGATAAAACCCCCATCTACCTGGGACAGAGCACAAGGGGGAAGGGACAGTTGTGGGCGCAGCTTCAGCAGACTTAATTGTCCCTGCTGACGGCTCTGAAGAAAGCGGCAGACCTCCCAGCACAGTGTTCAAGCTCTGCTAAGGGTCAGACTGCCTCTTCAAGTGGGTACTTGACCCCCATGTATCCTGACTGGGTGACATCTCCCAGTAGGGGCAGACACCTCATACAGGAGAGCTCTGGCTGGCATCTGGCAGGTGCTCCTCTGAGACGAAGCTTCCAGAGGAAAGAACAGGCAGCAATCTTTGCTGTTCTGCAGCCTACACTGGTGGTACCCAGGCAAACAGGGTCAGGAGTGGACATCAAGGAAACTCCAGGAAACCTGCAGCAGAGAGGCATGACTGTTAGAAGGAAAACTAATAAACAGAAAGGAATAGCACGTCCACTCAAATACCCCATCCAAAGGTCAACAATATCAAGGACCAAAGGTAGATAAATCCACAAAGATGGGGAGAAACCAGGGCAAAAAGGCTGAAAATTCCAAAAACCAGAACACCTCTTCTCCTCCAAAGGATCACAATTCCTTGCCAGCAAGGGAACAAAACTAGATGGAGAATGAGTTTGATGAATTGACAGAAGTAGGCTTCAGAAGGTGGGTAATAACAAACTCCTCCAAGCTAAAGGAGCATGTTCTAACCCAATGCAAGGAAGCTAAGAATGTTGGGGAAAAAAAGGTTAGATGAATTGCTAACTAGAATAACCAGTTTAGAGAAAAACATAAATTACTA
>NW_012103854.1:2135233-2136578 GCF_000951045.1 Mandrillus leucophaeus
AAAAAAAAAAAAAGTGGGAGTTGCAATCCTAGTCTCTGATAAAACAGACTTTAAACCAACAAAGACCAAAAGAGACAAAGAAGGGCATTACATAATGGTAAAAGGATCAATGCAGCAAGAAGACCTAACTATTCTAAATATATATGCACCCAATATAGGAGCACCCAGATTCATAAAGCAAGTTCTTAGAGACCTATAAAGAGACTTAGACTCTCACACAATAGTAGTGGGAGACTTTAATGCCCCACTGTCAATATTAGACAGGTCAACAAGACAGAAAATTAACAATGATATTCAGGACTTGAACTCAGCTCTGGTCCAAGCAGACCTAATAAACATCTACAGAACTCTCCACCCCAAATCAACAGAATATAATCCTCAGTACCTCATCACACTTATTCGAAAATTGACCACATAAGTGGAAATAAAACACTCCTCAGCAAATGCAAAAGAATGGAAATCATAACAAACAGTATCTCAGACCACAGTGCAATCAAATTAGAACTCAGGATTAAGAAACTCCCTCAAAACTGCACAATTACAGCCTGCTCCTGAATGACTACTGGAAAAATAACAAAATAAAGGCAGAAATAAAGATGTTCTTTGAAACCAATGAGAATAAAGACACAACATAACCAGAATCGCTGAGACCCATTTAAAGCAGTGTATAGAGGGAAATTTATAGCACTAAATGCCCACAAGAGAAACCAGGAAAGATCTAAAATTGACACCCTAACATCAAAATTAGAAGAACTAGAGAAGCAAGAGCAAACAAATTCAAAAGCTAGCAGAAGACAAGAATAAGATCAGACCAGAACTGAAGGAGATAGTGACACGAAAAACCCTTCAAAAAATCAATGAAGCCAGGAGCTGGTTTTTTTTTTTTTTAAAGATCAACAGAATAGATTGACCTCTAGCCAGATAAATAAAGAAGAAGAGAGAGAAGAATCAAGTAGATGCAATAAAAAATGATATAGGGGATTTCACCACCGATCCCATGGAAATACAAACTACAGTCAGAGAATACTATAAACACTTCTACACAAATAAACTAGAAAATCTAGAAGAAATTGATAAATTCCTAGACACATACACTCTCCCAAGACTAAACCAGGAAGAATTCAAATCCCTGAATAGACCAATAACAAATTCTGAAATTGAGGCAGTAATTAATAGCCTACCAACCAAAAAAAGCCCTGAACCACGCAGATTTACAGTAGAATTCCACAAGAGGTACAAAGAGGAGCTGGTACCATTCCTTCTGAAACTATTCCAAACAATAGAAAAAGAGGGACTCCTCCCTAACTCATTTTATGAAGCCAGCATCATCCTGATACCAAAACCT
>NW_012103854.1:2138473-2139674 GCF_000951045.1 Mandrillus leucophaeus
CACGTTGGTGGGAGTGTAAATTAGTTCAACCATTGTGGAAGACAGTGTGGCAATTCCTCAAGGATCTAGAACTAGAAATACCATTTGACCCAGCAATCCCATTAATGGGTATATGATTTTAAATTATTCTACTATAAAGACACATGCACACATATGTTTATTGCAGTACTATTCACAATAACAAAGACTTGGAACCAACCCAAATGTCCATCAATGATAGACTGGATAAAGAAAATGTGGCACATATGCACCATGGAATACTATGCAGCCATAAAAAGGATGAGTTCATGTCCTTTGCAGGAACATGGATGAAGCTGGAAACCACTCAGCAAACTATCACAAGGACAGAAAACCAAACACCGCATGTTCTCACTCATAATTGGGAGCTGAATAATGAGAACACATGGACACAGAGAGGGGAACATCAAACACCAGGGCCTGTCAGGGGGTAGGGCACTAGGGGAGGGATAGCATTACAAGAAATACCTAATGTAGGTGATGGGTCGATGGGTGCAGCAAATCACCATTGCACATGTATACCTATGTCACAGAACTGCACGTTCTGCACATGTACCCTGGAACTTAAAGTATAACAAAAAGAAAGAAAGAAAAAAAGATATGGCAAATTACTTATTATACTGTTAAATGAAAAAAAGATTATAAGTGGTACACACAATATAAGTTCAATCTTTTAAAAATATATATGTAGACAAAAGAACAAATTATATACTCAAGAATGTTAATTTTAATTTTCTTGTTTGTGCTTTTCCTTGTAATTTCTAAACTTTCTGCAATAAACACACCATTTTTATAGTTAAAACAAAATGTGGTATATATATCCCATGGAATACTACTCAGCCATAAAAAGGAATGAAATAATGGCATTTGCAACAACCTGGATGGAATTGGAGACATTATTCTAAGCAAAGTAACTCAGGAATGGAAAACCAAACATTGTATGTTCTCATTCATAAGTGGGAGCTAAGCTATGAGGATGCAAAGGCATAAGAATGATACAATGGACTTTGGGGACTCAGAGGAAGGCATGGGAGTGGGGTGATGGATAGAAGACTACAGATTGGGTACAGTGTACTCTGCTCAGGTGATGGGTGTACCAAAATCTCAGAAATCACTGCTAAAGAACTTATTCATGGACCGGGCACGGTGGCTCAAGCCTGTAATCCCAGCACTTTGGGAGGCC
>NW_012103854.1:2142224-2143938 GCF_000951045.1 Mandrillus leucophaeus
CAAACAATAGAAAAAGAGGGACTCCTCCCTAACTCATTTTATGAAGCCAGCATCATCCTGATACCAAAACCTGGCAGAAAAACAACAAAAGAAGAAATTTTCAGGCCAATATCTCTGATGAACATCGATGTGAAAATCCTCAATAAAATACTGGCAAACAAAATCCAGCAGCATATCAAAAAGCTTATCTACCATGATCAGGTTGGCTTCATCCCTGGGATGCAAGGCTGGTTCAACATATGAAATCAATAAACGTAATCCATCACATAAACAGAACCAATGACAAAAACCACATGATTATCTCAATAGTTGCAGCAAATGCCTTCAACAAAATTCAACACCCCTTCATGCTAAAAACTCTCAATAAACTAGGTATCGATGGAACGTATCTCAAAATAATAAGAGCTATTTATGACAAACCCACAGCCACTATCATATTGAATGAGCAAAAGCTGGAAGCATTTTGTTTGAAAACTGGCATAAGACAAGGATGCCCTCTCTCACCACTCCTATTCAACATAGTATTGCAAGTTTTGGCCAGGGCAATCAGGCAAGAGAAGAAAATAAAGGGTATTCAGATAGGAAGAGAGGAAGTCAAATTGTCTCTGCTTGCAGATGACATGATTTTATATTTAAAAAACCCCATCGTCTCAGCTCAAAATCTCCTTAAGCTGATAAACAACTTCAGCAAAGTCTCAGGATACAAAATCAATGTGCAAAAATTACAAGCATTCCTATATATCAGTAACAGACAGAGGACCAAATCACGAATGAACTCCCATTCACAATTGCTACAAAGAGAATAAAATACCTAGGAATACAACTTACAAGGGATGTAAAGGACCCCTTCAAGGAGAACTACAAACCACTGTTCAAGGAAATAAGAGAGGACACAAACAAATGGAAAAACATTCCATGCTCATGGATAGGAAAAATCAATATCGTGAAAATGGCCATACTGCCCAAAGTTATTTATAGATTCAATGCTATCCCCATCAAGCTACCACTGACTTTCTTCACAGAATTGGAAAAAACTACTTTAAACTTCATATGGAACCAAAAAAGAGCCTGCATAGCCA
This sequence comes from Mandrillus leucophaeus, assembly GCF_000951045.1. Classification (NCBI taxonomy): domain Eukaryota; kingdom Metazoa; phylum Chordata; class Mammalia; order Primates; family Cercopithecidae; genus Mandrillus; species Mandrillus leucophaeus. The sequence continues at coordinate 2,143,304 of NW_012103854.1, forward strand.
AGACAATTCTAAGCAAAAAGAACAGAGCTGAAGGCATCACACTATCTGACTTCAAACTATACTACAAAGCTACAGTGACCAAAACAGCATGGTACTGTTACCAAAATAGATATATAGACCAATAGAACAGAATGGAGGCCTCAGAAATAACACCGCACATCTACAACCATCTGATCTTTGACAAACCTGATACAACCTAACACAAACAAGCAATGGGGAAAAGATTCCCTATTCAATAAACGGTGTTGGGAAAACTGGATAGCCATATGAAGAAAACTGAAACTGTACTCCTTCCTTATACCTTATAGAAAAATCAACTCAAGATGGATTAAAGACTTAAATGCAAGACCTAAAACCGTAAAAATCCTAGAAGAAAACCTAGGCAATACCATTTAGGACATAGGCATGGGCAAAAACTCCTAAAACAGCAAAAGCAATGGCAACAAAAGCCAAAAATGACAAATGGGATCTAATTAAACTAAAGAGCTTCTGCACAGCAAAAGAAACTATCATCAGAGTCAACAGGCAAACTACAGAATGGAAGAAAAATTTTGCAATCTATCCATCTGACAAAGGGCTAATATCCAGAATCTACAAAGAACTTAAACAAAATTACAAGAATTAAAAAAAAAAAA
>NW_012103854.1:2145273-2160461 GCF_000951045.1 Mandrillus leucophaeus
CACGAGGTCAGGAGATCGAGACCATCCTGGCTAACACGGTGAAACCCCGTCTCTACTAAAAAATACAAAAAACTAGCCGGGTGAGTTGGCGGGTGCCCGTAGTCCCAGCTACTCGGAAGGCTGAGGCAGGAGAATGGCGTGAACCCAAGAGGCGGAGCTTGCAGTGAGCTGAGATCCGGCCACTGCACTCTAGCCCGGGCGACAGAGCGAGACTCCATCTCAAAAAAAAAAAAAAAAAGAACCTATTCATGTAACCAAACACCACCTGTTCTTCTAAAAATCAATTGAAAGTAAATAAATAAATAAATAATAAAATGTATGTAGACTTGTAGTAGTCAGATCAAATACACAGAGGATAAAATTATTTAGATTTTTTTCGGATTGAATGGAGATCAAGATATAACAAAGCACCAGAAAGTTTTCTTGTGAAGAGTTTTAGCATTGTATATCATAGCTCAATCCTTTTGGAAAAGTCCAGAAAATTATAGAAATCTTAGGAAATCTCTATATGAAAAGGATATGTACTTTATAATTGACCTTTAATTTCATGTCAGCACATTATTAATCTATTCAACAAATACTTCTTGAAACACACCATGTCCCAGGATCTGCACAAAGCAGTGAACAAAATAGTCAAGCTTCCCATGATCATGGCCCTCTATTCTAGACCAGCACTAATCAATCAATCCAATAGCTACTAGATCCGTGTGGCTAGACCAAGTCAAAAGGTGCTGTAAGTGTAAAATACATACTGGATTTCCAACACTTAGTGTGAAAAAATAAGTTAAATATCTCACTAATCATTCTTACAATGATTACATGTTAAAATGATAATATTTTGGCCATATTAATGGAAGTAGATGTTACAATTAGCTTCACCTGTTTCTCTTTACTCTTTTAATGTGGCCACTAGAGAATTTTAAATCACATATTCAGCTTATACTCTATTTCCACTGGACAGCACTGTTCTAGATTAGGGGCTCTCAAACTTCCCTGTATGCAAAATTGTACAGGAAGCTTTAAAGATACAGTGTCCCAGACTCCACCCTCAGAAAGATTCTTATCCTATTAGTCTGGACTGGGACTCTTGTGCTGACATTTCTTTTCAAATCTCCCAACTGAGACAATATACAACTCTTCCAGGGTCTGTGGAAGACAGATATCTGCCCTAGCTCTCTGGAATATATCCATTTGGTCATCCTCTAATGGGCATCCTCTCTGTTTGTAGTGACATTTAAATGCATTCAAAAATTGTTTGATAATTCATTCTTTGAAAAATGGAGTTTAATTCCCTTCCTCTTCTGTGTGGAAAGGTCTCAATGACTGGCTTCTAACTAACAGAATGTGGCAGAAGTGACAGTATATGACTTCCAAGACTAAGTCATAAAAAGCATGTGGCTTCCTTCTTGCACTCTCTCTTCTCTGTCCTGGGAGAAGCCATCTACCACGTCATGAAGGCACTCAAGCAGCCCAGTGGAAAGGCCCACTGGGTAAGAAATTGAAGCCTCCTGCCGACAGCTAGGAGGAACCAGCCGGGCATGTAAGTGAAACACCTTGGAAAAGGATCATCTGACCTCAGTCAGACCTTTAGATGCCTGCAGCCGTGACCAATATCTGCAACTTCATGAGAAATCCTGAGCCAAAACCACCCAACTAAGTCAATCCCAGATTTTTGATGTACAGAGACTGATGAGATAATACAGGTTTATTGTTTTAGATTGCTAAGTTTTAGGAATTTTTGTGCAGCAATAAATACCTAACATGCTGTGACACTGGGTCTCGCCACTCCTCATCATTACCTCACCAAGGCCATCTCCTATGGTGAACTGCCCCAGCAACTTGGCACCATTTATGAGGGTACTGCACGGTTTTCCTTTTCCAGGTGAGAGCCCAGTAGCCACAGGCAACCATGTTGTTGTGAGGATCTTCCCACTAGGTGGGCACCCAGAGAGGTGCCTCAGTGCTGGCAGTCAGCAATCACATAGCCCAGCTGCCTGGGATCTGCACACGGGCTGCAGCTTTGATGCCTTGCTGGTGGTAACACAGCGTGGCACTTGGTGAAAAGGCACCAGAATAACTTTCTGGGTCCTTTGACCTTTGCTAGGGGCGTGAATTTTGGTGTGTCTCCACCCTTCTCCCCAGTCTGTTTTCACTCTTCTCAACCTCCATCCTAAAACAAAGCTCCCCTTCAAAACAGGGCTGCTGAGAAACACACGGGCACATCCATGCCCATTTCTATTGTTCCTGGCTGCAAATTCCCTCTTGCCCAGCCGTTTCTCGCTTCCTGCATATGTCTGTAGACCCATAGCTGCAACTGCCTATGATTGCAATTTTATCCCTACTTCTGATATTATATACATCCTAATTTCCCCTTTGCCTCCCCAAACATACTCCACTGTCCACATCCCCTACGTTTCCTGGCACATAGAAACTAGTACAATACACACTTCTACACAGGTTTTTCTCCCTGGAGGAAGCAATGAAGGAAGCGTTATGCCAGTCTTGGTCGATTACAGAAAGAACTATTGTAGATTCATAGTCTTGGTCAAGAAATTCTGCTCTAGTTGGTTTGGCAATAATACTAACAGAAAAGTAATAATGCTTAACTTCCTTTTTTGATAGCATTATTTTAAGTTAAATTCCTTCAACTTGAAGTTCTTTAAGATTTATAAGGTTAGGAGCTAGTTTCAGTTCACTAGATCCCCCAAGTTTCTCTAAAATGAACACCTAAGTATTAACATTAATCAAATGCTTTTTGGGGTTTTTTCCAGCGCAAAAGTGGAAACAAAGCTTACTTTATTCCTAAAGTGTTTCCCCCCATGTTTTTGCCTGGCCTGAAATCAGACTCATGTTCTAAAAAGGAGCGATTAAGTGCAGACTTCTGTTTTAACAGGATGTATTTAAGGCAGCCAGGAGCATTCTCCCTGCGTTAAGTTGAAAGGTCTTAATCAGAATGAAAAATTGATTACTTGTCTTGACATATGAGTCACTTATTGTTACAAGCAGCTATCCATTTAAGTGTATGATATTTCAGCTTTGCATAAATAACTTCTCCTTTCTTTTTGACTCTATAAATATGCAGGTTCAAACACAAGAACATCTGACTCTAGGGGGCTTGTGTCTGAGTCTTGAACCGGGCTGTCAAAGGATAATTCAGATTTCTCCCCTCTATCCCCACTCACACACGCTTTTTGAATGTTCTTCTATCCTGTGCCTCCCGCTTTACTCTCTTCCACCTCAAACAGATAATCCATGTTTTTCAAAAGGTGCCTTGTTACTGAAAAGATAACTGGAAACTCACCAGCTTGCATTTTAGGCTACTGGGCTTCACTCCTTTTAATAACAGACAAAGGAGAAGTCCGCTAATGATGTTGACCCACCTCGGCTTCTGTTTGTGTAATGTTTGAAAGAGGTTTTGTTATCGTTAGACATTCCTGAACAATCGCTCTCAGAACATCAAGCACCGAACAGAGCGGAGAGGTGAGAGTCAGGATGGGGGCGGGGGATCGGAAAGGCTCCCGGTCCAGTCCTCGCTGCTTGTTCAGCGCCATCTACTGGGGGATTACAATGCGACTTCAGAAACAAGAGCTCATGTGGTCCTGAATACAGAGAGGAAGGTTTTACATCCATCGTCACAGGTGGCACATAGTTACTCACTCTTTATCGTGCATGGGTTACATATATGTGCATTTTGAATTATAAACAACAAATATTTAATCTTGTTATTTAATCTTATATTGTCTCTAACCTAAGATATTTGACTCATTAACTTGTCCTTGATGAGTGGGCAGGGAATGCAAATAATTGTAATATCATCAAAGCAAGTAACACCTGGAAAAATCTCACAAACAGCATTCCAAAGTTGGATAAAATAGAATGCTGTTCTAGCGTGGCTCTTTATTACAGTTTATTATCTTTCAAACTACATTATTTTAAGATAAACTGATATATAAAAATAATTTTTTAGATAATCAAAATTTTAAGCACCACAATGTTTAACATTATTTTCAAAGGAATACCAAGGAAAATCAAACTTTTATGCATGACCAAGAGCTGTTTATTATGAACATCATTTACTATGCAAGTCCTCAGGAACAATTATAATACATGGAACTGTTTGCCCTCATTCTAAAAGCTCCTTTTCTAGTTAAGTTCTTGTCTCTTCTTTTCATTGCTTTTCTTCCTTCTTATATCCAAAGTAATTCTACCTTCCTGTAGCACCCTATGCATGCACCACATGTCTTCATTTTTTACTTATTTTAAACTTACTGTAGGCAATCATATAACTAAATTTAGTAGAAGAAGTGAAAACTGCTGTGGCTCATCTATGACTAAAGTGTACATGTAATGAATGAAATTTGTGACAACACTTGCCTGTCTTATTCCACTTTATTCTGAACTAGCAGATGTCTTCAAGAAAATTGAAATGGCTGAATAAGCCACTTTCAAATACAGCAGTCCCCAACCTTTTTGGCACCAGGAACCAGTTTCGTGAAAGACACTTTTGCCACATACATCGGGGTAGGGGAAGGTGGGGCAGAGAATGGTTTTGGGATGTTACTTTTTCACCTCAGATCATCAGGCATTAATTATTAATTAGATTCTCATAAGGAACATGCAACCTAGATCCCTCGCATGTGCAGTTCACAATGGGGTTTGCTCTCCTATGACAATCTAATGCCACTGCTGATCTGACAAGAGGAGGAGCTTAGGCAGTAATGCTCGCTTGCCCCACTCACCTCCTGCTGTGCGGCCCGGTTCCTAACAGGCTACAGACCACTACCCCTGCTGGGGTCACCTGTTCAATAAGTTAAATGCAGTCGATTTGGGTATACTAGTAGTTAAGGGACATTTGCCAAAATATATGTTCACATAGAAAATTTAGAAAAGGCCCAACTCAACTGGTACAACAACATAAGGCAGATACTCTGTTAAATACTCCCAACAGTACAGTTATGTTAATTTCATTTCCTGACTAGTTTATGGATTGCTTCCTTTTTGAAACCAAGCAGGGATAAATGAGAACTAACTGGACATTCTTAACTTTCTACTCAGTCACAGACTCCTTTTAATCCAACAATTTAGCAGCTGATATAAGCTAACAAGATAGTTACTTTTTATTATCCATGACATTCTAATCCAGTTCTAGAATAACAGGTGGACTCTAGAAGATGGTAATGGCTATATGTTGCTCTACTCATAGGTTAGCTCCCCAGGGGCATATCCCATTCTGTGGGAGCTGATGCTTATACCACTTGGAGAGCTCTTTAAGAAACAGAACTTAAAAGTACCATTAGGTAAGAAAGTGACTATTTAAGAATAATTTTACAAAAGTGGCAAATACTATAAGCATCACAAAATCCAGGTTAACAGAATGTGTGTACTAACTACCTGACACTTCTGAAATATTTTTCTACTTTTTAATCTGCATGCTCTTTGAATGCCTCTTTAAATGAAAATTTTATAATTTTCTATAGCAACAATGAAGGGTACTTTTGTGTTTCCTCTAGCAGAAGTTCTTTCATTTTAGACAAATTTTAGAAACAATGGGAAAAAATGTAGCTTCTACAAAAGGAAATGTGGAATTACCACCTACAGGATGAGCTTGGCCTTCTGAAGGAATAAACAAAAAGAATATTAGTTAATGTGCAGGGATCCAGTTAAGTTTATTTTGGAAATGGTTTTGATACTGTCAATGAAAGGCAATAGTGTATCCCGGCGTTTAACAGCTTGGACCACTTAAAACTGTGTGACTTTGGGAACTAACAATTTCTTTGCACTGCAGTTTACTAATATCATAAAGTTACTGGAAGGATTGAGAAGGTTAATGTAACATATTTAACACAGTGCTTGTCTTGCTGTTGTTTTGCTTCACTTATGAATTGTTTTGCTTTAAATATTAACAGTAGTCAAAAAAAAATCAAATAAACTCCCCCAGTGATGCTGATGCACAGCCAGGAATGGAGACCACCAGACCACACTTGTACCAAAAATCTAGCTTCTTTGATAGGACATGCTTTGGGGATAGGTTGAGAGAGAAAACAGTAAAATGATTCCTTGTCTAGTGAAGAAGAAATACATTCATTTTAAGCCAACTTTGCAGCCACAAAATATGATGGATTTAAAGACTTGTTTGGTCATGTTTCCAAATATCAGAAAAAAACGTTTTTAAAAAAGGTACTTTATGTCAAAAAGTTTATCCACCATGAACAAGTTGACTTCATCCCTGGGGTGCAAGGCTGGTTCAACATATGAAAATCAATAAACATAATCCATCACATAAACAGAACCAATGACAAAAACCACTTGATTAATCTCAATAGATGCAGAAAGGCCTTCAATAAAATTCAGCATCCCTTTGTTAAAAACTCTCAATAAACTAAGGATTGATGGAACATATCTCAAAATAATAAGAGCTATTTATGACAAACCCACAGCCAATATCATACTGAATGGGCAAAAACTGGAAGCACTCCCTTTGAAAACCAGCACATGACAAATGCCCTCTCTCACCACTCCTATTCAACAAGGAAGTATTGGAAGTTCTGGCCAGGGCAATAAAGCAAGAAAAAGAAATAAAGTGTATTCAAATAGGAAGAGAGAAAGTCAAATTGACTCTGTTTGCAGATGACATGATCCTATATTTTAAAAATCCCATTATCTCAGCCCAAAAGCTTCTCAAACTAATAAGCAAAATTCAGCAAAATCTCAGGGCACAAAATCAATGTGCAAAAATCACAAGCATTCCTATACACCAACAATAGACAAGCAAAGAACCAAATTATGAATGAACTCCCTTCACAATTGCTGCAAAGAGAATAAAATACCTAGGAATTCAGCTAGCAAGGGACATGAAGGGCCTCTTCAAGGGGAACTACAAACCACTGCTCAAGGAAATCAGAAAGGGCACAAACAAATGGAAAGACATTCCATCCTCATGGATAGGAAGAATCAATATCATGAAAATGGCCATACTGCCCAAAGTTATTTATAGATTCAATGCTATTCCCATCAAACTACCATTGACATTCTTCCCAGAATTAGAAAAAAACTACTTTAAAATTCATATGAAATTTTAAAGAGCCTATATAGTCAAATCAATCCTAAGCAAAAAAAAAAAAAAAAAAAAAAACAAAGCTAGAGGCATCACGCTACCTGACTTCAAACTATACAACAAGGCTACAGTAAGCAAAAGACCATGGTAGTGGTACCAAAACAGACATATAGACGAATGAAACAGAACAGAGACCTCAGAAATAACACCACATCTACAACCATCTGATCTTCAACAAACCTGAAAAAAATAAGAAATGGGGAAAGGATTCCCTATTTAATAAATGGTGCTGGGAAAACTGGCTAACCATATGCATACATCTGAAACTGGACCCCTTCCTTACACCTTACACAAAAATTAACTCAAGATGGATTAAAGACTTAAATGTAAAACCCAAAACCATAAAAACCCTAGAAGAAAACCTAGGCAATACCATTCAGGACATAGACATGGGCAAAGACTTCATGACTAAAATACCAAAAGCAATTGCAACAAAAGCTAAAATTAACAAATGATATCTAATTAAACTAAAGAGTTTCTGCACAGCCAAAGAAACTATCATCAGAGTCAACAGGCAACCTACAGAATGGGAGAAAATTTTTGCAATCTGCCCATCTTACAAAGGTCTAATATTTAGAATTTACAAGAACCTTAAACAAATTCACAAGAAATAAACAAACAACCTCATCAAAAAGTGGGCAAAGGTTATGAACAGATATTTCTCAAAAGGAGACATTTATGTGACCAACAAACATATGAAATAAAGCTCAACATCACTGATAATTAAAGAAATGCAAATTAAAACCACAATGAGATACCATCGCATGCCTCTCAGAATGGTGATTATTAAAAAGTCAAGAAACAACAGATGCTGGCAAGGCTGTGGAGAAATAGGAATATTTTTACACTGTTGGTGGGAAGGTAAATTAGTTCAACCATTGTAGAAGACAGTGTGGTGATTTCTCAAGGATCTAGAACCAGAAATACCATTTGATCCAGCAATCCCATTACTGGGTATATACCCAAAGGAATATAAATCATTCTCTTATGAGATACATGCACATGTATGTTTATTGCAGCACTATTCACAATAACAAAGACATGGAACCAACCCAAAAGCTCATCAATGTAGACTGGATTTAAAAAAATGTGGTACATATACACCATGGAATACTATGCAGCAATAAAAAGGAATGAGATCATGTCCTTTGCAGGGACATGGATGAAGATGGAAACCATCATCCTCAGCAAACTAACACAGAAACAGAAAACCAAAGATTTTCTGTTTGGTTCTCACTCATAAGTGGGAGCTGAACAATGAGCAAATATGGACACAGAGAGGGGAACAACACACATCACGGCCTGTCACAGGGAGCAAGGGGAGGGAGAGTATCAGGACAAATAGCTAACGCATGCATGGCTTAATACCTTGGTGATGGGTTGATAGGTGCAGCAAACCACCATGGTACACATTTACCTATGTAACAAACCTGCACGTTCTGTACATGTATCCTGGAACGTGCTTTAGAACATGCTCTAAAAAGTGCTTTAGAGCAACAATATTAAAACCTAGTCTAATGCATATGGAAATTGTCAAATTTCTAGAGGCTAAAGTTTTTCATCACTAGTATAAAATGTTCTTCTAAGGGGCCTTAACTGTAATGCAGCACCCAGTGTTTTGTTTTCTCTCTAAGATAGGCTTGGGTATCAGACAGATACACATTTGGTTCTGAGTTTTATAACTCACTTTCTGTGTGACTCTGGGAATATTATTAACCTCTCCAAGGTAGTCTTCTTCTGTATAAAGTAAGAATATTAATCACGTCTACCACATGCCTTTGCTCTGAGGCTTGAATGAGAGAGAATGGCATGCTTTTAGCAGAGTTTTGAGCATATCCCAAGCAATTAACAAAAGTTAGCTATTATCATTTCTTTGATTCTTGTTTGTTTGAGAGTGTGAAGTTTTTATTTTGGCTTTTATTTTTCATTCGACCATAATTTTTTGCCTACCAGCTACACCAGGTTTATACCCGGTTAGGCCTTCCCATTTTTAACTCAATGCTCTGAGGCACTAACAAAGATTGAAATATACAGAACACTTACAAAAAAGTGGAGTGCACAGGCATGTGTGTGTACGTGTAAGTGTATGTGTGTTCTGATTTCTTGCATTCAATATATCTTTAAAATTGTTGAAATTATAGTATATGGCCCCAAAATAATGAAAATGACCGAAGAAATTAAAAATTAACTTCTAGAGCATTTCTCATTACAGTCTACCTTGGAGTTTCAATGTATTTAACATATTCTGAGATGCACCTTATTAACTTCTACAAGTCGCTGAGCTTCCAGAGGACTTGGTCTCCTTATATGCAAAACAAGGATAAGAATACTAAATAATATTTATGTAGCATCATTCATTCCACAAATGTACTAAGTGCAGCAGCAAACAAGACAGGCATGATTCCAGCTCTCATGGAGCTTATGGTCTATTAAGAATAACAGACATTGAGTAGTTTAATGAGTACGATAAAGGAAGAGTGCAGCGAATAATAAAATCGTACAACAAACAAATATAGTCTAGTCCGAAGAAGTGGTATCTGGCTTGGTAGGAGTTAAATGTTACTATGGAAAGAGTTGGAGAGCAGGGTAAGAACTGGTTACACAGGGTAATTTATTTGTTCCTTCATGTATTTGTTCAACTAACAAGATTCCTCCATAAGGCTCATTTATCTGTACCCATGACCTCTGTGCTCTTCAAGTCTTATCTGGGCTATTGCAGCAACAGTGCCCTTACTAGTCCATCTGCTACACAGCTATCAAAGTTATCATCTAAAACCAATCATTTTTAAATGTTTTACAGAGCAATGCCTGTTTTTTGGAGCATCTTTTGGAGAAAATTTTATCCAAGAGAACCCTAAAAATAAGGTCTGTTTCTTTGTTAATTGCTTACTACTGACCACACTACACTGCATTTGGAACACTCATGAGGAGAGAAGTTTTCTGAACTTTTCGGCTTCTTCTTTTAATAGTTAAACGGAAATCTGATGTGTCAGCTACTATCAGGGCTGCAAATATATTTCTGACTTGAAATGTCTGAATCAAAGATTTGATCATTGTTTATTGGGTCGGTAGGTCTCTATATGGGGTGCCGAATCACTGCAATAGGCAACCCAGGATGGGGCTGAGTCAGGAGAGGCACACGACGAAGAAGTAGAGGCAATGACCTTGACAGTAGCTATAGCTTGCTCAAGCAATATAAGTGCCAGATTATCTCTAGAACAGATTCAGCCTACGCCAGAACAGTTTTAGAGTTTAGAAACTATTACTTAATGTGCAATTTTTATTTTTTACTTTCAGTATTCAGTTGTGGTTTTGGTGTAGAGAAAGTGGATTTTTAAAGCAAGTGGCTTCAAAGTATATCAGTGGATTTGCCAGAGAGGAATAACCTTAGATATGATCTTGTTTCTCATTTGGCTTTCCACCAAATCACTGTTATGCAAAAATTCTCCATGCAAATTAAGGGATATGTGTGTGTGTGTGCGTGTGTGTGTGTGTGTGTGTGTGTGTATGTAAAGGAGATTCCCAACATAGCCTCTGAAAAGCATATCTTCTTACATATCTAATTTTAATAACTTAGCTTTTTTCTTTTTGTGTGTATTATCAGTATTGCTGAAAACTTGATTACTTTTGGGCAAGGAACAGTGAAGCCTAAAAAATATACAAAGTTCTTCATATCTCTAAGTTTTCCACAGAACTTGACCTATAACATATCTTCATCAAATATAACACAGAAATAGAACAGAGTTCTTTTCTTTTCCTCTCTCTGTTGGGATTCTATTGGTTGCAAGTGACAGAGAATACAAATCAAACTGGTTTAAACAAAGATTTACTTGCTTATATAACTGAGGTGTCCAAATTGAGCCAGGATTCGTATTTCTTTCTCTGTTTCTTGCTCCTGCTTCAGGATCCAAATAATCAGAAGAAAGCTTCCAACAGCTTCTAGGGCTGGATCTTTCTGGCTTCTAATTCAGTAGAAAAGAACAAGTATCTTTTTCCCAGCATTGTTAGCATAAATTCTGAGATTTGTCTGATTGAACCCACTTAGGTCACATGACTGTTCTTTAATCCATCTCTGTGGTCAGGAAAATGCCACTTGCTGATTGGCTCAGAGCAGAGTCAAGCTCTCCATTGCTAGGGCTCAATGCACAGCGCTACGCAGACCATATGAGCCGAAAGTGGAACACTGAAGAGTGGATACACATATTAAAGCCAGGCTGTTGCTGGAAGGCGGGGAAATAGAAGCTGGGAAGACAAACCAATATTCACTTTATCTGAAATCCCACTTCTCGCCAAGTCTCATTTTGTGCTTTCTCTCCACACACATGTCACCTGTCACTTCTCTCTCTATCTTGTTCACCTGTTATTGATACCTTCAGGAGATGGTGGGGTACACCATTCCTGTTCCTTAAGTGCTTCTTAAAAATAATTCTTAGCTTCCCATTGCCTGCAGAGTGCATCTCAATCTGTGGTACGTACTCTCTAAGATTGTGACAGTATGCTGGAGGACTAATACATAGAAAAAAAGGCAATGTCTTCCTGAACCATCAATTTTACTTGAAGATTTAGAAAAATATATTGCCTATTATGTCAAATACATTATGGAGTAGGATTGCAAAATTCACAATAATAAGCCACAAGACTTAAATTGGATGGCTGCAGTTGCATATTTAGTGCCATGTTCCATGTTCCCCTGGTGTGCAAGTTCACTTACATGCAAGATAAAACCTCAAGTTCTTAGCCTGACCCACCAGGTTGTTTGCAATCACACATCAATCTCTGTAGGCTCATCTCTAACTCTTCTCACACATATCTCCTGCCCTCCTGAAGTTCTCTGTGTTTTTTTAAACATAACTCTACATGTTTATTCATATTACACTCTTTGTCAAAGACAGCTTTTCTTGCTCCACTTTCACACCAGAAAAACTTTTACTCATGTTGCAGTACCCAATTCAAATATTATTTCTGTACGCGGGCACATCATAGCCAAACATTCTTGCCTTTAGTTAGTATAATTTTTCCTGACTGTTTGGCAATGAGTCACCTTTCCATTTTGATTCCTATAATATTTTATTTATGCCACAGTTGGAACACATAGTACATTATATTAAGTTTAGGTATGGAGGGAACGTTTGTCTTTTCCCATCAGACTCTGGTCTCTAGGATAACAGTATCTAACACATGACTGGCAATCAATATATACTGATTCAACAACCTGAGGACTGATATTATAATTCATTTTTATTTGTACTTGCAATGTCTAATACAAGACCAGAGGAAGAGCTCAAATGTAAATGAATTAATATCAAACGTAAGCTTTGCAACACTTAATACCAGATCCTAGAGACACTTTAAGCTTTGTTTCTGAAATTAAGGGAATGGAGAAAAGCACAGATCAGAGAAAAATAAGTAGTCATTACAACAGTCCAAACTCTTCAACAACATCAGGAGCTAAGGGTAACCACTTTGGGGGCCCTTCTCTCTGAGCAACCCAAGTGATGGCCTCAATTCCTAATGAGGAGAGGATCGAGCTTCAGGTCAGTGGCACAGTTTTAATGCAGATGCCTTTGGCTTCAAGAAACAGAAGACTTTAACTTAGCAATTTAAGCAATAACAAACAGTTAAGTAGGATGTTAAGTAGAGCATAAACACCTAAATTAGTATTTAGGTTCCTTTCATCTTTTTTTTCCACCAACCCCAGCATATCTGCTTTTTCCTTGGCTGGCTCTCTTCCTGGTTGCAAGATGACTTCCAGAGTTCCAAAGTTTTTTTATCAAACAGATTTGACAGTGTCCAGTGGAAGAAGACTGTCTCTTCTTCATGACTCTTTTACTAATAACAAAGTCTCCCCATATTTCCTCTTACACTTCATTAAATAGAATTGAATTATATGCTCATACTCATCCCTCACAGGAAGAATGGACCACCAGAACTGGCTACAATCACTTTGCAGTTGGGAATGGGCGCAAATAAACGATGTATAAACATCTTTACAAAAGTGGGATTTAGGTTGTTAGGGGAAAAAAAGGAAACTTGCTGTAGGGCAGTTGATTATAGAATATAATTTTGAAGCTATAAAAGAGTTGTTGCCCAAAGGTAGGTAAGATCCTGCTGTAAGAAATTTCCAGTTTAGAAAGGCAATTATCCACTTTTAAAAATTATGTCTTAATGATCTCTGGAAAAAGTAAGATATGAACATTAATTTATCTTATAATTATAACTACAGTTTTTAAAATTTGCCTAGAAAAAAAGATTAGAAAGAAATAGACTATAATAGTAGTTGTGTTGGGTAGTTTGATGTGGGATAATTTTTTGGTCTTTTCTTTGTTTTTCAAAGTTTCATGTGATTATATTACCTCATACTGACATATAGAGAGAGATGTGTGTGTAATTTTTAAAATCATAAACACTATTTCTGGCTTTGTTTCTTTATACTTTTAACCCCATTGAACAGAATGAGGTTAATAAATATAAATAGCATTTATTATAAAAATATAAACAGTATTTATATTTTTAGAGTCAGGAAAGCAGGGACTTTTAAAAAGATTTTATTTCTCAATTGCTTACAAACTTCAGACATCCCCTTCCATCCCTCCATGAATAATGGCAACTAGTTTCCTTCTCCCACACCTTTTTTAAAAAATTAAAGCTATATCCCTATATAAATGTGACCCAAGACTTTCTTCTACCATCCTCTCAAAGTCTTCTGAGATACTATAACGGCAGCCTTGGGTGCTGACACTGTATTTATGGTCAATGTCTGACTAAATCCATGACAATCATGTTTAAGTGTAACTTTTGATTTTTGTGCAAGGCTTTATTTGGAGCAAAGCAAATATCTTAATTTGGGATGCTATAACAAAATACCAAAGACTGGGTGAATTAAACAACCAAGATTTAATTATCACACTTCTCAAAATATGGGCAGATTTGATGTCTAGTGAGAGTCCTCTTCCTGATTTGTTGACAGCCATCTTCTTGCTGATTCCTTATATGGCAGAGAGAGAGATTGTCTCTCTCGAATTTTTTCTTATAAGGGTACTAAACCCATCATGTGGGCTCCACCCTGGTGATCTAGTTACCTCCCCAAATCTCCACCTCCAAATACAGTATTCCCGCATTTGTCTGCAGTTTTACTTTCTGAGGTTTCAGTTACCTTCAGTCAATTGCAGTCCAAGAATATTAAATGAAAAATTCCAGAAATAAACATTTGCATAACTTTTCTTATGGTAGAGTTGACCCTTGAGCAACACAGCTTTGAACTGCACAGGTCCACCTATATGCAAACCTTTTTCAATAAGTATATTGAAAAAATGTTTTAAGATTTGAGACTATTTGAAAAATTTTGCAAACTGCATAGCCTACAAGTATTTTTAAAAATTAAGAAAAACATAGGTATGTCATGAATTCATAAAATATATGTAGGTAGTAGTCTGTTTTCTCATTTACTACCATAAAATATACAAAAATCTGTTATGAAAAGTTAAAATTTATCAAAACACACAAACAGAGTACTGTATATGGCACCATTTACAGTCAAAAGAAATATAAATAAGCATAAATCATAACTGTATAAAATTAACTGTAGTAATATCATACAACTGTAATAATTTTATAGTTATCTGCTGTTGCTATTGTGATGAACACAAGTGTTACGAGTATCTGCTTAAAATACCTTGTGATGCTAATCATCTCCATGTGAACAGTTCATCTCTCCAGTAAACTGCACATCACAGTAAAAAGTGATCTCTTGTGGTTCTCGTGTATTTTCCACTGTGTGTAATGCAATATCATAAACCTTGCATAACACCATGGGACCCATACAAAGTGCCACTAGTGATGCTGGAAGTGCTTCCAAGAGGCAGAGAAAAGCTACAACATTACAAGAAAAAGTTGATTGCTTGATATGTACTGCAGATTGAGGTCAGGAGTTGCAGTTGCCCACCATTTCAAGTTAAATGAACCCAGTGTAAGGACCATTGTGAGAAAGAAAGAAAGAAAGAAAGAAAGAAAGAAAGAAAGAAAGAAAGAAAGAAAGAAAGAAAGAAAGAAAGAAAGAAAGAAAGAAAGAAAGAAA
>NW_012103854.1:2160546-2214267 GCF_000951045.1 Mandrillus leucophaeus
GGAAGGAAGGAAGGAAGATGTGTGAAGCAATAGCTGCAGCTATTCCAGCAGGCACAAAAACATTGCATTTGTGCAAAAATCTTTTTATCTCATATTGAAAATGCAGCTTTTATGTGGGTTCATGATTGCTATAAAAAGGCATATCTACAGACTCTAATATAATCTGAGAAAAACAAAGTTATCATGTGACATCTTAAAGAAAAAGGAAGATGAAGGATCTAAAACTGGAAAGTTTAACACTAGCAAAGGATGGTTTGATAATTTTAGAAAGAGGTTTGGCTTTAAAAATGTCCAGGTAAGGTGCTACGAAATGCACTTGTAGTCCGACCTACTCAGAAGGCTGTGGCTGGAGGATCTCTTGAGCTTAGGAGTTCTGGGCCAGCCTAAGCAACACAGAGAGACTCCATATCTAAATACCAACAACAATAACAACAACAAAAGCTGTGAAGATAACGGGAAGAGCAGCTTCTGCCAACCAAAAGGCAGAAGAAGAGTTCTCAAACACCGTGAAGAAAATCATTACGGAGAAAGGATATCTGCCTGAACAGGTCTTTAATGTAGACAAAAATGCCCTATTCTGAAAAAAAAAAAAAAAATGCCACAAAGGAAATTTATTAATAGGAAGGACAAGCAAGCACTGGGATTTAAAGCAGGAAGGATAGGCTGACTTTACTATTTTGTGAAAATGCAGTCCATTTTATGATCAGGGATGCCCTTATCTATAAAGTCACTAAAACTGTGAGCTTTGAAGGGAAAACATAAATATCAGCTGCTAGTCTTTTGGTGTACAACAAGAAGGCCTGGACAATGAGAACACTTTTTCTGGATTGGTTCCATCAATGCTTTGTCTCTGAAGTCAGGAAGTACCTTGCCAGTAACCTTTTAATGTTTGCTATCGGGCAATGCCCCAGGCCACCCAGAACCCCATGGGTTCTTCTTTGGTTCAACACCAAGGTTGCTAAAATGGTCTACTTGCCCCCAAGCACAATGTGTCTAATTCAGCATCTAGAGCAGGGGATCATAAGGACCTTTAAAGATCATTACACATTACTGTAGGGAAAGGATAGTCAATGCCATGGAAGAGAACCCCGATAGAAAGCACATCATGAAAGTCCAAAAGGATTACACCATTGAAGATGCCATCGTTGCTATAGAGAAAACTATGAAAGCCATTAACGCATTTATGACCGAGGCTGCAATTCTTTGAATTTTTGCAATCAGACCTTGGTGATGACCTTGAGTAATAGGATATAAATAGTTCCAATAATGGAACACTAGGCATAAATGAGTTTAAGCATGAAAAAAATTAATTCCTACTGGAGAAATGGTGTTGAGATTTGTACAATTTATGACAGAGTCAATCAAGGAAATCATGAAAGAGATTGTGGATATGGCAAAAAAAAAAAAAAAGGTAGAAGGTGAAAGGTTTTAGGATACAGGTTTTGGATGAATTCAAGCTCTAATGGACACCACACCAGAGGAATAAACAGAAGACAACTTGATGGAGATGAGTGCTCCTGAACCACTGCCAGACCGTGAGGAAGATGTAGAAGAAGCAGTGTCAGAAAACAAGTTGACATTAGACAAGCTGGCAGGAGGGTTCCAATTATTCAAGATTGCTTTTGACTTCTTTTATAACATGGACCACTTTATACAAGCACTGAAACTAAAGCAAATGATGGAAGAAGGATTGGTATCACCAGAAACATTTTTCAAGAACTGTAACAGCAAAAATGTCATATACAAATTATAATGTATTTTTGTAAAGTTATACCAAATGTACCTGCCTCCCCTGCCACCTTCTCCACATATTCCACCTCTGCCACCCCTGAGACAGCAAGCCAAACCTTCCTCTTCCTCCTCCTCCTCCTCACTCTACTAAATGTGAAGATGACAGGGATAAAGAGCTTTATGATGATCACTGCCACTTAATAAATAGTAAATGTATCTTCGCTTCTTTACGATTTTTCTTAATAGCATTTTCTTGTCTCTGGCTTACCTCATTGTAAGAATACAGTATGTAATACAAGTAACATACAAAATATCTGTTAATTGACTGCTTATGTTATCGGTAAGGCTTCTGGTCAACAGTAAGTTATTAGTAGTTAAGTGAGGTCAAAACTGCACAGGTGGGAGAGGGGAGTCAGTGGTCCTTAACCCTGAATCGTTCAAAGGTCCACTGTATATTGTTATAATTGTTCTATTGTGTTATTAGTTATTGTTGTTAATCTCTTGCTATGCCTAATTTATAAATTAAACTTTATCTTAGGTATGTATGTATAGGAAAATATATAGTATATATAGGGTTCGGTTCTATGCACAGTTTCAGGCATGCACTGGAGGTCTTGGAACATATCCTCTACGGAAAAGAGGGAATTACTGTACCATCACACCAGGGATTAGAAGTTCAATATATGAATTTCAGGTGGGAGAGGACATCAACATTCAGTTTGTATCAGTGAATGTTTTGGGTTTTTTATGACTGCATCTTTTTTCTTCTCTCTTAGGTTTAAGCCATGCTTTTCCTTTTTCTAAGCTTCTCCATCATCATATCTACATGTTCACCATGTCCACGTCCATGACAGAATTCACTGTTGGGTTCCTTCCTCAGACTGCCATTTGTACATGCTTCCTATTGTTTCCTTTTGTACATCTAAAATCATGTTGGAGCTCTATGGAAGAATATGCCTTTTCAGATGTGACCAGAAGAGAGGCTCTGTCTACAGAAAGGACTCTCCTGCCAGCAGAAAGAACTTATTTCTTGGGCATGTTTTACTCTTTTAGTGGTATTTGCGCCTTAACTGAACCATATGAGATTAAATTTTTTTTGTCACATAGAGGGGGAAATGGTTGTTAGATTAATTTTCCATTCCATTTTTGGCAGTAGGCACTTAGCTTCCTCCCCCATCAGGAAGGAAGTATGTGGGTGCACCATAATTTCTTGTGGTGTTAAGCAGCCAGAGATGGTCCAAGATTGAAAGCAACTGTTCATGCAGACCTGAGTGCTTCTTTACTTGGTCTCCAGGACACCGCACTTTCTTGGCAAAAATTAGCCACTTCTACAGAGCTTCTTTTGCTGGTTCCTCTTCATGTCCCCAACTTCTAAATATGGGAATACCTGAGATTTCAGTCCTTTAATCTCTTCTCTATTGAATCTACATAGTACTATCTCTCTGATATCATCCTCTCTTCTTGACTTTAAATATCACCTGTAAGCTGATGCTTCCAAATTTCTACCTCAGTCTAAACATTTTTAAACTCCAGATATCTATCTCCTCTTGTATGTCTAATAAACATATAAAACTTAACATGTCCAAAACTGAGCTCTCAGTTTTCCTCCCTAAATGTGCTTTCCTTGCAATTTTTCCCCATCTCAATAAATAACTTCACTCTTCCAGTTGTTCAAGCAAAAGCCTTGAGGTCACCTTTGAATTGTCCCTATCACATTCAACATCCAATCCATCAGCAAATCCTTTTTGCCTTTACCTTTAACATCTATTTAGAACCTGTCCACATCTTATCACCTCTACCATCACCTTAGGACAAGCCACATCATCTCTTCCCTGGATTATCAGAATGGTCTCCTGACTGGTCTCTATGATTTTCTTCCTTACCTCCTATAGCATATTCTCTACAAAAGGAACTATCCCTTTAAAATGTTTCACGTCATATTACTTCTCTGTTTACAACCCTTAAAAATGTCCCATCTCACTTATGAAAATAAACTCCGACATCCTTTTCATTGTACTATGACCTAGAGGGCCCTATGTGATCTGTCCCACTGCTATTATTCCTATTAAGTCTGCTAGTCCTCTCCTCACTTAACCCACTCCAGTTAGGGTTGACTTACCCTTTAGGCAGTTGGCATAGTGCCAAAGGTCTGAGCCATGCTTTTAGGAGCCCACAAAAATGTTTAGCTTCTTTTAAAAAACAGAGGAAAAAATTCTAGGTTAAAAACTGTATTTTAACATACAATATTAATTTTTTGTCTTTATATCAACACAGTCATAAAATATAATTTTTAGTATTGTTTCAATGAAGGAAGGTACACACAAAGACAAAAGCATCCTAGGGTTCATGAAAATCCTAAGAGGACCCTGGGAAGTTTCAGCTGAGCTGGGAAAGTCTGACTATTTAATATAGTGGGCTAAGTAACTGCTCCCTGCTTCTTGATTTTGTGTCTCCTATTGGATCCTGTTCATCATTGTTCAGCAACTGCTTTCCTTCCTTGTGCTCAGCTCTTTGAACTTTGCTTCATACAAACAGTGAGGGCCTGCTATCAACTGAATGGAATCCCACCTTGAAGTCTCTCACCATGGCCAATCACACCTTCCTTAAGGATCTCCACTGACCTCTTGGGTACAGTGAGACAAGACAAAAGGAAATTGCCCTAAAGGAAACAAAGAGGTGAGACCATCAGATATGGAGCTCAGCCCAGCTGGTTGCCTATTTAGTTCTGAAAATCAAAATAACAACAAAAAACCTTCTTACTATTATATGTGGCCAAATTCCTTTAACTAAGAAAACAGATCTTATATTTTCAACCTTAACATTTATATGACTTTTTTTGGTCTTTTCTTTTATGAAGCTTTCCTTTCCCCTTGTATCTCAATGAAGATGAAAGGCTCACCTATAATTTTCTCTTCCAATAATTACAGCTTTCAAATATCAGTAAGTTATAGGTTATTGCTATTATGACCTGAAAATTACTTATAAATCTAGTCAGGCCAGTACCTTTATAAGAGATCAGAGAAACAGCTAAAAACACCCTCTCTGGAATTAAGAAGAAATATTCTGGTAGGAAGCTCTAAGAATAGTCATAAATTGGTCTTGCAAAATCAGGTTTATTTGTAATATGCATAAATGAAAATTTACCCATGATGCATAATCTCAATCCTAATTTAACTTGTCCCAATTTAACTAATCCTAAAGTAACTAATTTTACTTCCATTTTTATTATGTGTAAAAGTAAGTTCTTTCTATAATGTTTTGTACTCTTGGTCTACTTGCTTGCTTGCTTTTCTATCCATTGCAGTATTTGGGAACGGATTACAAAAAGATACTTGGATAAGTAGCACTGAAAGCTGTTAAAAACAGATTATCAATTCCTGGAGTATGTTTCTATCCGGATGCACATGAATGAAATAATTGAACTCTCAAAGTTCTTTTCATGCCCTTAATTCGATGAAGCAATTCCTGAAGCAACACATTCATATTTCATAGCTGATTTACATGTTTCCTTTTCCTAGCGTTCCCTTTTGGACCAAGTTTTCTCCTTACTAATGTCAGTTAAACTGGTGAGACTTCAGACAAGTGGTTTCTCAATCCTGATGACACAACAGAGTGATGTGGGGAACTTTAGAAAAGTTCTGATGATCCGGCCCTGCCCCTAGAGACTGTGATTCAATATTTTGAGTGTATATGAACCACTTGGTTATTTGGTTACTATGTCACCAAAGCAGGTTAAAAAGGTGGGGAAAAGCCATTTTTTCTTCAGCCTGGCTATCTTGACAACTAACAAATTATTTTTTACCCCCAAAAGAAAAGAAAAATGGGACCAAAGATATTTTTACTTTTAGTAAATAAAGCGCGTCAACTCTCAAGAGGTGCTTGACCCTTTAAACCACACAGCAATGCACAGAAAGACAATTGGGTGAGGCTGCATGCCCTTCATATACATTTCAACACCTACCTCAGGTCCCAAAATAAATATTTTTAATATTGTCTCATTCTGGGCTGTTCCAACATGCACTATATCAGCTTGTCTGCATATTCTAATGTAACAGCATACAAGTTTCCAGCAGCACATTCTCGATGTATTTTCAACAGACATTAATTCCTCATTACATATATTCCACCTTTGAAAATTACACCAGCCAAAGATTGCAAGTTGTAGTACTGACCAGCACAGTATTCATGAGGGGTGAAGATCCAATCTATGGTAAGGAAAATGCTGCAGTTTTCCACACAGTAATTACAGCTAAACCCAATTAAATGAGCTAAACCCAACCCTGTTGCCTGGTTTCTTCCTGGTTTCCGAGAATGTGGTGTGATATACCTTAGGGCCATTTGTCAGGGATCCTCAGGGTTGTTGGTGGATATGGATATTTTCCTTCTTTCATTTCTCTCAAAGAAGTAGACAGGGCAGAGGAATGAGGGTGGGGCTGCTTTTTAGTACATTGTATTCTTCCTCCAGTTCTGCTAACAGGAAGGATGAACGCAGCCCTGCAGGAAACTCTCCTTTTGCCACTAAGCCCTTCCAGGGTCAAGGGTGAGAAAGCAAGGGATCAATACCACTAACCACTCCGTGTGCTGCCTCTGGTCAACCTTCTGTTTCTGGATTTCCACACAGAATTCCATAGCATTAAGAGTCTTTCTCACCCAAATAAGGACATTTTTGGGGATGGTTTAGGCTGGGAGGAACACAGAGAGGAAAAAAAATGTAGTTAAAAAATAAAATAAAATAAGCTCCATAACATTTTTCTTATGAATCTGGATTTTAAAAATTATACCATAGCATTTTCTCCTTTCAGTATTCTCTTCTCCCAGTTGGTATAAAATAAGCAACAATATCCTCCTTTGTAGCCTCTCTCCTCTGTGCGTAGCCCTTGGTTTGTGCAGAGGAAGTTTTAACCCTCTATGAGGTGAGTGCCAGGAATCGTTTTAGGATGATTTACCAGAAGTCAGCCAGGAAGCTGACATGGGCCTGTTTGTAAAGGAAGAAGTACAGAGCCAGGGTATTTTGTGTCACTGTGAGAATGCACATTGACCTTTGTTAGAGAAACAGTTAATATTATTATTCCATTATCACACTTTCAAATGAGAAATTTAACCTCACATTTGTCCACTCTTATATCCCTCATGGCACAGTAAAGAGCCTTCGTTGGTTTCGTGCAGAACCACTAACTATTAAAAAGGTGAATGAAGCTGCTCCCCAGACCCCGCTTTCCCTCAGCTTCCTTCGCAAGCACAGACAAGATCAGAGGATTTGTTATGGTCATGCAGTGACACGAGCTTGGAACCAAGTATCATTTTTGGTCCTCTTAGTGTTCATTCTTTCCCTAAACTACTCCTTTTTTTTCTGGGAAACAGACATTTTAAATTGTAAGCTACTAGAAGACAGAGACTGTGTATTTTAACCTGTCTGGTAAAATGCCCAACTCAAAGCAATGGAAAATACCAACCTGGAAGACAAGAGCCCCAAAATCTAGGCTTGACTCTGCCACTAACCCTTGCAAGTCATTCTGTACAATGAAGGAATTGGATTATATGAAATCTAAGGTCCTTTCTGTTATAGCTCTAGGCTTCTGCACCTGAAAACTATTCATCAATGACATGAACTGTCAAACACCACTGTGGAGCCTCTCCATCACAGGTACCACTACCACCCCCGCTCTTCCTCCGCCCTGCCCAGCACACTCTGCTCAGCTTTGAGAGACCCCAGCTCAGCTCAGAAACCATAACTGGCCTTATTTTTATTGCTTCTATTCAAGGCTATGGGACTTCATCACTACTATGTGTTTTGGCTGTGTTTTCCCACTCGTAAGAGATGAAAAAACAATTGCCAGCCAGGTGCAGTGGCAGTCTCCTGTAATCCCAGCTGTCAGGAGACTGGGGTGGGATGATTGCTTGGGTTCAGGAATTTGAGTCCAGTTTGGGCGGAAAAGAAAAGAAAAATGGTCATTTTCTAAATTTACATTCAGAAACTCCAGCAATGTTGTATAGTTCTAGAGAAAAGGGTGTTCTCAAGGGAAGAGATACAATGGTGTTGTTCTATTTCTCCATTCATGCTTTCAGAGCCTTTAAAAGAATAATGTGCTTGTTATTTAAAAGGTTCTGATATTCGCAGAAACAAATATCATCAGGGTGCACTGGCTGTACTGGTTTTTGCTCCAAGGGCAGGAAACAGCTTGGCCAACTTGAGTAAAATATGCTTCTCCTCAGCTGCTAAGCTTGTTAGCCTCCCCATCTGGTGGCAGGAATAGCATTGCATACGTAATGTAGACTTGCCAATGCTTGCTCTTCTTCCAGAGATTTTAAATATTTCTCTCAATTTTTAATCCCACAAACAGATTCCAAAACAGAAAAAAGGATTATGTTCCAATGTTTCCACCATCTTTGTCCCTCAATTTTTTTTTTTCCTAGCAGACATTACCCACGTATACCCTCAGGGAAAGGAAAGCTCTCAGCCCATCAACTTTTTGATGCCTCAGGAACCCACTTTTTCCAGAGAAGATTCTAAGTGGGTCATTTCCCTTTTCTGGCTTAACTACAAATTCCATCCACACACTTACCCCCTATCCTATTTTCAGAATTGAATGGCTAACTCAATTCCATGAGGCCTTGATTAGTTCCAGTTAAGGTCACAGTTGTTACTTAAAAGCAGTGGTCTTTTTGCCCCCCGCCAAAGACTAGTTTTATCCCTACCTCCACCCTTTCCTCCCTTTTCCTTTTCCTTCTCCTTCTTCTTCAATAGCACTGTGTTATGAAGGGCCTGGCCACACACAGAGAATATTACAGGAATAAAACCTGGAAAAGAGCACACAGTTATGAAACATTAAACTTCAACTTCTCTTTATTTTGCTCCCTGAATTCTCCTCCCCCTCCAAGAAAACATGAACCTCGACAGATTTGTGGTTCATGTTATCTTCAGCTGTAAAAGCCAGCTGAACCAACAGAGCAGCCCTTCTCTGTTTCCTGCTGCCTAGAGGTTTCAAAAGGAGCTACTGTAAAGGAACGGTTACCTCTTTGGCCTTATGGACAACTTTTTTAGAAGAAACAGATTCAACTAAAATCACCCAGGCAAAGAACTCTGTACATTGTAGACTTCTGTACAAATGAAATCAATTAATATTGGGAGTTCTTCCATGCCAATTAAAGAGAGGATGGGCAAGTACAGAAAAGTAAAAACAGCGCCTGAATGCTGCTTTTTAAAGAAGTGATTTAAAAAAAAAAAAAAAAGTTCAAGGATACAAATCCATTTCTTCAGTGAGCCCCAACCTATGAACTTCAGTGGGAATTTGGCCTGAGGATAGATTGCCACATCAGACATTGATTCAGTTAAAGCTAACCCATTTCAAGGTGTCACCCATTAATTTATTGACCGCAAATAGGAATTTTGCCCAAGGCCAGAACTCACAATTGGTCCCAGTTGACCTGAAATGGATTTCCACAAGTGGCTGGGGAAAGGGAGTCTCTTTTTAGAATGTCTCTTCTTTGGTCCACTGTCTCTTTCTTTATCCCCTCTCCCCCTTTATGACATTAATAACAGAACACTCAAAGAGCTTCATTAGTCGAAGGCATACAAACAGCTGCTCAAAGGATTTGTGACTGGATTGATCCTAAAGCTGCCAGTATAGACATTACATGTCAAAAATGATGATGTGAGCTTCTCAGCTGCTTTTCAATTTTGACATCATTCCCTTTTCATTCTTGCCCATTTCATGTTATTGATGAAGTGTTCATTTAGTAAAAGAAAATACATTACTCTTACAGAGTGGCTTTTTGCAGTATGTTGACAGTCTTGCTTTATACATGTTTTCATATAAATATAAAATTATTTTTTATTCCTGAAACACATTTTTAACATGCAAGCAACAAAAGAAAGAATATTAAAATAGTATTTTTCTAGTATATACGTTGCCAAGACGAGCACTAAAATAGTATTTTTCTGTGTGATGCCATATGTAGCATCCTTAATCAATAGTCTCACCTAGACAGAAAAATGAATACAGTAGTCATTTTATGAACCTGTGAAATGGGTTATTGTTTTGCTAAGATTAAAAAGTGACTCTTCTCTCCAATTTGGGACCATTTTTCAAATTTTCTGTGGCATGTAGCTAAATTCAAGCTGCCTTCATAAGACCTGGAGACCCAAAGGCTATAAAAACCAAATTATTTCTACCTTAGAGAAGCAATTGCATAGGGTATACAAAGAAGCATATACAAGGATGCAGCATTTATTTACAGTAGCAAAAAAACAAACAACAACTTGGAAACCACTTGTAGATCACAGAGGAATGACTAAATAAGCTGTGATCCATCTAAGCCACAGAACACTAAAAAAGCAGTTCGAAGGAATGAGATGGAACTTACTTACATGCTGATAAGGATCCATCTCTAAGGCATTTTTTTTTTTTATACTTTAAGTTCTAGGGTACATGTGCATAACATGCAGGTTTGTTACATATGTGTACTTGTGCCATGTTGGTGTGTTGCACCCATCAACTCGTCAGCACCCATCAACTCGTCATTTACATCAGGTATAACTCCCAATGCCATCCCTCCCCCCTCCCCCTACCCCATAATAGGCCCCGGTGTGTGATGTTCCCCTTCCCAAGTCCAAGTGATCTCATTGTTCAGTTCCCACCTATGAGTGAGAACATGCGGTGTTTGGTTTTCTGTTCTTGCGATAGTTTACTAAGAATGATGGTTTCCAGCTGCATCCATGTCCCTACAAAGGACACAAACTCATCCTTTTTTATGGCTGCATAGTATTCCATGGTGTATATGTGCCACATTTTCTTAATCCAGTCTGTCACTGATGGACATTTGGGTTGATTCCAAGTCTTTGCTATTGTGAATAGTGCTAAGGCATATTTTTAAAAAATAAATTGTTCATATTAACAGACATACTTACAAACGTGAAACAACACTATGTAGTTTCTACCTAGAAAAAGGTCTGTTAAGAAAATGTAATAAACTGATTGGGAGAGACTGGGATGATTTGAGATTAAGAATAGTGGTGAAAGCCAGGCACGGTGGCTTATGCCTGTAATCCCAGCACTTTGGGAGGATGAGGTGGGCGAATCACTCGAGGCCAGGAGTTTAAAACCAGCCAGGCCAACATGGTGAAACCCCATCCCTACTAAAAATACCAAAAAAAATTAGCTTGGCATGGTGACGTGCACCTGTAATCCCAGCTAATCAGGAAGCTGAGGCCTGAGAATCGCTGAAACCCAGGAGGTGGAGGTTGCCCTGAGCCAAGATTGTGCCTGGGCAACAGAGCAAGACCCTACCAAAAAAAAAAAAAAAAAGTAGTGGTGAAAGAGGAGTTTAGCCTTACATATAATATTTTCAATTTTTACAAAGAAACTGTATTCATGTTTTTTATATAGCTCAAACTTAAGTCCTTTTAAACAGTCACAGTATTAAGTGGTACTTTAAAAGCATTGACTTCTTGCATTGCTTATTTAACTAAACCCCAATATTGTCCTGAAAATCAGCTATTTTTATGAGAGTTATTTAGTCCTGAGGTTCTGTTCTAAAGGAGCAGTGGGAAGAAAGAGGATAAACAAGCTAGAATTTGAATTAAACTTCAACAGGGAATAAAACACCAACTTCCTTCCTTCTCCACCCTCTCTTGGACCTGAGCCCACCACTGTACTTCTGAGCGGTCACCCTACCCACCCTGAGAGACATAGAATTCTAGAACCACAAAGCATCTTACAAAACCTTTGCTTCGACCCCTAATGTTTAGGTGAGAGTGCTGGTTTGCTCAAGTTAGAATCCGTTGTTCTTGTTGACTTGTCCTTTGCTCTATAACCTCATTTTATAACCCTCTTTTGGGAGTGAAATGGAGTTGGGCTCAGTCCTTTCTGTTCAACTGGACAGAACTCCTCTCACTAATTTCAACAGAGAAAACTGGTGCTTTTTCAGAGTTGTTTACTTCCATTCTCTGGGGAATTAGTTTGTTTAAATGTGCTTTGAAGATTCCGGTTCTACAGAACTCAATTTCTTTAGTTTATCTCTCTTTAACACTCAACCACTCTCTCTCTCTAACTCTCTCTTTCTTTCTCATCTTTGCTTTAGTTTTGTTTCTGAATCTCTCTGCTTTTCTCTGTCTCCATGTATTTCTGTCCCTTTTCAACCTATTCCTTCTGGCATGAGCATGTTCTATTTGTTTTTTGGAAAGATGCTCTACAAAGTAAATTTTTGTGTGATAAATTTTAGTAATACTTTACTAATTAAAAACAAATCAACCAAAAAAAGTTAAGACCAGAAGGTAGATTCAGTTTTAATGAAGTGTTCTTCTTTTACCTTGCTTTTATGTTGCTCCTTTTTATCTCTTCATCAAGGAAACTGTATTTCATCAAGCCTCGGAGTATAATAAATAACTTACAAGGATGCACAGTTGTACATTACTCTCTTGACAGGGTGACTCAACACTGATAGGTATTATCTACATTCTTTAAATGGTTCCCTGCAGGACTAAGCCCTGTGCACATACAGAAATACAAAAGTACACAGGATAAAATGTCTGGAGGTGACTAATCTGGCCCATTGTTATTTCCTTGCAACAAGAGTTTGCTTATGAAATTCAAGTACTTTCAAAACGGCATAAGCAACTGAGGAACACATGTCAACGCTCTGTGATCTGGAGCCTTCCAGGGTAGCTCAGTAAACAGCGCATCTCTCCAAGTGAGCTTCTGGGCATTGTAGCCCTTTATGGGCTCCAAGAAGAAACGGTGGTCAAGCTGGCTGGGAGAGGCGCACACTGTACTGAAGCTGTGGCTTCCCAGCCTGCTTAAGAAACCTTTTTGCCAAGTACATTTCCAAAGAGGGAATCCATAAAGGGACATTTCTCAGGTACTGAATCCTTTGAACTTGAGCCTTTTGGCATTTTCATTTACATCTGCTTAAACAGACACATGACCAGCATTTATCAGTCTAGCACTTGCTGGGGCATTCTTCCTTCTAAACCGTAAAAGGAATCTCTGATAAAATTATGATTTTTGTAATACCTAACAAGCTGTGATCTGTACAAAGCTCAGAGTTCTGGCAGAAATATAAAATCAATTGAGTTTCATCTAAACCATTCTTTGCCTTTTGAGACCCTTTGATAAATCTCAGATGGAAATTCTTCAGTCCCACAGAAGCTTTGGAGGGCAACAGTACGCTTTGATTTTTGACTTTATCATTTAATTGGGGCAGCATTTTTATTGACAGGTTGTTCACTAGATCGGTGGGTTTATTAATCTGTTTTTCTAAGCAAGTAACTTGACAGGACTTCATTTAAAAGTGATTGTAGTGTCTGCAACTGGGCTCACCTTGGGCAGAGATCAGAGGTTACTGAAGTCGACATTTTCTTATAAAGACCCCATACAAACAGGACAACAATCCAATCAAGTTGGGAAAATTGGGGAATTTAACATGGCTACCATCTTCTCATTTTTGAATGATTGCAACTGTAATCTTTGCTTGCAGAAGGGGAGGGAAGAAGATTAATCCACTCTCCATACTCCAGCAAGGGTGATCTTCCTAAAATGCAAATCCTATCATGCTTATACTCTGCATGAAATCCTGGAGTATCTCTCCATTGCTCTCGGTATAAAGACCAAGAGACTCACAATAACATTCAAGATCTTCCAAGCCTTGCCTACCTTTCTAGGCCTATCCTTTGCCCCTCACACTGTAGACTCTGCCATCTGACTACTTGCTACTGAAGGAACTCACCAGTCTCCCTCTTCTTTCTTGGCCTTTAAACATGATGGTCCTTCTGCTTGGAATGCCCTTCCCATGCTCTTCAGCTGGCTAAACCTTACTAGCTTTTCAGGGCAGTTTAACTACTACCTCCTTTGCACTTTTCAGGAGTTCATGGCATTTTACCCACCACTTAAAAAATGTCCATCTATCTTTGACCCTAGATCAAACATGCCTTGTGAACAGAAATTGTGTCTTAAATCCCAGTGTTTAACTCTATGGCAATATCCATCATAATACATCACGCATTTTTTTTTTCTCCCTAGTATTTATCCAGCTCTGGAATTATATTGTTTGATGTCTGTCTTCCCAGCCAGGGCAACTTCCCTGATGGCTTGTCTGGCCCATTTATAGCACCTAGAACAGTTTGGGGCACACAGTAGGCATTCAATAAATATTTGCTGCCGGGCACAGTGGCTCACGCCTGTAATCCCAGTACTTTGGGAGGCCAAAGCAGACAGATCACCTGAGGTCAGGAGTTCAAGACCAGACTGGCCAACATGATAAAATTCCATCTTTACAAAAACACAAAAATTAGCTAGGCATGATGGCAAGTGCCTGTAATTCCAGCTACTTGGGAGGCTGAGGCAGAAGAATCACTTTAACCTGGGAGGCAGAAGTTGCAGTGAGCCGAGATGGTGCCATTGCACTCCACCCCAGGCGACAGAGCAAGATTCCGTCTCAATTAAAATAAATAAATAAATAAATACTTGCCTAATTAATTGTAACTAAAAAGCCTAACACAGGGTCCAGCAGTTACTTAGACTTCATCGAATCCAATGAACCACTGATGGTGAAATGCACTGCAATTTTATATACCATTAAGAAAGGTAAGAAAGGGTGGAAATGCCTCCAAAAAGCATGACATAATGCTTAATGAAACAATGACATTATAATTTCTTCTTGGATATATTTTTTTATTTGGTATAAGAGACATATTTAGTCACAGATATTTATCTTATCTCTTACACATGCATAAAAAGAAAAATACAAGCAAAAGTAATTGGTTCAATTTTCTAAACTTCTTTATATGTGTGAGTCTAAATTTGCTGAATTACCTTCCAAACTGAGTGGTCAGTGTCCCTGACTTTCCCACAGTATCCATCTTCTGTGCCATCGAGAGTGTTGATGCTCACTATTTCTTAAAAGAGTACTCCACTATTATCCCTGGGAGTTTTCATCCAAGCTGCTGACACCCACTATCAGGCAAGTTTGAGGGCTAGTTCCTTATTGATTTTTGCCAAAGGTTAGATTTCAAACAATGGCCCTGATTCATATGTCTTCCTCAAACATAAAGGTCAGTTGACAGAAACACGAAGGGGCTCAGTTATCCAGTTGTGCCATCAAAAAGAACAGCCAACTAGTACATCACGATTGCTTCTAACTGACAGTATTTGTAAGCCACCTGCAATGTTAAAACTGATCACAATTTTAGAGTTAATAAAATGTGACTATGTGTCTGACATATAATCGATGCAACATAGCATTAGTAGTATATGCTTAATAAGTATTGTTGAATGAGTGAGATTGACAGAGAGGAAGCACATAGAGAAATAGATCTAGGAAGTTACTCCCCAGTGCGTAAATAATTTAATATTCAAACTCTTCTCTTATTGACTGAAAAATACTATGTGCCAAGCCCCAATGCTTGGTTTATTGATATACATTATCTCATTTGATTAAATAATATACACATAATTTCCAGGTGTTATAATCAGTTCCCAAAGTGAAAAACAGATCTACTTTAGGTATTATTCTGTCTCCAGAACTCCACATTGACCTAGACTCACATCAATATCACAATGAACATTAATTTTCATAATTTTACAATCAGAAAATATCTTCATAATCATTAAAAGATTGAGTTCAGCATAGTTTTATTGTCAAAAATATTCTATAATAATTCCAAAAGACTGGTCATCTGTGAATTGTGCACATACTTTTTAATTAAAAATTTTTATTAACTTGAAATTTTCCATATGATTTCAAAAATCAACTATTAGAGCCAGGTGCAGTGGCTCACACCTGTAATCCAAGATACTTGGGAGGCTGAGGTGGGAGGATCACTTGACCCTAGAAGTTCAAGACCAGCCAGCAACATAGTAAGACCCTGTTTCTAAATAAATAAACAACTTTTAAAGGATCACCTATTAAACTGAAATGCAAGGACCTATGTTCTTAACTCAAAGATAGGATAAATAGCTAGAAAAATTCATTTTAGTCTTGGATTTGAAAAAGACTGCAATGGTACAAATAATCCCAAAAGGTATCTTAAAACTGTCAAAATAATTATTGAAACAAAATCAGATTTAATTATCTCTAATTTTAAAATACTATATTAGGCATGCTGTTCAGGACAGGAATTAGGAGACTAGGTGTTATACTCCAAAGATTAAGAATTACTCAGTTCAGTAAAACCTCCACCCACATCAATTTAAGTGCAGTTCCCACAAAAGCAGGGCTGTGTGTGTGCGTGGAGGGGGGGGGAGTACCAAAAATACCCAATTATCAGATCAGTGATATTCACAGCTCTTCTGATGATGATCTTTCAGATGATGATCTTCAGATGATGCTCTTTGCTGTTCTAAGCGATGTGTTAATGCTCACTTCCTTTTAGCCACAAAGCCTTGGCCCCACAAGTTGCCTGGAGGCAGCTCTGACCTACATGCAGTCAAATCATCCCAGTCACATCAGTCTCCAGGGTGATTTGAAGTGTGGGTGGTTGACATCTAAGGGATAAGTGGGAGAAAGTTCTGTGGCTGGTCTGACAGTAAGGAGGCTAATTCCTGAAGGGCAGAGAAATAAAATGTCACTCACTCCTATGAGCCCCTGTGGTTTTCAGAGCAGGATCCATTGTGTTTTCTGCTGCAGTCTTAGTAGGGCAATTAGTGGAGAAGGAAATGGGTGGGAGTTCTGCAAGCTTGCCAATATGTGAATGAACTCAACAATGAAGACGAGCTTTTAGTTCCCTTCCCTGGTCACTAGCCACAATGTGCATGGTGGTCAGGAGCTCTGTATCCATATGGTGAGAGTGATGCTTTGAGGTTTTGCTTGTTTTTTGCAATATTAGAGTGAGCAGCTGTCAACTGGATTGTCAAGCTAATACACATAGCAGCACGAAAGCCCTGCATTTACAATTAGTTTCCAGTTGAAATGGAATTATCCTTACTAATGACATGAGGGACTTTCTGATTGGGGTTCGAGATTAGAGGCATTTATTTACCTGTATAAAGGTCAATGCAGGAGAAACTTATATGATATGGTTTGGATACTTGTCCCCTCCAAATTTCATGTTGAAACATGACCTCCAATGTTGGAGGTGCGGCCTAGTAGAAGGTATTGAATCATGGGGGTACATCCCTCATGAATGACTTAGTGCCATCCCCTTGGTGATGAGTGAGTTCTTGCTCAGTTAGTTCACGTGAGATCTGGTTGTTTAAAAGAGTCTGGAGGCCAAGTGCAATGGCTCACACCTGCAATCCCAGCACTTTCGGAGGCCAAGGCAGGAGGATCACTTGAGTCCAAGAGTTCGAGACCAGCTGGTCAACATAGTGAGATCCTGTCTCTACAAAAAATTAAAAAGAAATTGGTTGGGCATGGTGGCACCTACCTGTGGTCCCAGTTACTTGGGAGGCTGAGGTGGGAGGATTGCTTGGGCCCAGGAGGTTAAGGCTGCAGTGAACCGTGATTGCACCACTGCATTGCAGCTTGGGTCACAGAGTGGAACCCTGTCTCAAAAAAAAAAAAAACAAAAACGTCTACTACCTCCCCCTTCTGTCCCTTGCTCCTGGTCTCACCATGTGATATGCTGGCTTCCCTTTTCACCTTCCATCATGATTGTGAGCTTCCTGAGGCACTCATCAGAAGCCGAGCCAATGTTGCTACTATGCTTCCTGTACAGCCTGCCAAACCGTGAGTGAATTAAACCCCTTTTCTTTATGAATTACCCAGCCTCAGGTAGTCTTTATAGGAATGCAAGAGGGACTAGCACACCATACCTGGGGAGAAGGAGAGAATTCATGGAACCCAGGAGAGAAAAGAAAGCCATGCTTCCAGGGAATCTCTCAGTGGCAGAATTCCAGGCTCCAGTGGCCCATGTTCATCCTGTTGCCAGGGCCAAGATCCCCAGCAGGCACAAAGGGCACAGTGACTAGAGACTCACAATATGTTTAGGGCCCATGAACAGATTTTTATTTCTTTAGAAATCAGAAGGAAAAAATAAAGTTTTAGGTCAAAGAACGTGTTTCAATATGTAATGTTAATATATTCACCTTTATTCTAACCTAATCATAAAATATACTTTTTACTTTTTTTTTAAGGAGGAAGTGCCTACTGCTCCTGAAAGTTACCATGCAGCCCTGCCTGTGGTATTAGGTTAACTGATATGATATTGCTGGCAACCAATTGTTTCAGGTCTACGAAACAGTTTTGGTCTACTTACTACATATCTCTCAGACGACCCTTTCCTAGTTTGTAGAAAGTCTCAACTCAAGCCAGGTAGAGAAAGTAATCCATTTCTTTCCCTCCCTTTTTCCTTTTCCTCTCTCTCCTTTTTCTCTATTTCTTTTACCTTTTCCTTCTACATGTTTGCTGGGTAGTGGGTTCTCTCTCTCTCTCCTTTAATCTTCCCCTCTCCCCCACTCTCTCTCCTTTCTCCCTTCTCCTTCTGTCCCTATTTTCTCGGACTTTCTTATGGAACCAGAAGATCAGTCATCTACAGTCCTCTGGGCTCCCCAAAGAACCTTGAACTGTCACAGGCACTCACTGTGCTCCTTCCACCCTCAGTGCTATCTCTACCCTCTTTCTCTGAGTCATAGATGAGTTCCAGAAGAGATGAGAAAGACCAGGTGAACTCAGATCAGAGATATCCTAAAGCTCTCTGGGGTTGGGGCAGGAGACAAGGTCCACAGACAGACTAATTTCTTTCTTTTCTTTTTCATTTTACAAACAGGGTCTCACCTTGTTGCTCAGGCTGGAGTGCGGTAGCGCAATCATAGCTCACTGTAACCTCAGACTCCTGGGGTCAAGCAATCTTCCTCACTCAGCCTCCTGAAGATCTGAGACTACAGGCTCACATGATCATGCCTGGCTTATTAAAAAAAAATTTTTTTTTTAACGAAACAGGGTCTCACTATGTTACCCAGGCTGGTCTTGAACTCCTGGCCTCAAGTGAGCCTCTCGTTTTGGCCTTCCAAAATGCTGGGATAACAAGCATGAGCCACTGCTCCTGGCCAGACTAATTTCCTAAATTGTTTTGATCCTCCCACACTCTTTCTCTATCTTTAGTTGCTGGGATCTTGACCTGGTAGGGAAAGTGGGGAGGAAGGAGAAAAAATGATTCTACCTACTTGCTTATCCTTGAAAATTTTTCCCATCTTAATATTTAGGACAAAGATGTTGATGTTAAATTTATTTTGCAAGAATTTGCATTTTTTCCTTTCTGATCCCATCATTGAAAACCCCTGAAGAAATGAATGCCCCCTGGTCTAGCTACATAAATAGGAAATCACCAGATAAATAAGGTAAATAGGGAAATAAGAACCAGGGCATAGAGTACATCTGATATAACTTCCCCTATCACTCTAGCACAAATACTATTTAAACCCATTAGGGCCAAACCATAGAGCTGGCTGTCATGGCAATTCTATGGATAGAGTCCTGTCCTCAAGGAACTACATTTAGTGGAGAGAAGTAACGTACATAAATGATACAAGAAAATGAACATAAATGAGGAAGGAGGAAGTGCTCAGTGGGGGACTGATAGAAAGGCAGCCAGTATCGAGGCTCCCTCTTGGCGATGAAAAGAGCTTAAAAGCTATTCCGTGGTCACAGATGATGGCGGATTATTCACTCCAGTCTGTGGCCCAATGAGAAGGTTGAGTGACCTCTTAAAAATCCAGCCCAGACGTGTGGTTAAATATTCAGGCTTAAAGAAGTACTGCAGAGCCTGGAGGAAGAGGACACCTTTAGGCCAGGTGAGAAAGAAAGGAATGACTGAACGCTCATCATACAGAGCTGTGAAGGAAGAAGTAGTCAGAGACTCCATGGATTTGGTTCAGGGCTTTCATTTATCTGAAGATGTCAAAGAACCTTTGGGTTACTGGCTTTCAAAAATTCTGGGAGAAGGCCAGGCGCAGTGGCTCATGTCTGTAATTCCAGCACTTTGGGAGGCCAAGGCAGGCAGATCACCTAAGGTCAGAAGTTCAAGACCAGCCTGACCAATACGGCAAAACCCCGTCTCTACTAAAAATACAAAAAATTATCCAGGTGCGGTGGCACACGGCTGTAATCCCAGCAACACAGGAGGCTGAGGCAGGAGAATCATTTGAACCCGGGAGGCAGAGGTTGCAGCGAGCTGAGATCGTGCCACTACACTCCACTTCATCTAAAAAAAAAAAAACTCTGGGAGAAGAAAATGACGAAGGAGGCCATATTATTATCCAGCTTCTAGAGAGAGAGTAACAAAAGCAAAATGGTTAGCTTTGAATTTATAACAAGTCATTAGGGGAACAAGAACTGCAGAGGAGAAGGCACAACATCCATGTTGTGCCAACTTTGTCTGGACTTAAATGATGAATTTGGAAGAGAGAGGTGGAGTTGGGGAGTGGTAAAGCATTAAATAACCAACCATGACTAACCGCTGAGTTTAGCCTGAATGAATTCATTCTGCAAACATAGCTGTCATCAAAACATAGTTTATGCAAGATTCCCAAATATGCTGCATGTCACAACATATAACTACAAATCCATGCTTTGTCTGCAAGGTCATAATCAACAGTCTGTGGTGTAGCATGTGGTATGGTTGGATAACATGGAATGGTCGCCCCAGGTGATTTCAGTTTTTATGAAAGTAGAATAGGGTAAGCATTTTATTCACTGTGTTGTTGAAGGTAGATTTGTGTAGTCAACGGAGTTTTGTGGCTGCTATTGCTTTTAATTCAAAGAACATGCTACAACAGAATACAGCTACCTTGTAGTACAAACCCAAATTTTTATTCTAGTTCTATATTCAGCTAGCTACATGAGGCATAATGACTTTATCTTCAAACGAGGCCCCTTCTAGTCTTAGAGTGCTATGATTACCCTGTTTGGTTATTGTGAATAGCCTGGTAGGCACTTTTCTCTGAGAAGATAGGGGAACAGCTGAGAAACAATGTAAGACACCATTAAATCTACTTACCACTGAAGGTAGGAAGAAAATTAATGAATTAAGTAGGGACTCTGTGTATTTCTTTTCTACTCTTTTCCTTGTCCACTAATCCTAGCTTTCAAAAAAAGCGGGGGGCAGGGAATATGTAAAATCAACTACTGTAAAGGGGTGAGCCATAGGATATTCAAACCTGGCACTTCTCCACTGAGCCCATACACCAAAAAAGGCATAAAGGTAGAAGGTTTGACCCATGTTTGTGGTATTTTGAAAATGGGCCATGTATTTAAGAAATACCAAATTATAAATATTAGCTATATATTAGTGCTTGGTCTAGACCAGGGTTTCTCAGCCTCAGCACTACTGACATTTAGACTGTATAATTCTTTGTTGTAGGGAGTTGTGCTGCGCATTGTAGGATGTTTAGCAGAATCCCTGGACACTGCTCACTAGATGTCAATAGCAAACTGTCCCACCTTCTAATTTTGGTAATCAAAAATGTCCTCAGGCATTACCAATGTCTTCTGGCTGGTAAAGTCACCCTCCTTTAAGAACCACTGGTCTAGACAAAATGATGAGGGATATTACGATGTTTTATTTTGAAGTGTCTGTCCCTGCCATCTTTCCGGCCTCCTGCCTTGGGCATTTCTTTATTCATTTATTTTAGAGATGTTTATTAAATAACAACTACATGCCAGGCACTGTGCTAGGAGATGAGGATACAGTAGTGAAAAAGAGAATGATCCCTAATCATGGAGTTTACAATTTCATAGGGGAGACAATGTGAAACAAATAATTCTAAATAATACAGCATACAAAACAGAAATACAGGTCACCTGCACACACAATTATAACCACTGTTTCCCTAATCCTATTAATATTATACTAGATGGCTTAATAAGGAATTAGTTTACAAGAGAATGATAGTAATAGAGGGGTAGAACAACACAATTTTGAAAACTAGGATGTAGATGTAGGAACTAGAGTGTGATATTATAATGAGAAACATATACTTGATCACTGCCTCATTTTCTATCACATAGCTTAGAAAACCCTCAGAATCTCTGAAGTAATATGTGCCTTTTTGTATTCCACTGAGGGAACTAATGGCTGGGGACTCTTAGAAAACCTCAAGATAGGGGATAGTTGCCAGCGGAACCAATCAAGTGATAAGAGGAGCTGAAAGTTGAATTAATCACCAGTGGTCAATGATTTAATCAATCATGTCAACATAGTGAAGCCTTTACAAAACTCCAAAGGGACAAGGTTTGGAGAGCTTCCACGTTGCTGAACATGTAGAGGGTGGTGAACCCAGAAAGGGCATGGAAGCTCTGCACCTCTTCCTCTATATTTTGCCCTATGCATCACTTCCATCTGGTTGTTCCTGAGTTGTATCCTCTTAGAATAAATCAGCAATAGTAAGTAAAGTGTTTCCCTGAGTTCTGTGAGCCATTCTAGCAAAGGATCAAACTGAAGGAGGAGGTTATGGGAACCTCTGATCTTTAGCCAAATTGGACAGAAGTTGTGGGTAACTTGAGGAACTATTTGCAACTGATATCTGAAGTGGGGAAGCAGTCTTGTGGGACTGAACTCCTAACCTATGGGATCTTAGCTAATTCCTGTTAGTGTCAGAATTGAATTGAACTGTAGAACATTCAGTTGGTGTCAGAGAATTAGTCAGTGCAGGAAAAAACTAACACATCTATTGTGTTGAGGGTTGAGAGTACAGTAGGTAAAAACAATTTATTTGGTTTTTTCCCCTATATTGATAGAGGAAGTTTAATCTAAGACCTACAACAAAACATATTGTGATTGACATTTCACAACACTGGGGTCAAAGAGGTAAACCTAAAACTTCCATAGAGGAAAACAAAACATAACAAAAGCTTGGATCACATACAAAGATATACGGATCAGAATGGTATCAGATGTCTTATCAGCAACACTTGAAGCTGGAAGATGACAGAACAATACCTTCAACGTTCTGAAGAAAAATTCTAATAATCAAGAATTCTATATCCATACAAACTATTAAATAAGTGATAAATAGAAGATATTTCAAGACATTCAAGGTCTCAAATTATTTCCTATATGTTGCAGCTTTATGTGGCTTCATAAAAAAGATCTCAAAACTTAGTGACTTGAAGCAGCTATATCTTTCGATTCCAAGAATTTGGATGGAGCACAGAGGAGACAGATTGTCTCTATTTTTCAATGTCTATTATCTCAGATGGGTGAGTTGAACAGCTTGGGGGTTGCTGGGCATTTCTCTCTTTCCACATAGCTTTTCACATGTTTAGTATGGGCTTTCTCACAGCTGGACTACTTCAGATTAATTGGATTTTTTACATGGTTCCAAGACAAGACAGAAATTGTGAGTCCTCTTAAAGGCTGAGACTAGAATTGACATGGTGCCATTTCTGTCATACTGTATTAGTCAAAGCAGTCATAAGCCAGTCCAAATTCAAGGGAAAGGGAAATATATACCCCTCTCAATGGGAAGAATGTCAAATAATTTGCCATATCATATATCCCTTCTCAGGAAGCTCCCAGAAGATGCACTCTACTAAAATGGCCAAGAAAGAGGAAAACAGAAAAAGATGGCTGACTAGACGCAGCTAGTACCCACCTCCTCCACAGACGGGAACCAAAATAACAAGTAATACACTTTAAAAAGCTCATCTAAGAACACTGGGATTTAACAGAGATGTGAAGGGAAGCACCGAAAGCAAGTAAGAAGAGGGAAGCAAGGCCACTTCCTCAGCCAGGATTGGCTGAGAGCAGGGAGAAGCTCCTAGGAAAAGTAGGAAAGAGAGACTCCCCCTCTAGTCCCCGCAGGGTTCAACTCTCCCACTAGTTTTTTACACTATTAGCTATGGGAGGATGCCTTGATCTATGTGGGCCTAAAAACTAACAGAGATCTGACTAGAGATTGAACAAGAGGCATTGCTCCAGAGAATGAACTCACAAAGAGTCCTACAGGCATCTGAACTCTGCGCAGCTGCAGCTTGGTGCCATCCTGAGAGCTAAACCCCAAAAGGACCACATACTGCCCTAGAACTGCTACTGTCACTGGCACCACCAAACCAAGGAGGGAGAGGGGAGGCCAGGCACCTCCATGCACCTTAAGGACAAATCCCACCATCGCTGCTGCGGGCTGCTGCGGGGCCAAGGCAAACTGCACTCCTCATAGCTTCCTCTCTGCACTGCTCCAGCTGAGAGGGGCCCTACTCTCCCCAGTGGCAGGCCCATGGCTGGTGCCATTCTGAGAGTCTAGCCTCTAAAGGTCTGCATCCTGCTCTAGGGCCAGGGCTAATGGTGCCACTGCCACCACCAGGCAAAGGAGAAAGGGAGGCTGGGTGCTCCCATGCACCCCTAGGACAAATCCCATTGCTGCTTGTGTAGGCTGCAGTGGGACCAAGGCATGATAAGCAATCTACCCACAGCTACCTGCCTATGCTGCTTCAGCTAAGAAGGACCCTGCCCTCCCCAGTGGCTAGCCCATAGCTGGTGCCATTCAGAGAATCTATCCTCCAAAGGTCTGCATAATGACTTAGGGCTGGGGATGACCCTGTCCCTGTACCACCAAGCCAAGGAAGGAGGGAGAGGGGAAGCACAGGCACTTTCATGTGCTTCGAGGACAAATCTCACCTCTGCTCCTGCAGGCTTTTATAGGACTAAGGTATGAGTAAACTGCACTCTCCAGCTACCTGCCTATACTGCTCCAGCTGAAAGAGGCCCCACCCTCCCTGTAGGCAAACCTACAGTACAGCAACTGCTGCCCACATTTGAGTATTACCCTGGTAGCCTGGGGATCACCCCCACAGTCAGCACTTGAATGTATTACTGGGGGCATGAGTACAAGTCTTCTATCCTAGTCTCCTCCCCCAACTACCCTCCTGAACCCAATAACACTGGTGACAGCACAAGCTGCCTTGAAGCCAAAGAACAGGCATGCTAAGCTCACTGCTGCCACCACTGAGACCTGGTGACTGGTCCATGGCATCCTACTCCCCAGCAAAACTTCACCACAGTCTCAAATAATAACCACATCTTAAGCCACTGAGTAAATCACAGATACCATTGATACTGTTTATAGCCAAAGAAGTCATACAGAAATTACAATACTGCATGTTCCAAAAAGAAAAGCCAAAATGCCCTACCCAACCAACAACATTATATACACCTTCAGGAGAAAGTCCTTCCCTAAGAAAGCAATTTCAAAAAATTGGAAGAAGCAACAGTTACACCAGATACACAAATATCAACATAAAAAAGCAAGGAAAAATGAAACCTCATAAGGAGGAAAATTATTCTCCTGCAACATATCTCAATCAAAAAGAAATGTATAGGCTGGGCTCAGGGCTCATGCCTGTAATCCCAACACTTTGGTAGGCCAAGGCGAGTGGATCACATGAGGCCAGAAGTTCGAGACCAGCCTGGCCAACATGGCAAAAGCCCGTCTCTACTAAAAATACAAAAATTAGCCAGGCATGGTGGCGCATGCCTGTAGTCCCAGCTACGCAGGAGAATAGCTTGAACCCCTGAGGTAGAGGTGCAGTGAGCCAAGATCACACCACTGCACCCCAGCCTGGGCAACAGAATCACATCTCAAAGATAAATAAATTTATAAAATTCCAGATAAAGAATTCAAAATACTGATTTTAAAGAAGTTCAGTGAGATACAAGAGAATTCTTGGAGAAGTCAGATAAACAGTTCAGAATATGAATCAGAAATTTACTAAAGACATAGACATTTTAAAAATAACCAAACAGAAATTCTGGAAGTAAATAATTAATTGAATGAAATACAAAATACATTTAAAAACTTCATCAATTGACTAGATCGAGCAGAAGAAAGAATATCAGAAACTGAAGATGGGTCTTTTGAAATAATTCAGTCAGATAAAAATAAAGAAAACAAAAATAAGGAGTAAAGCCTTTGTGATGTTTGGGACGTGTAAACAGACCAAATCTACAAATTGTTGATATCCCCAAGGGCAAATAAAAAAATGAAAGAATTAGAAAATCTATTTAACAAAATAATAGATGACAACTCCCCAAGTCTAGCAAGAGGTTTAGACATTCAGATACAGGAAATTCAGCAATCCTGGGATGACACAATACAAAAAATTCTTTTCCACAGCACATTATAGTCAGACTGTCTAATGTTAAGGATAAAGAGCAAATCCTAAAAACAGCAAATGTGTCTATTACCTTTAAAGGAAACTCCATCAGAGCAACAGTGGATTTCTCACCAGAAACCTTAAAGGCCAGAAGAGAATGGGATGATATATTCAAAGTGCTAAAAAAAAAAAAAAAAAAACCTGCTAGCCAAGAATATTAGATCCAGCAAAACTACCCTTCATAAATGAAGAAGAAATAGTCTTTCTTAGACAAGCAAATGGTGAGGGAATTCATTACCACTACACCAACTCTACAAAAATGCCCAAGGTCATCCTAAACCTGGAAGCAAAAGAATGTCATTTGCCATCATGAATACACATCAAACTGTAAAACTCATTGGTAAAACAATCACACAATGGAGGAAAGGACTCAGATGGTACCATGACAGAAACCCACCAAACTACAATGACAGACAATAACAGGAAAAAAATTAACAAAGAATACGTTGAAAACCAGAAAACAATTAGTAATATGACAGGAACAAAGCCTCACATATCAATAGTAACCTTGAATGTAAATGGATCAAATTATCCAATTTAAAGATACAGAATGGTTGAACTGATATTTTTTAAATGATTCAGCTATATGCTGCTTTTGAGGAATTCATCTTACTAGTAAAGACATACAGACTGAAAGCAAAGGGATGAAAAAAGACATTCCATGCAAATGGAAACCAAAAGTGAGTAGGCGTAGCTATATCCGATAAAACAGACTTTAAATCAAGAAGAGTTAAAGAAAAGAAAGGACAAAGATGATAATTATATATTAATGAAAAGTCAATACAGCAAGAGAATATAACAATTCTAAACATATATGCACCCAAGGCTGGAACATCCAGATTCATAAAGCAAATATTCCTATATCTAAAGAGAGAAATAGACTGTAGTACAGTAATAGTGGGGGATTTCCCAACACCCCACTCTCAGCATTACACAGCTCATCTAGACAGAAAATTGACACCAAAAAAATCGAATTTAAAGTAGGTTTTATTTAGTCATTTACAGAACATTCTATCCAACAACTGCCAAATACACATTCTGCTCATTAGCACATGGAACACTCTCCAAGACAGACTATATGTTAGGCCACAAAACAAGTATCAGAAAATTTTTAAAAATCAAATTCATATCAAGTATTTTCTCAGATCACAATAGAATAAAGTTAAAAATCAATACTAAGAGACACTCGCAAAACTAGACAAATACAAGGACATTAAACAACATGTTTTTGAATGACCATGGAGCCAATGAGGAAATTAAAACAGAAATCAAAAAATTTCTTGAAAAAAATGAAAATAAAATATACCAAAACCTGTGGAATACAGCAAAAGCAGTGCTAACAGGGAAGTTTATAGGAATAAATGCTTACACCAAAAAAGCAGAAAAATTACAAATGAGAATTCTAATAATGCACCTTGAGGAATTAGAAAAGCAAGAACAAATTAAATCAAAAATTAACAGAAGAAAAGAAATAATAAAGATTGGAACAGAACTAAATGAAATAGAGACTTAAAAAAATACTAAAGATCAACAAAATGAAATGTTGGTTCTTCAAAAAGATAAACAATATTGATAAACCACTAGCTAGACTAACCAAGAAGAAAGAAGATCCAAATAAACAAAATCAGAAATGAAAAGGGAAACATTACAACTGACATCACAGAAATACAAAAGATCATCAGAGACTATGATGAATAATTATAAATTGACAAACTGGAAAACCTAAAGATATAGATAAATTCCTGAAAACATGCAACCTACCCAGATTGAATCATGAAGAAATAGAACACCTCAACAAATCAATAACAGGTGGTAAGATTGAATGAGTAAGGCAACAACAACAAAAAGCCCAGGACCAGATAGATTCACGG
This sequence comes from Mandrillus leucophaeus, assembly GCF_000951045.1. Lineage (NCBI taxonomy): Eukaryota > Metazoa > Chordata > Mammalia > Primates > Cercopithecidae > Mandrillus > Mandrillus leucophaeus. Next base: position 2,188,233 of record NW_012103854.1, read on the forward strand.
CTGAATTCTACCAAATGTACAAAGCACTAATATGAATCTTCTTGAAGTTATTTCAAAAAATCAGAGAGGAGGGAATTCTTCCTAACTCATCTACGAGGTCAGCATCACCCTAATATCAAAACCACAAGGAGACGACAAAAAAGAAAACTACAGGCCAGTATCTCTGATGAACATAGACACAAAAATCCTCAACAAAATACTAGCAAACCAAATCCAATGGCACATCAAAAAGATAATATCCCTGGGCCTGGCAGAGTGTATTATCTTTTTAATGTGCTGTTGGATTTGCTATGGGATTATCACATTTGTAACCCCAGCACTTTCAGAGGCCAAGGTGAGGTGGTAGGATTACTTGAGCCCAGGAGTTCAAGACCAATCAGGGCAATATAGTGAGACCTCATCTCTACAAAAAATACGAAAATTAGTCAGGTGTGCTGGCATCCACCCGTAGTCCCAGCTATTCAGGAGGCTGATGTGGGAGGATTGCTGGAGCCCAGGAGGTTGAGGCTGCAATAAACTAAGATCACACCACTGCACTCCAGCCTGTGCAACATAAGGAGATCCTGTCTCAAACAAACAAACAAATAAAAAATGAAAGATAATATACCATGATCAAGTGAGATTTATACCAGGGATACAAGAAAGGTTCAACATATGCAAGTCAGTAAACATGATATATTATGTCAAAAGAATGAAGGACAAAAACCACATAATCATCTCAATAGCTCAGAAAAATCATTTGATACAATTCAACATGACTGCATGATTAAAAAAAAAACCTCTCAAGAAACTATGTATAGAAGGAACATACCACAAAATAAGAAAGGCCATATGCAACAAACCCACGACTAACATCATACTGAATGTGGAAAAGTTGAAGGCCTTTCCTCTAAGAACTAGAACAAGACAAGTATGCTCACTTTCACCACTCCTATTCAACACAGTGCCAGAAGTCCTAGCCAGAGCAATCAGACAAGTGAAAAAAATAAACAGCATCCAAAATGGAAAATGGGAAGTTAAATTGTCCTTCTTTGCTATTAATATGATATACCTAGAAAAACCTAGACTACACACACACACACATCTTAGATTTGATTAATGAATTCAGTAAAGCTGCAGGATGCAAAATCAATGCCCGAAAATCAGTGGTATTTCTATAAATCAATAACGATCTAGCCAAGAAAGAAATCAAGAAGGCATTCCCATTTACAATAGCTATAAAAAACATACAAAGAAACAAAAACCTAGGAATATACTTAACCAAAGAGGTGAGAGACCTCTACAAGGAAAACTACAAAACACTGATGAAAGAAATTGAAGAGAATACAAACAAATGGAAAAACATCTCAAGCTCATGGATCAGAATTAAAATTGTTAAAATGGCCATATGGACCAAAGCAATCCACAGATTCAATGCAATTTTAATGAAAACGTCAATTATTTTTCACAGAACTAGAAAAAATAACCCTAAAATGCATGTGGAATCAAAAAAGAACCCAAGAGCCAAAGCAATCCTGAGCAAAATGAACAAAGTTGGAAGCATCATATTGTCTGACTTCAAAATATACCACAAGGCTATAATACCCTAAACAGCATCATACTGATATAAAAATAGGCATATAGACCAATGGAACAGAACAGAGAACCCAAAAATTAGGTCACATATTTACAGTCAACTGCTGTTTGATAAAGACACCAAGATTGTCATATCGGAGAAAGGACAATCTCTTAAATAAATGGTGCTGGAAAAATAGGATAGCCACATTCAGAAGAATGAAACTGGACCCCTATTTCTCATCATATACAAAAATCAACTTGAAGTTGATTAAAGACTTAAACACAAGCTCTAAAACTATAAAAATACTAGAAGAAAACCTAGGGAAAACTCTCTTGGGCATTGGTCTAGGCAAAGAATGTATGACTAAGACTTCAAAAGCATAGATAACAGAAATAAAAGTAGACAAATGGGACTTAATTAAGCAAAAAAAAAGCTTCTGCACAAAAGAGAAATAATTAACAAAGTGAAGAGACACCCTGTTGCATTGAAGAAAACATTTGCAAACTTCATCCAACAGGGGACTAACATGCAGAATACACAAGGAACTCAAACAACTCAACAGGAAAAAAAGGCAACAAATAATTCCATTAAAAAGTGGGGGAGGCTGGGTGCAGTGGCTTACACCTGTAATCGCAGCACCTTGGGAGGCCAAGGTAGGCAGATCATGAGGTCAAGAGATCAAGACCACCCTGGCCAACACAGTGAAATCCCATCTCTACTAAAAATACAAAAACTAGCTGGGCGTGGTGGTGCGCACCTGTAGTCCCAGCTACTCGGGAGGCTGAGGCAGGATAATCGCTTGAACCAGAGTGGCAGAGATTGCAGTGATCTGAGATCATGCCACTGCACTCCAGCATGGTGACAGAGTGAGACTCAGTCTCAAAAAAAAAGTGGGGGAAAGCACACGAATAGATATTTCTCAAAAGATAACATACAAATGACCAACAGGTATATGAAGAAATGCTCAAATGCTCAACATCACTAATCCATTAGAGAAATGCAAATCAAAACCACAATGAGACATCATCTCACCCCAGTCAGAATGGCTATTATAAAAAGACAAAAAAATAATGGATGTTGATGAGGATGTGGAGAAAAGGGAACTTGTTACTTTGTTCTTGGGAATGTAAACTGGTGCAGCCACTAAGAAAAACAGTATGGAGATTTCTCAAAAAACTAAAAACAGAATTCAATCCAGCAGCCCCACTACCAAGTACCTATCCAAACGAAACCAATAGATCAAAGGGATAGAGGGATACAAAGCATTTGCATTTTTATTGCAGCACTATTCACAATAGCAAATATATGAAACAAACCTAAATACCCATCAATGGATGAATGGGTAAAGAAAATGTGGTAAATATACACAATGAAATACCATTTGGCCATAAAAAAGAATGAAATCATATCATTTGCAGCAACATGAAAGGTCATCATATTAAGTGAAATAAGCCAGGCATAAAAAAATAAATATTGTAGGTACTTACTTACATGTGGAAGCTAAAAAACTTGATTACCTGGAGGTAGAGTGGAAAGAGATAATGGAGATTGGGAAAGGCGATTGGGGAAAGGAGAAAGAATGAAAAGAAATAGGTTAAAGGGTACAAACATGCAGTTAGATAGAAGAGATAAAAGCAATGTTTGATAGCAGAGTAGGGTGACTATAGTTAACAAAAAATGTGTTGTACTCAGGTGATAGACAACCTAAATACCCCGACTTAATCACTGTGCGTTACAGACATGTAACAAAATTTCACGTGTACCTCAAAAATTTGTTTAAAAAATTAAAAAGAAGATGACAGGGGAATTAAATAGGGGAATCCTACATAAGAAAAAGGCAAAAAGAATCCCCAAATGCAATGCGAAAGAGATTTCAGGATTACAACTGTGAAGCAGCTCTAAAGAACAGAGATCAAGGAATAGATAGATGTCTATGATTTTAAAAATAATAATAAACTTGCTTAAATAATTAATGTGTCAGAACTTAGTGAGAAGAGAAGATCTATACTGTGGGGAATTGGGGGAGTATTAATGATAATTTAAAAGTTAAAAAGAGGTGCTTAGAATCAATACATTGAAGAGAAATTTTGCACTAGACACTTGTTAAAAATGGCAAGGAAGACTTTACTCAAGACTATTGCAATAAAGAAGAGAGGTTGAATTCAATTCTAAATACAACAGGGATACCAATCTATGTGACAAGAGTGAGACCCTACCTCAAAAATCAACCAATAAATAAATACAACAGGGATAAGTGGGAATATATCCAAGGGGCATGATGAGGGAGTCACTGGATAGAAACATACTGAAGAGGGACTTGGTTAAGTATCAAGGGCATTGTGGGAGAGGAACTTGATTAGACATCAAGGGTATGGAGGAGAGCTTGGTTAGATATCAAAGGTGGTGGGGTTCTCTATAAACTGGTTAAGCAGTATCCAATGCTAAAACTAGACTGGGAAAGCCAAAGATTGGGCCAAAGATAAAGTCTAGTCAAAAGAAGGGCTCAGAGGAGCCTGACTACATTTGCTCAATAAGGGAGTCTTTGTCAAATGAGCTCCTTCCTTCCTTCCTTTTTTCCTTCCTTCCTTCCTTCCCCCTTCTTTCTTTTGTTCATCCTTTCTTTTGTTCTTTCTTTCTTGTCTGTCATCCAGGCTGGAGTGCAGTGGTGCCATCATAGCTCACTATAACCTTAAACTCCTAGGCTCAAGAGATCTTCCCACCTCAGCCTCCTGAGGAGGTGGGACTACAGGTGCATGCTGCCATACCTGGCTAATTTTTGTTGTTGTTGTTGTTATTTTTGGAGATGAGATCTCGGTATTTTGCCCAGGCTGGTCTTGAACTCCTGTCCTCAAGTGTTCCTCCCACCTTGGCCTCCCTAAGTGTTGGGATTACAAGTATGAGCCACAAGCCATGGCTATCTTTTAAAAACAAATGCAAAATGTTTGTTTTGTTGTTTTTAATACATTTTTACAGATGATTTCTGTAAACCAAAAATAAAATTCTATGACCCCCCAACCATCTGAATGGACACCCTCCTCTTGGCCAGGGCACTCCTAAGGTAACCTGAAAGACTGGTTCAGGCCATGACGGGAATGGCAGATTGGACATGCCTCATTATACCCTCCTCCCTTTTGGAATTCAGGAAAAACTGACCAGCATTTAACATCAACACAAACTCTGAATCTGATAAGAAACATTTGCAATCTATTCTCTTTGAAACTTGCTACCTGGAGGCTTCATCTGCATGATAAAACCTTGGACTCCACCACTGCTTATCACAACCCAGACATTGTTTTCTACTGATAATATCTCTTTCAACCAATTGCCAATCAGAAAATTTTTAAATCTACCTATGACCTGGAGGTCCCGTCTTCGAGTTGTCCTGCCTTTCTAGATTGAACTGCTGTAAATCTTACATGTATTGGTTGATGTGTTATTATGTCTCCCTAAAATGTATAAAAGCAAGCTGTACACTGCCACCTTGGGCACATGTTGTCAGGACCTCCTGAGGCTGTGTCTTGGGTGTGTCCTTAGCCTTGGCAAAATAAACTTTCTAAATTGATTGAGACCTGTCTCAGATACTTTTGGGTTTACATTTCACACATAGAAATTATGAGAACAAATTTTTATGGAGGCCTAGAAGAAAGCACTATAAACTTTGCAAATAAGTGCAGGAGAGGCAGGTGATAGTGATACGGCATTCCCACCAATAATTACCCCCTCAAAAAAATGGCTGGTGCGCTGAAGAAAACTTTAATTCCCCTACAGTTTTAACTAGGCTCAGCCATGAACATGGGGAAGGTTGGCATTTGTGCAATGACACTGGGGTTCTCCACTACACATCTGGTCATCCTATCAGTCCCTTAAACTTGCCCACAACCAGTTCCTAAAAAGGAAAAGCAGTGTTCTTTTGCCAGCAAAACTGGGGTTTAGTCGAAAGTGAAAGGATCTATTTGAAAAGGTATATCTGCATTTAAAGAATAAAAGGATCTATCTTTGGACCTGGTAACAAATAAACAAAATCTCAAATGGATAAAGCTTGTGTGATGAGACCAAATTACACAAAGCGAAGAAGCTGAATTTTGTTTAATTTAAATGACAGAGAATAGACATGCCCTGAGTGACATTTTTCTGAAAAAATCACCCTGTATGCTATGTAGAGGATGGGTTGTAAGGGGGAGCAAACATAGAAGCATGGAGGCCAGTTAGATAGTTACTGCAGCCAGTTATTTGGACTAAGAGAGTAAACGTAGAGAATAAAAGAGATAATCAGATTTGAGATCCATTTTGGAGGGTGAGTTGACTAGATTTGCTGATGGATGGACACAGGGGTGACAGAAAGGAAGGAATCAATAAGGACTTCTAGGTTTTTAGCTTGAACAACTAAGTAGCTGTCATTTACTGAAATGATAAAGACAAGAACACATTTGAGAGGGGAATCAGGAATTCTGGTTTCAAATGATTATTAGCTATCACATTTCATATCAAGGAGGAGGTTAGATATGTAAGTTTGGGTCTTAGTGGGGTTAGTGAAATAAATTTGGAAATTGTCATAATTTTGGTGGTTATGAGAGTGCCTAGAATGAGCATAAAGACAGAAAACAAACAGAGAAACCAAAATCAAGCCTATAGAATACTCAAAAACTTAGGAGTTGAGCAAAGAAAGAAAACCCAAAAGGAGTGAAATAAAACCCAATGGTATGGGAAAAAATGTAAAGAACATGGTGTCAGGGAAGCTAAGGGTGTTTTAAGAGTGGAAGAGTGGTTAAGCACATGCCAACTGGTCACGATGGCTAACATCCTTTATGAAATCATTTTGACTAGCCACTATAAATCTTGGTGAAAATGAAAACTATAGTAAGGTTACGTAAGATGAAGGAGGAATGGAATGTGAGGAGTTAGAACAGGATGTGAAGAAATTGGTAGAGATTGTATAAGGAGCCAGGGTTCTTTTTGAAAAAAAAAAGCACCTAATAACTTCCATTCTTTTTCAGAGAGAAAAAGACAGAGTGCACAGGAAGGAGGCTAAACTTGCTTGCATAACAGTCCCACTCTCTCAATAACCTTAATCCATTCATGAGGACAGAGCCCTTGTGATCTAATCACCTCTTAAAGGCCCCACCTGACAACATTGTTGTATTGAGTATTAAGTTTCCAACACATAAACTTTGGAGGACACATTCAAACCATTGCAGGCAGTTATAAGCACTTCCTCATGAGACTGTCAATATCTCAGAAAAGCTGTGTGGACAGCTCGTGACAGCTGCCCCAATGACTGTTCCATAGGCTCTGGACAGGTGAGTGAGCAACGATGAAGGGTTTGGGTGTTCTCTCTCTTTCTTTGTTCTCTTGAAGGGAGGGATAGGGAAATGAGTCTCAACTCCAAAATCCACAGTGGTCTTACAATTTACCAAGACACAGGGTACTAAATTCCCCTGGGAATGACAAATAACGAAAACCAGGATCAAATGTCCCCAGTAATAAAGGAAGAAAACATGTGACCCCACCCTCGAAGGGCAAGAGTGCTGAGGGAAAGCAGGGCTCTTACTCTGAGTGAGTTAAACACCAAAAGGTTTATGCCTGGTCTTGAGACATCAACAGGCCCTTAGTGGGGAGGAAGAAAAACAATGTGGTGTTATTCAACAGTACCTCCAGACCAGTCCCTGGGGAAATTGTTCCAAGTTCCTCAAACAGTGGAGCCAGTAAAATTGAAAGAGTAAGACTACCTCTTGGGGGCCTAAAATATCTGTGGCCACTATGCGAAAATATCAGGTCAGGCCACCCAAGATTTCCAGAGTGGTATTCATTTTGATTGATGGCTTCTTTAACCAGGAGCAGGCCACAGGCTAGAGTGGTAGCAGTGGAGAGCAGAGAGGTGGTCCCCAGAGCAGCAGTCATGAGAGGAGATGGGCCGATGAGCAGCCTGAAAGCAGAACACACAACAACAGCAGGAAAGCTACAACAGCTGCAGAGGACCATGTGGAAAGGGAGATGCCTCAATGGTTTAGAATTCTATAATAAAACAGTGGTGGTTTGGAAGAAGCCCCAAGACAACTGGTACCAAACCTGTGAAATATAATTTAGTCACCTCAAACATGCCTCTGTGACCTGAGGCTCTTCCTGCTGCCTGTAACGTTCCTCTTGGGCTGAAGTAGGACCAACTTCTTATTCTTAAGGTACGAGCTAAAATGTATCTCAGAGTGGAGGCCATCCCTATTTAAAGATCTCCCTGGCCGGGCGCGGTGGCTCAAGCCTGTAATCCCAGCAGTTTGGGAGGCCGAGACGGCTGGATCACGAGGTCAGGAGATCGAGACCATCCTGGCTAACACGGTGAAACCCCGTCTCTATTAAGAAATACAAAAAACTAGCCGGGCGAGGTGGCGGGCGCCTGTAGTCCCAGCTACTCGGGAGGCTGAGGCCGGAGAATGGCGTGAACCCGGGAGGCGGAGCTTGCAGTGAGCTGAGATCCCGCCACTGCACTCCAGCCTGGGCGACAGAGCAAGACTCCGTTTCAAAAAAAAAAAAGATCTCCCTGTGATAGTCTAACACAGTCCTGTTTTTCCCTGAGAGTACTGCATTTCGCTGATTCTGATATATACTTTTTTTCATATTTTAACATTGCTGAAGTTGGGATGAATCTTATCATCAAAACTGTGTCATAGTTTAATTGGCCACAGTTTTTCTAAGTGACTTTTTTTAAATGGTGCATTTTATAACCTGTGCCATTTCTATTCAAGAAAATAGAGTTTTCATCACATTCAATGAGTGTTGTTTGTATGTTTAGTGTTTGTTTGTCTACTCTATAAACTGTAGGCTTCTTTAAAGAAGCACTAGCATGTAGTACAATACCTGGTGCATCATATGTATTCAATAATGATTAATCAAATGACTGAATTCATTAACTTTATTTATTTTTTTTTTGAGACAGAGTCCTCCTGTCTTGCCCAGGCTGGTCTTGAACTCCTGGGCTCAAGTGATCCTCCCACCTCGGCCTCCCAAAGTGGTGGGATTATAGGCATGAGCCACGGAGCTCGGCCTGAATTCATCAACCTTAGGGTTGTACAGCTCTCAGCGGAAAAACACTGTATACAATACTATGTATAATCAGATGACTTAAGATTTTTGGACAAAATTAAATATACAGTCTCTCTGTCAGATTCACATGTACCCAATATCTTATCTCAAAGTACTGGTGTTTTTGTTTTTTGGATTTTTTTTTTTTTTTTTTTTTGAGTCTCACTCTGTTGCCCAAGCTGGAGTACAGTGGTGTAATCTTGGCTCACTGCAACCTCTGCCCTCTGGGTTCAAGGGATTTTCCTGCCTCAGCCTCTCAAGTAGCTGGGACCACAGGTGCACACCACCACGTCCAGCTCATTTTTTTGTATTTTAGTAGCATGGGGTTTTCACCATGTCGGCCAGACTGGTCTCGAACTCCTGACCTCAAGTGATCTGCCCGCCTCAGCCTCCCAAAGTGCTGGGATTACAGGTATGACCCACCACATCCATCTTCAAAGTACTGGTTTTAAGCAGAAATTTCCACACAAGTAGATACCTTAAAACAAAGAACACTTGAGAACATCTGTCTAAGCAGAACAAAGTTTTTGTATTAGACATTTCTCGGAAACCTACTTTTAAAGGGGAGATATTAATAGAAAGTATTTATGAAGCATCTCTCAGTGTAATGCTCCGGTGCTTTGACAAGTATGCTATTTTTGAACATGGAAAAAACTCATTGGGATACATTATGACCAGTTTCTCCGGCTTAATACTGTAGTTAGGTCTAATTCTATGTTTATAACCTCTTAATCTACTTCCATGGAGGAAATAGATTTCGCCTTATCTATTCACTTGGTACTAACTCAAATAAGTAGAAAAACCAGGGGATTTAATCTTGGCTAAAATAATTTAGCAATTAGCAAATATTTTAAGAAACGCCAATTAGAAACATAGAAAACATAAATGGATTTCAATGCATGTTGATCTTTTTGAAAATTTTCCTCTGAATGAACGTCTTTCTTTAACACTAATGCAAGGCTCTGGATAAATCTTATTATTATGAAAGTCCCCAATAGTGAGAATTTAAATACAAATTTATGCAAAATGAGAAAAATGGGTCACTTCTGCCATTGCCTTATTCCTGGAATATTTTTTTTAGCAAAATAGAGCTGAGAATAAAAATCATCTCAATTTTACAATACACCATATCTCCCTCGTAACATTCAGATAATGATTCTGAAGCTATTTGGTATAATGGATGAAGAAATGCATTCTGAGCTTGGGCGAATCACACTACTCGGGACCTCTGTTTCTGCTTTTGCAAGTCTGACTTGTCAAGGGCCCCTCCCATCTCCTCAGAGACAGCTTCCAAACATCCCTGGTCAGAATCTGTGTCTCCTTCCTCTTCTGGGCCCACTTAACATGTAGTTTCTAGTTCTTGCATAACAATTATGCAGTGAACCCTGTAGTGCAAACGAGTGTGTGCATTTGTCTACCTCAGAAGGCTGTGAACTCCTGGAGTGTCAGGACTGTTTTCATTCATCCTTGGGTCTTGTACATGGAAGATGACTCATATTTTGCCATATCAGATTGAATTGCTTTATAAGGTTAGCTTTGGCTTATTCAGTTTATGCTCCCTAAGGTTTTGTTTTTATGTACTAGTATTGCAGATTAGAAAAAATAAATAAATAAATAAAATAAAAAACAAGCTCATCTCAAACCCTCATGGGTCTTTTTGTGTGACATAGAATGAAGAGCCGAGCTGAGCCCAACCTCAGTAAAGAAGAGAGTGCCTCCACGGGCCCCTGTAGTCCCAGCTACTCGGTACTTGGGAGGCTGAGGCAGGAGAATGGCGTGAACCCGGGAGGTGGAGCTTGCAGTGAGCCGAGATCTCGCCACTGCACTCCAGCCTGGGAGACAGAGCGAGACTCCGTCTCGAAAAAAAAAAAAGAAAAAAAGAAAAAAAAAAGAGTGCTTTGCACTCCAGCAGTTCAGACCAAGTTCATGTCCTGAGGTAAGACTGGCAGGGGCTACCCTGGGCCCTGGGAAGAGAGGGGTTCCTACGAGATGAGAAAAGTATTCCCTTAGGTTCTGAGAGAAAATGGCAATGCTCTATGTGGACTATGCAGCTATTAGAGACCCAGGCATATTTATGCAATCTAATCCTGGGTCAAATACTCACTTTCCAGGTGATGATGGACAAGTCCCTTAAGCCTTCTGATCAGCAGCTTCTTGAACTCTAAATGGGAAATCTAATATTAAAGATATCCTACAATATGGACTGTTGTGAAAACTAATATAGACAAAACCTTCTCAAGCACTATGAAGCATTCAGTGCTAAGTACAATGAAAATAATGTGGCCAGAGGCCTCGGGCCTGTGCCAGATGGAACCAGCCTTGGCCACTCTTTCCCATACTGCTGCTCCCAGTTGACAGAGGTTTGGCTGAAGATTCTGCCAGGACCCGTGCATCAGTATTCCCACAAGGAGCTGCAGGACACACACACTGTGTGCTGAGAAAGTCCCCAAGAAAGATGGAACCCACATGGGGGCATTGCTGATGCTGTCCCAGAAAACAAGCCCAGGGATTTTCCCAGCTCTATACATTGCTTTGTGTTTATCAGTGCTTCGACCAGCAGCTATTCATTTGTAATATGAAACTCTTAAAATAAAATCTTTTTTATTTTAGCGAGTTTGATTGAGGGAACCTGGCTGCAGGCAGGATTTCAGTCTTATGTCTGCATAAAGCCTAAGCTGTTGGCCAGTGGAAATATTTCCTTAGAAAAACCAAGGTGTTTGATGTTATTTGATTGGACTTCTCACTTCCTAACCAGTTGCCTTGGTGTTGCTTAGATGAAGCCCAGATTAATTTTTTTTCTCGGTCACTTCTTACAAAATCTGAAATCTGAAAGTTCAGCCCTAACCACCTCACAAAATGGTCAGTCTTGTTCTTGACCTCATTAACAAAGGACTGTCCTTCCAACTCACACCAACCTGGGGGAGGAAATAAACCAGACAGCCCGAATGACGACAGAGTGGGATGAAATAACCCCTCCCTGGGACAATGCCTTTTCCTGTTTCTGGAGGCTCCTCCTATTCCCACACTGGTTTCTGCATCCGTTACTTGGCCAGGATCCTCTTTCACATCAAAGTGTCCCTCCTTGGGCTTCAGAAGTAGGGGCATAACCTTAGTTTCTACAGGAAGGCATTTTCATCCCAAAGGAAAGGGGAAAGCCATGTGTTTGGTTGCTATACAATTACAAGCCACTTTCCTTGTTTTTCATTTTATAGTCATGCACATGAAAAGTATAGGCAGGCTTTTAGCTACGATGAGCCAAACATTTGGTTCCTAGACTTCTATAGTTTGAGCTGGAAGCATTAAAATAATTAAACTCCAGCCATTCAGTCTTCATTAATAATATTAAATGCCTGAGTCAGGAAAAGTTTTAGGAGAGGATATGATTTTCTTTTTTACTTCAAAAACACATGAAAGGGCATAATCTGGACAGATACTTAAGGAAGAGAGGTTGAAGAATGCCATGCATTCCATCTCAGACTAGGCTATGGGGACTCTTCTTGGGAGGTCTGGGTTTCAATCCAGTTTTGAATGGCTGAATGTAATTGGTGATGGTAGGGCACTATGGCTTTCCCAAAGCTGTCACTTTGTGTCATTATCAAAAGCACTTATTTGGTACCTAATATGTCTATGCGTGACAGATGTTTAAATAGGAATGTCCCTGTCTTTCTGGGGCCTCTGATCTAAAATGGTGCAGATACTCTTGGAAATGGGGTAAACAGCAGAACCTTGGGTGGGAGAGAGCATATCCAATAGTATTTTTTCAGTGTGTAATTAGGGTGGGAGGGTCTAGAAAATTTTAACTGTTGGAGAATACAATTCATTATCATTGGAAGGGTACCCTGTAGAAGAGTATCACATTTGGGGAATGGGAGCTGTTGATCAAAAGATAGCATAATTTTCAGCCAGGCGTGGTGGCTCATGCTTGGAATCCCAGCATTTTGGGAGGCTGAGGCAGGTGGATCACTTGAGGTCAGGAGTTTGAGACCAGCCTGGCCAACATGGTGAAACCCTGGTATTTTTTTTTTCATTTTATTTTATTTATTTATTTTTTTGGAGACAGAGTCTTGCTCTGTTGCCCAGGCTGGAGTGTAGTGGCAGGATCTCAGCTCACTTTGACCTCTGTCTCCCAGGTTCAAGCTATCCTCCTGCCTCAGCCTCCCCAGTATCTGGGATTACATCATGACAATGGGCTAATTTTTGCATTTTTGATAGAGACAAGGTTTTCCCATGTTGTCCAGGCTGGTCTTGAACTTCTGAGCTCAGCCAATCTGCCCGCCTCAGCCTCCCAAAGTGCTAGGATTATTGGCGTGAGCCACCTTGCCCGGCCTGAAACCCCATTTCTACTAAAAATATAAAATTTAGCTGGGCATGGTGGTGCATGCCTGTAATCCCAGCTACTGGGCAGGCTGAGGCAGGAGAATCGCTTGAACCTGGGAAGTGGAGGTTGCAGTGAGCCAAGATCATGCCACTGCATTCCACCATGGGCCACAGAGCAAGACTCTATCTCAAAAATAATAATAATAATAATAAATAAAAATTTAAAAAAAGATAGCGTAAGTTTCAAAAACTGAAGAAATACTATTCTAAAAGTATTCATGCATCATTTGCTCATTCAGAATTTACTGACTGCTTCCTAGATGCCCCAATGTGTAGCCGGCACTATAAAAAGTATAAAACAAATAGGCTCATCCAGACATTGACAAACTCATGTACACTCAGGAGCCCATGATGACACAACATTGAAGCAATGAGATAGGAGTGAATTATCCCAATCCAGACCAACAGAATTGGTATATGAATCTCAATCACTTTGAGATAGAATAGGATATAGACTTAAAAACAGAAAAGCACAATTTCTAACTGACCCTAAATAACCTCAAAGCAAGCGTCCTTAGTGTTCTTTTAACCTTCATATGCTCTCTCTGAGGTAGAAAAATTAAGCTTTGTGTGGCTGAATTATAAATTTTCCTTAACAATTAAGAAAATGTTTCTTTACCAGAAGTGAAAACTGTAGGTTTTACTCTTGGGTTAGTGAAAAGGAACATTGAAAGTGAATCAGATCTTCCATTAGGGCCATGTAATCATACTATTATTACAATGAAAAATAAAAAGGAAGAGAAAAGAGAGAAAAAAGAGGGCAAGATAGAAAAGACTGGATTCCAGTCTGCTAAAGCTGTCTTGTCTCTGTCTGAGAAACCTATTTGGTAACCTGAATAACACCGATTCCTACACCTACAGACAAGCGAGACAAAATGAAACAGCATTGGTGAAGCATTCCTTTCTGTTGTTTGCTTGTTTGTTTGTTTTGAGATGAAGTGTCACGCTGTAGCCTAGGCTGGAATGCTATGGCATGATCTCAGTTCACTGCAACTTCCACCTCCTGTGTTCAAGTGATTCTCCTGCCTCAGCCTCCCAAGTAGCTGGAATTACAGGCGCACGCCACCTCACCTGGCTGATTTTTTTTTGTATTTTTAGTAGACACAGGATTTCACCATGTTGGCCAGGCTGGTCTCAAACTCCCGACCTCAAGTGATCTGCCCACCTCAGCCTCCCAAAGTGCTAGGATTCCAGGCATGAGCCACTGTGCCCAGAAGTGAAGCATTCTTTATGGCCTGTACCATTATCTTATTTGATCCTGACAATAGCTTGCCAGGAAGGTGTTAACAACTCTCATTTTATAGATGAGGAAACTGAAGTTCAACGAGTTTAAATAACTTGCCTAAAGTCATACAGCTAGTAAGTAGCAGAGCCAGGTGTTAAATCCAGGGCTGTCTGATGTCAGAGCTCATGAATTTTCTCCTACTTACACTCCCTTCATTTGATGCTCAAAGCTCCAGAGAAAAATGTATGTATATAAGACATTTTTGTTGAGTTGAGTGCACTGGTTGAGTGCAGGACAAATATTCCCTCTAAATCTCTACCTGTTCAGCCTCCCCAGGGATACATCAGACTACTCTTCAGATATAGTCTTCCCATGTCCCTGACCCACCTAAATTGTTTACTCTTTCTTTAATATTATTATAATGGAACTCGTGGTTTATATTTGAAATGAATTGTATATTGTTATTTGAAGTGCATATGAGAGGCAATGCTATGTAAAGCCTAACATAAGGTGACGAATAAAACTTTATATACCTATATACTTACATGTGTATAAAATATTGCAAAATAAAATAATATTTAAAGAGACGTGCATTTATTTTTGTCATTCTGATGCAAAACTATACTGTATTCTGACTATTTATAAAGTTATTTCCTTACATGTTTTCTATTTTTTTTCCATCCTGTCATTCTTATTCCCCCGGTAATCTCTATATATCTAAGGAAGAGGAAGCAAGAAGTTGTTCCACCTGTGTTTACTAATTATAGTGTTAGTCCTTTGTATATAGTGTTTGTACTTTGTTAGAATGCTGATTATCTCTCAAGCAGCTAACCCTACTTAGACCTGACAACAATTTAAATTCAAATATATTCACGGCAGGCAATTTTATTAATGTTTTATATGGCACGCCAGAGAAGTGAGCTGATTTGGGTGTGTTTGGTTTGGGCTTTATTTTTTCTTTCTATTTTTGGTAGAAGACTGTGCTTTAGAAAAGTATGTTCAGTTGGCCTATACCATCGGGAAACTTGATTGAATTGTTCAACCCATATGCCACAAGCCTGAACCCAGGAGATACCAGCTCCAAGAAAAAGCAGTGTGTTCTATCTCTGTAACTGATTTCATTTTTGGATTCTCTTTTGAGTCTGCCAATAAGTTTCAGATGGGAGGTGTTGGTTTTTGAGATGCAAGTTACCTGTTCACTGGGAGCAGAGGGAGACCACTTGTTTGGGGCTCTCACAAATGACAGATGGCAGTGACTTTGGTCACTGATGATGTTGTCTGGACTCAACTCAGCTTAGAAGAGAAAGAAACCATAATACCTTGTAAGAATTTCCTTTGCTCCACCCAGTTATTCTAGTAAAGGAAGGAAGATTTGAAAAGCTGGGACTCCAATGCCACCTGTGCCACGCTAACATCTGGACGAGGGCTTGAGAGAACCTCCCTGGAAACCGAAAAAGAAAAGACAAAAACCCTCTAGGTCATGGGTGTCCAATCTTTTAGCTTCCCCAGGCCACACTGGAAGAAGATTGTCTTGGGCCACACATAAAATACACTAATACTAATGATAGCTGGTGAGCTTTAAAAAAAAAAACTCTCAATGTTTTAAGAAAGTTTGCAAATTTGTGTTGGGTGGCATTCGAAGCCACCCTGGGCCACATGTGGGCCACGGGCTGCGGGTTGGACAGGCTTACTCAAGGTAATTGTGCTCCCTAACTCTGCAGAACAGCAAGCCTCCCTCCACAAGCAGACCGTAGCTGAATGGGGGTGGGGTGAGGTGGAGCTTTTGGTTTGTGAGAATAGTCAGCAATGGAATGGCTGGTTAGTTATACAAATTAAAATTGATATGCATTCATCTAAAAAAATTAGTAAATACAAGATGCCTATTATGTACACATATGTATTGCGGAAAGACTAAATGCATGATAAAATGTTAACATACATAACTTTTTTAATGGAAAAAATGTTTGGAAAGGGGTTTCTGAATTCTGGGTTTAGTTTCCTTGGGAAAAAATAATTTGAGATATCCTAAAGTATCATATCTGGCCAGATGCAGTGGCTCATGCCTGTAATCCCAACACTTTGCTAGGCCAAGGCAGGCAGATCACCTGAGGTCAGGAGTTGGAGACCAGCCTGGCCAACATGATGAAACCTCGTCTCTACTAAAAATACAAAAATTAGCCGGGCATGGTGGTGGGTGCCTGTAATCCTAGCTACTCGGGAGGCTGAGGCACTAGAATCACTTGAATCCGGGAAGCAGAGGTTGCAGTGAGCCGAGATTATAACACTGCACTCCAGCCTGGGCAACAGAGTGAGACTTCATCTCAAAAAAAAAAAAACATATCATGTCTGATCAGTGTACCATGGCCGATGTGAAGGCCGGCTCAGACCAGCCAGAGTGCAACAGAACATTTAAAATTTGTCTTGAAGTTCTTCAATTAAAAAAGAACATAAGGACACCTTTACATCCTTTAGTGCTCTTTTTCAGAATTCCTTGTCTTCTGTTTGGAAAATAACTTTCATACTAATATAGTGGAATTAACCAATTCCATAGGCTTTGGAGTCTTAAAGACCCAGATTCAAATACAATTTTGACCTTTGGTAAATGACTTAACATCTCCAAGCCACAGTTTCCTCACAGGTGGAACAGGGTACTTATTTTACAGACTTGTGAGAATTAAGTGAGATTATACATAAATAGCATTTAACACAATTGCTGTCAGATGGTAAGCACTCAGTAATTGTCAGATAGGAATATAATCACAGCTACCCCCTTTTCTATTTATACTGCTTCCACTTGAGTCCACCATTCATATTACTAACATTCTAGCTGCTGATGTGTGGGTTTCATGGGCAACACAGTAGATCACTTAGGAACATGAACTCAAAAGTCCCACTGCCTGGACTCAATTCCTGTCTCCCCTATGTATTGGCCCTTTGACCTAGGGTAATTGATTATACTTCACCTCTCTGATTCAGTCTGCTCACCTTTAAGATAGGAGTGATAATGCCTAGTTCCTAAAGTTACTGTGAGCACCAAATGAGTTAATTCATTAAAGCATTAAAGTACTTAAAACAATGCCCAGCTGTAGGAAACTCTCAGTAACTATTAGCCTTTCCCACCTCCCCCCCCACCCCCGGCTCCCCGAGACGGAGTCTGGGTCTCTCGCCCAGGCTGGAGTGTATTGGCAGGATCTCGGCTCACTGCAACCTCCGCCTCCTGGGTTCAAGCAATTCTCCTACCTCAGCCTCCCAAGTAGCTGGGATTACAGGCGTGTGCCACCATGCCCAGCTAATTTTTGTATTTTTAGAAGAGACGGGGTTTCACCATGTTGGCGAGGTTGGTCTTGAACTCCTGACCTCGTGATCTACCAGCCTCAGCCTCCCAAAATGCTGAGATTACAGGTGTGAGCCACTGCGCCTGGCCTATTAGCTACTATTAATATCATTTTTACGCCTCTCAATGCAATGGAATCATAATGTCATTGAGTTCAGATGCTGGTTGCAATGTCTATAAAGTCTGCTTTCGTCCTCACTGTATCCACAAGCACCCAGCACATTATCTGACACTGAGAGGGGCCTCAATGAATACTGAGTTTCACTATCTTCTGTAGACTATAAAGTGGCTTGCTAACAGCTCTCTCAGTCTGCGCTATCTCCCTTCAAGTCCATCTGCACTGGCAACCCAGGTCTGTCCCAATCCTCTCCCCTCTGCCTCTCCCATCTGATCTCCCATTGCTTTCCTACACATACTCCATCTCCAGCAAACACTGCTGATTTCCTCCACCCAGGAATGGACTGCAGGGGAGGTGGGCCTTGCTGCAGCCACAGAGGGAGAATCTTTATCTGTTTGGATCAGTCATGGTGTTCTCATTCCTCTTGCCATTGACTAGTGGAAGTATAGAGGCATGACAGAATTTTGACCAATTAGATATGAAAGCAAACCTTAGGAAGAGGAGGGAAGTATCTGAGAAAAACTTTTCATCAGATATGGGATAAAGATAGGTAGAAAGAAATGGTCTCTCTCCTCCCACTGGATATTGCAGCATTTCCCCGTGAGACATGGAGTTGCTGCAGCCATCTGGCATGCATGAGTGGAGCTAAGCCAAAGCACTGAGAATGACTGAGGATGCACTGATCTGCAGAATTCATCAACCCTGCACACCCTAGTTAGAGAATTCATGCTATATGAGAGAATGCAAATATATCTATACATATTTGATTTGGGCTTTTCTGTTATTTGCAACCCTAAGTAGCCTAACAGATACACAAGAAACCTTGGCTGGGTGCAGTGGCTCACACCTGTAATCCCAGCACTTTGGGAGGCTGAAGCAGGAAGATTTCTTGAGCTCAGGAGTTCAGAACCAGTCTGGGTAAAATAGGGAGAGTCTTTTTCCATCAAAAATTTAAAAACGAACCAGGCATGGTGGTGCCTGCCTGTGGTCCCAGCTACTAGTCAGGAGGTTGAGGTGGGAGTGTTGCTTGAGCCTGGGAGGTTCAGGCTGCAGTGAGCTAGGATCGCATCACTGTGCTCCAGCCTGAGTGGCATAGTGAAAACCTGTCTCAAAAAAGAAAGAAATTCCCCCACTCCTGCGCAAAGGCCAATATATAATACTTATCCCAATAAAGTGTGTATATCACAAATAATATAGCTCACACAATCTAAATACACTCATATAATCCAGCACTGAAATAAAAATTAAACGTCATTAATATCTGAATAAAAAAGTTAAAACTGAAACTTTTTTTTTACCTAACAAATTGGCAAAGATGAAAGATTAATATTTCTCTTAACTTGGATGTAGAAAAGTGTATTCCCATATGCTTTTGGTAGGAGTATAATTTGGCAACATGTATAAAAATTTTAAACACAACAAACTAAAAAATTTTTAAGCATGCTTATCTTTTGATCTGAAAATTTCACTTCTAGGAATTTATCTTAAGGAAATAATCAAATGTGCTGAGAGGCATGAGAATCTTCATTGCTGGTGTTTCACAGCAAATATTTGAAAATAATCAGTTACTATCCATAGAGGATTAAATAAATTTTTATATATCTTTAAAAAGATGAGATTTTCAGGAATTGACATGGAAAACGGACCATGATACACTCTTCAATAAAATCAGCATGTTGCAAAATAATAAGTGTAGTATGAACCCATCTGTAATATGGAAGAATATACATTAACTGTTAGCAGGTCATTTCTGGGGGATTAAAGCATGGACAGTATTTACTTTGTACACCATCGTAGTATGTTATTTTTTGGATCAATAGGCACTTGCTACTATTTCCATCACAAGTCACAATGAAAGAGCTGAGAACAAATACTCTGCAGATCTCTGGATAGATCCCCTATCCAACGTAGGAGTATCTTCTCTACCCCAACTTCCCTGCCTGCCTTGCATGGGGCGGTGGCTCTCACCAGGTTGTCCCTGAGCCTCCAGTAAGATACAGACATGGTCTAATTAAGACATTGGGTTTCCGTAGTAATCACAAAGAATTCACTGTAAAGATTAGAATTGATTATATGAATGGGAACTTTTATGTTTTATAACTTACTGTAAGAGAAATTATTTTTAAATTTCTATAAGGATTCCAACTATATGACATTCTGCAAAGGCAAAACTATGAAGACAGTAAAAATAGCAGTGGTTTCCAGTGGGTAGAGGGAGAGAGAGATGAATAGGAGGAGCATGGAGAATTTTTAAGGCAGTAAAACTATTCTCTGTGATACTACAATGATGGATACATGTCATTACACATTTCAAAACCCATAGAATGTACACCAAGAGTGAAAGTTAATAGAAATTATGAACTTTGGGTGATACCGATATGTCAATGTAGGTTCACTGAGGTAACAAATGTATCCCTATAGTGCAGGACGTTGGGGGAAGCTATGCATGTGTGGGGGCAGAGGGCATGTAAGAACTTTCCATTCTGTTTTGCTGTGAACCTAAAACTGCTCCAAACAATAGGGTCTATGACCAGGCGCGGTGGCTCACGTCTGTAATCCCAGCGCTTTGGGAGGCTGAGGTGGGCACAAGATCAGGATTTCGAGACCAACCTGGCCAACACGGTGAAACTCCGTCTCTACTAAAAACACAAAAAATTAGCTAGGCATGGTGGTGCAGGAGAGGCTGCCACTCGGGAGGCTGAGGCAGGAGAATCGCTTGAACCCAGGAGGCGGAAGTCGCAGTGAGCTGAGACTGTGCCACTGCGCTATAGCTTGGGCAACAGACCAAGACTCTGTCTCAAAAAAAAAAAAACAACCCAGGGTCTATTTTTTTAAAAATCCCATAAGCATAGAAATGTTCTTAGGATATGGGGTCTTTTATCTCTCTAATGTGAGAAACATTGACTAGTGTGAGCTAAAACTGGACAGGTTCAAACTACTGGCTTATAGCATGCTTCTGAATGCTCGATGACCTCAGCAGCCTATACAACACGTCATCCCCTCATACCTAGAGCACTGTTCTTCCCAAAGATGTTTCCTACTTAGAGTTAAGTTTTTATCCAAAGCATCGAAGGAATAGACAAAATCAAATAGAAACAGTTTCAATCACTTGCAGTGCTTAAAATATTTATAATCCTTGCTATAGCCAAAGGCAGCCAGGCTAATTATTTACCAAGCAAGTGGAAATGATGTCCTGGGGGAGAAGGCAGAACTGATACATCAGTTGGGAGAAAGGCTGGTAGTTAGTAGGAGTTCAGGGAGTCTCAAAAGCATCTTGGAGTGGCTCTATTTTAGCCTCACATAAGAACTGGACCATCATGCTACAAATGACACATTTGCTACTCAAAAGATCAAAGGGTGCTGGGAGGGCCTCTGTAGCTTGTCCTCGAGTTGATTTTCTGAGCATCTCTAATGAGCTGCAGTGAGAGAAATCTATGCTCTCTGGAGCTAGAAAGTCCCAAAATGGAAAGACTCTCTAAATTCCTGTAGAGAAATGTAATGGAGGTGAGAGATTACTGGGGCTCCACAAGGGCTTCGAATTTCTCAACTGAAAAGCTTTTTATTGGAAATGACAGTGATTTTATGAGTTTTGCTAATTAGAAGACCAATTAAGCCTTACTTTAGTTTTTTTCAAACAACACAGTAACATCTGGACTTCAAATTGGAACTCCCTCTCACTCCTCAAACATGACAGTTAATGGTTTAATTATATTCCAGAATTTTTCTATGTATATACATATGTACACGTTGGTATAGGCTACGTATTTAAATATCACATTACAATGCTGTTGCTCATTCCTAGCTCTGCTTGAAACATCCACTTAATGACAGAGGTTTAGAGATTTGATGCAAAGACCAACAGCCAGAACTTGGGTTGCCCAGTGAGCTACGGTCGAGTGTTTACGTTCCTGATTTCCACCTCATACCAGTAATGACAACATTTCCTAAACACCACCAGCTGTATTTTCCAAGTTTGAAAACTCTAACCTATGTGTACTTTGCAAGCCAGAAACCTAGAGGTCATCCACCCTCTCCCTCACCACTGTGTTTGATCCACAACGAAGTTCAGCCAATTTTATCTCCCTCTTTATTCATGTCTCTTCATGTTCATGATCACCATCATGGTCCAAGCTATCACATTCTCCCACTCTCCCATCTGATTGTGGCAGTAGCCGCCTCATGATCACACCCTCTTCTAAACCATTCTCCACAAAATAGCTAGAGAAATCTTTTTGAAAAACATAAATCTATGCGTATCACCAGTGATCAAGAACTTTGCCTGGCACAGACGACAAAATCCAAACTCCACGCCACCAAGTCCCTGTATGATATGACTCTGCCCCCCATCCAGTCTCAGCCACTCACTCTCATTTCTCAGGCTCTAGTCACTCTGGTTTTCCACTCCTGGAGTGCCCATGTTCACTCCTGGCTCAGATGTGTGGACCCTGTTGTTCTCTGCGACTGGAATATTTTTCCTCCACCCTCCCTACTTAGCCTAGTTAGCACCTATTCAGTTTTCAGATTTCAACTCAAACACCACTTTGTCAAGATAATTTTTGATGGTATGCCTGTGTGACTGTTTCGTTAATGTCTCTCTTGCCCACTATACTGCAGGCTGCATGCAGGTGGTTCTGTTTTAGTACCTGGTTTCCCCAGAAACTAACAATGTGCCTACCATATGGCAGGAATTGGAATGTGAATTGCTCACAATTAAAGGACTAGTGCACATAAAGCTGTTGGACAGAGTCCTATCTGTGAAAATATGGACCATACCTTCTGGTTTAAAAAAAAAAAAAAAGCAGGAGCAGAAACTTTTTCTCAACTTCATAGACCATCCATACACCAAAGCCCAGTTTCAGGCTGTACTCTGTTCAGCTTGGCTTTGCCTGGATGGGCAGAAATGACATTACACGTGTGGACAGAGGTACTGATTCTCCCTTTTCAAGATGGAAAGATGGCCAGGCGCGGTGGTTCATGCCTGTAATCCCAACACTGTGGAAGGCTGAGTTGGGCAGATCACTTGAGGTCAGGAGTTCAAGACCAGCCTGAGCAACATGGTGAAACCCCATGTCTACTAAAAATACAAAAATTAGCTGGGCGTGGTGGCACACACCTGTAATCCCAGCTACTTGGGAAGCTGAGGCAGGAGAATCACTTGCACCCAGGTGGTGGAGGTTGCAGTGAGCCAAGATCAACCCACTGCACTCCAGCCTGGGTGACAGAGCGAGACTCTGTCTCAAAACAAATAAACAAAAAACGATGGAAAGATGACTTTTCAAAGGTTTATTTAAAAGAAAAAAAAAAGTACTAGCGAATTGAGTTGGAGAAATGAACCAGTCATCAATAATTTTACTTTTCCATCCTTTGGCGCCCTCTATTGACAGTAAACTCAATTGCGGTAAAATTATACCAACAACACCTACAGCCAGGAAATCTATGAGGTGGGTATTTCTTCAAATAGATTCACGGTGAATTCAGTCTTTGGGAAAATCTGACTCCTCTTTCATCAAAAGCACGGGTTCGTGTGTCTAAATTGTGTGTGTGTGTGTGTGCGTGTGCGTGTGTGTGTGTGTGTATGTGTATGTGTGTTGAGACAGGTCTCGCTCTATCTCCAGGCTGGAGTGCAGTGGCGCGATCTCGGCTCACTATAACCTCCACCTCCCAGGTTCAAGCGATTCTCCTGCCTCAACCTCCCGACTAGCTGGGACCTCAACTTTTTTGGGCACATTTTTAGGCATCTGTATCTGGGCAATGTTAGAACTCAGAGCAAAATTATGGTAAAATATCTTTGTCTCAACTCTCAGCAAGAATCATCTTTAGGCTGCCCGTATGGGAAATATACTCCACACAGAGCTGCCAGATTGTCTTTTGTTTTTCTCACCTGGACAAAATATTAGATCTATACTAGAAACAAGGACAAAGCAAATATTTAAATACAATATTTACTTTAATATTTTTACCAAATGATTTAGTCTCAAAATAAATAATGTTAGTCCTTTTCCAAACACATGAAAAACTGATAAATTTTAAGTAAAAAAGAATAGAAGAGGCTGGGTGCCGTGGCTCACTCTTGTAATCCCAGTACTTTGGGAGGCCAAAGCGGGTGGATCACTTGAAATCAAGGAGTTCGAGACCAGCCTGGGCCAACAGGTGAAAGCCCATCTCTACTAAAAATACGAAAATTAGCCAGGTGTGGTGGTAGGCACCTGTAATCCTAGCTACTTGGGAGGCTGAAACAGGAGAATTGCCTGAAGGTGGAGGTTGCAGTGGGCTGAGATGGCACCACTGCACTCCAGCCTGGGTTACAGAGCAAGACTCCGTCTCAAAAAAAAAAAAAAAGGACAGAAGAATGGATGAATCAGACAGCACAGGTCAAGCACAATGCCCAGTCTATAGCAGCTTCTGGTAAATGCTAGTTCCAATGTTGCCTCCATCCTGGCTCTGCCACCAACTATTTGACCTTGAAAAGTCATTAAACTCTCTGGACCTCACTTCATCCATAAAATGAAAGTGTAGAACTACGTGATCTCTGAGAGCCCTTCTCATCTGTAATTCTATATTTCTAAACCCACCCTCTATATCATTTGGTTTCCCACCACACCACAGTTTCCAGAAAGGAAAGCAGAAACTCTCCATTGATCCCTACACTGTCAATTATGTTCTACGATCATCAACTCTGTAAAAAGACCTGAGGACACACAGATTAATATGTTACTATCCCTGACCTCCGGAAGCTCATAGCTAAATGGTATAATTCACTATAACACATATAGGAAGAGCTATGTTTGAGCTATGAACAAATGCTGTGGTAACACATTGGACAGTACTATCACAGAGTTCATAAAATGATTGTTTTAATTTAGCAAATTCAGTGAAAAATCAGTTGAGCTGTGTGCTTGGCATTACCCCAACAATGTAAGTAATAAGTTGGATTTTTCTCTTTTTGAACCTATGCTCTAGGTTTCACTTGGGTATAGCCTAAATATCTAAGAAGAAATGCAAATGGTGTTAAAACTCATCCCTCCTTTTCTGAAGCATGGCTTAGCTGTAGAAGTTGTGTCTTGATCTGCTTACTATGGACTCTCCTGAGAACAGCAAATCTTCTTGCCAACATTTGCCACGCAGATACCAGACTGTGAGCTGAAAGTTTGTACAAAGGAACTTCCAGTGGAGGCAAAGCCATCAGATCCCCTGCAGGCATAGTCAGCAGTATCTCTTTCAACTCACCCGGTCTCAGTGCTGCCCATGGTCCACAAAATAATTCATTTCCACCTCAGCCGCTGAGACCTAAAATTCCCCTATTCTACTTCAACTCTTTGCAAATTGGAACTCATGCTGGTTCCATTTGCTAATGGTGACCATGGCCAGTCTCTCCAAATTTCTGTGTTGACGGACAAAGCCATAACTATAAATTTTACCAAACCTTGGAGCTGTTCAGTGTTTTAGGACTCTGAAGCATTTATTTCTGCCCCACATAGAAGCTATTCTCTGCTATGAAATAGGAAGAATTATTTAAAGAAAGCATTTGATGACCTAGTTGGTAAAAACAGAAATGATTAAAACTTAGGCAAATAATCCACATATTGCTATTACCTTAATGATTAAAACATGCAGCTCATTAATTTAATCTGACAGTGGGCCCTTTTGTGGGTAGACAACTCATATGTAACATCTTACTGCAGCTGAAGAGACTTGTCCCATGCCAAGCCTGGCTCCCCATTTCTTTTATTACTGAGAAGGCACTGGTACAATCCAAAATGATTAAAGCAATAGAGATTGAATTGCGGACAAAGAACATCAGAATGGATCAGGAATGGGAAAACAAAACTCCAAACAAGAATGAGATGCAAGTGACTAATGATCAAAACATTCAAGTTTCCTTTAAAAAAAAAAAAAAAAAAAAACTGGAATATTCAACTTTCTACTTTATGACACCTCAGAAAAAAGTTTACATAATCTATTAATACAGTAATGCTTTTTATCTGGGAGGAGTTCTTCCAGGGTCCCTAAAAGAGAACCCTTAATATTTTATATATAGAGAGAGAGACAGAGAGAGAGAGAGTACAAAATATGTCAGAGGTGTAAGAAAACTAATGAAGCAAAGTTCCTGGATCCAGTCCTTCTTGTCCATAACTACTCCTTGTATGAAACTGGAAAAACTCTTGAACTTCATTATTGGTAATGATTATTAGTGGAATGGCATCTAACCCATTTAATCATGAATCACAAGAGACCAGCAAAATTTACATGACACAAAAATTACAGAAAAATAAAAGAAAAAATCTTCAAGATTTACTGCCTCCATATACCTAACCCATGAAAAAGGAAATTTTCTCATTATAATTATTT
>NW_012103854.1:2215767-2216703 GCF_000951045.1 Mandrillus leucophaeus
AAGGAAAACTCTTAAGTGGACTGTGTCTTAAGAAACCCACTATGCCCATGTGTTGACAGGAGAGCTGTGTTGCCTATTAAGACAAAGTAACTAAATGGTGATGCTACAATTATTAGTTTTTTATTTGTATAGATGGGGCCTATTTCTAGTTAATACTTCCTCTGACTTAGGAGAGTCAGTGATAGGATATTGAAGCCTATGTGTAATGTTTAAGGCAAAATGTTGATTTTTTAGATGAATTCTTTCATTTAAATTCCTCCTCGTGACCTACTGGTTTTACAATGCATGTATCATGCTTCAGTATTAGAAACTTTAGTTTGGGGCTAACAGAAATAGTTCAGCTAATGAAAATAATGATTTTTTCATGCTGTACTACATAGTAATTTAAAGCATTTCAATTAAACAAACTGTCTCATTAGAGCTCCTTGATAATGCAGTTCCATTTGCTTTGATATGGTCAGAAATCCCAAGGATGCTTTTGGGATACACTCTAACTCTCATATGAACTTCCTTAAAAAGGTTACCACATACCAGACATTTTAGAGTACTCAAATGACCTACTTTAAAAACGTTTGAAGCCATTTTATGGTGTGGACTCTGAACAAATTACCCTTATTTAATAAGTAGCTTTCAGTTTGTGTTCCAAAAGTCATCTGAATTCTAACAATGAGGTTTATTTTTCAAAGCTCCATTTTTCTCATATTATAAAATTAGAAAGCACATTCATTCATAAAATTCTCATTCTGGGCCAGCCACAGTGGCTTAAGCCTGTAATCCTAGCAATTTGGGATGCCGAGGTGGGCAGATCACCTGAGGTCAGGAGTTCGAGATTAGCCTGGCCAACATGGAGAAACCCCACCTCTACTAAAAATACAAAAACTAGCTGGGTGTGGTGGTGCGTGCCTGTAATCCCAGCTACTCAGGAGACTGAGGCAG
>NW_012103854.1:2217379-2225352 GCF_000951045.1 Mandrillus leucophaeus
ATCACCTGAGGTCAGGAGTTTGAGATCAGCCTGGCCAACATGGTGAAACCCCATCTCTACTAAAAATACAAAAATTAGCCAGTTGTGGTGGTCAGTGCCTGTAATCCCAGCTACTCAGGAGGCTGAGGCAGGAGAATGGCTTGAACCAGGGAAGCAGAGGTTGCAGTGAGCTGAGATTGCACCACTGCACTCCAGCCTGGGTGACAGAGCAAGACTTCATCTCAAAAATAAAAAAGAAAACAGATTTAAAAAATAAATTTCTCATATGTCTAACATAAGAAGTGAGGCACTTGAAAATTTGTTACCAAATAGTATCTTGAATTTAAATATCTGTTAATTTAACTCAAATATCAGACAAACCAGTTGTTGAACATGATAAAATAGCACAATGAACAGCTGACGGGATACCAGCTAGTTATTTTTTGGCTATTGTATGCTATAGCAATAAGAACATCAATTTTGATATCTCAATTCAAATCCAATTGAACTTGCAAAAATGAGAGCTTTATGCATTTAGGCCTGCTAATAACAACACCATCTTTTACCTTGATTGCAAAAACCATTTTTTTATTAGTTAGGGTAAGTAAGGCTGGCTGCTATAACAAATCCTAAGGTCTAAAATGGCTTAACACAATAGAAGTTTATTTCTCTCTCTGACACAATGTCCAATGTGGTCATTCCATCTTGTGACTTCAAAATAACTGGGGTCTCAGACTCTTCTGTTGGATCTTATAGCCAGGGGATGGACATCAGAGAGTGTATGAAGAACATTACAAGAGTCTTTTGGGTTTGTTGGGGGTTAGGGGAAGAATGGTAACTGGGCTCAGAAGTATTGTACATCACTTCTACCCACATTCCAGTGGCCAGAATTCAGTTACATGGTCACAACTAAGTACAATGGAGGCTGGGAAATGTAGTCTGTCTACTCAGGGAGTAAGAAAACGGGTTTTGGTGGACACATAGCAATCTCCACAAAAATCTCTATAGCCTCAGCAGGGACTTGAACAAAGAATATAATCTCACAGTTGTTCTTTTAACTAGAGATATTGTCATCTGGTTTTTAGGTGGAATAATAAATATAAAGTCTATAAAATAATGGTACTATTCTAACTAAAAGGTATTTAGAAATCTGTAACCATCTATGTCACGTGTTTAATCATCTGTGTCTCAGGTGCCTCTTCAAGGCACATAGATTCAGTTTTTCCCATCCAATTATCCAAATCTCTGAAAGCGCTTTTCTTTTCCACTCACTTGGCTATCAAAAATGGCAGACATAGTAACTTTAACTTAACTTTAATCCTGAAAGCTTGAGTGAGTCATATTAAACATAACCCAATTTTTTTTGTTCTTTTCTTCCTGGCCTATGTGACCCAAACCAGTGTTTTCAAAGGCGTACTGACTGCATGAACCAATTTGAAGCTGGAGCTATGAGTTTTTGTTTTGTTTGTTTTTTTTTTCAGCTATGAATTTTTGAACACTTAAATCCAGACAATGCCTCAACAGAACCTCCAATAGTCTCTGGATTGATATTTCATTCAGTTTAAGTTTCTTGCAGAGGTTTGATTTTATGAACCACTGTTAATTACCAAGCTTTCCAAATGTCCTACAAAGAACTCTAATGCAAAAGACTATCCATCCATTGTGTAATTGGTCTCCGAAGTAGAAATTCAGCATAAAATTGAGGCAAGTACCCAGAAAACTCAGGCAAAATCTCACAGCTTGACTTGTATCTTCTTTTAAATATCACAACCCTAGAGCAAAACAGCAAATAATTGATAGGCGATGTAGAGAAGAGTAACTGATAGGATTGAAACCCTGCAGGGACTGACCTAGAAAGAGAGATAAAAGGAACTGAGAGAGCCTGGTTGCTCCACTTCATGCAATCCTGGGAGGTAGATGTTTCAGAGATCTGGCTCTGTCTAATCCCTCAGTGACTTCAAACATTTCTATTTTAATGGCTCTTCCTCTTTCGAAGGGGGATAATATAAAATGGGTTAAATTTCCTCTCTGGGCTGAAGGTGACATTCACAAGGCATCTATCCAGTCCCTTTCCTGTTTGGAAGGCAACCTTCCACTGAGGCCTTCCTGAGAGACTCCTCTGAGACCTGTTTCAGGCAGTCTTCAGTTGACATCCTGCCTGCGTTTCCACAAACCCAAATGAAAGTTACTTAACCTCACTGGCCTCAGTTTCTCTTCTGCAAACTGGGAGTTAAAAATACCCACCTCTGTGCTACTGCACTCCAGCCTGGGCGACAGAGCCAGACTCTGTCTCAAAAAATAAATAAATAAATAAATAAATCCACCTCCCAGGTTTGGATGAGGGTTAAATAAATTGTTTAAAGTCACTTCACAGAGGGCTGTACAAATAAAAAGAGCTCAACCAGCTACTGTTATCTTAAAAAAGAAAGGTTAAACCAGCTCCCAATGACTTTCTGCATTATCTGACAATCCTTCGAGTTGGTAAAATGTTATTGAAGCCCAAAACTCTCTGTATTTAATTTAATCCTAATTCAATCCATTTTGGCTATATTTTAGAGACTCACATAATGTCTTCTATGTGGTTATATATGGTTTCCATTATTTGTTCCTGAAAACTCTGAAGACTCAGAAACATGGTAATGTTGAAACATATGGTGCCACCCATACCCGAGTTCCTCTGCACAGGTGCTCAGTGGGGATTGACGGTGAGGTAGTGCTTGACTTGCTACAGCAGGGATGGCAAGTATGTGGCAGTTGCAATACCCAGCTCACCTCCAAAACATATGTCTATGTCTACTAATAAACATCTACATCAGTGAATAGGTCACCAGACTTTTCCGTAGAGTCTATATTTTTCCACAAAATCCTTTTCAAAAATACTTTGGACAGTCTCTGCTGATCCATCAGCCACTACTAATCTATTTCCATTGCTGGGCTATAGCATAAAGGGAAGCAAATTTAAAACGGGAAGCAAACCTTGAAGAAGAACAAATTGATTTTAACTATTTGTTCTGGTTTTCTGTGTCTAGAAACTGAAAAAAAAATGACTAAAGTCAGTTCTTGATTGTCTGTGATATTGGAGAGTGTGGTTTAGCATGAATGAATCAAATTAATAAACCTATGTTAGAAATGGGACTTAAAAGAAATGTCTAAATATAAAAATCATAGCACTACAAAGAGCGTACATTTCATTTAAAAATAAAATGGAAAAAAAATCAATGGTAGGCAACCACAGACAAATCTCCTCTTTTGTCAGAGCTGTTATTAACAAGTAACTAAGTCTGCAGATTTTATTTTCATCTTCTCTGTCCTTCACTACATGTAGACTGGTAGATGGGTTCATGGGATCTGCAGTGGGCAAGACACAAAAATGTACGGAGACAACTGAGCTGGAAAACCACAGACATGTTGATCAGCTCTTGAATAATAAATATCTGCAAGATTATAACACTGTTGGTGATTTACATATGAAAACAGTCTCAGTGCTAGGGAGAGAGAAAAGTTTAAGTAGCAGCCTGAGAAGCTTACAGGAAAAGGCTAAAAATATTTCAAAGGAAAACCTGTGAATTAGAAAAAATACATATTTCCATAAGCAATTTTGGTTATCTCCTGGGTAAAAGGCAAGATCATCTCTGTCTACGCTTGGTAAAGATGCTATGTATTTGGCCACTACCATTTGAGAGAAGCAGAAGAGCACAGCAGTGTTCAGACTCTAGAGCCAGACTGTCTGGGTTCAATCCCAGTTCTGGAACTTTTCAGCTTTGTGAGCTTGGGTAAGCTGTATGACTTCTCTGTGCCTTGGTTGTCTTCTCCATAAAGTTAGGATGATAATAGAGCCCACCTCATAACATTCTGACAAGGGCTAAATGAGTTTTATGTATCTAACATCTAGACTAGTTCTTGATACATACTAGGTTTTCTCCTTGGATATTTGTTCTTATTTGCTACAACTTGGTAAAGATCAGACCTCAAAGGAATAATAGCTCCTTTTTAAAATAGTAGATAGGCCAAGCATGGTGGCTCATGCCTCTAATCCCAGCATTCTTGAAGGCTGAGGTGGGTGGATTTCTTGAGCTCAGGAGTTCAAGACCATCTTGGGCAACATGGAGACACCACATCTCTACAAAGATACAAAAATTAGCCAGGTGTGGTGGCGTATGCCTGTAGTCCCAACTACTTGGGAGGCTGAGGTGGAGGTTGCAGTGAGCCGTGATCATGCCACTGCACTCCAGCCTGGGTGACAGAGCCCGACTCTGTCTCCAAAAAACATAAATAAATAAATAAATAAATAAATAAATAAATAAATAAATAAATAAAAATATAATGTAAAGTCCTTAAAATGGCTATCAGGTGCCCATCAATCCATGAATGGATAAAGAAAATGTGGTATATAAATAAGATGGAATAGTACTCAGCCATAAAAAGGAATGAGTTAATGGCATTCATAGCAACCTGGATGGGATTGGAAACTATTATTCTTAGTGAAGTAACTCAGGAATAAAATCAAACATCATATGTTCTCACTCATAAGTGGGAGCTAAGCTATGAGGATGCAAAGGCATAAGAATGATGCAATGGACTTTGGGGACTTTCAGGGAAAGGGTGGGAAGTGGGGTAAGGGATAAAAGGCTACAAATTGGGTTCAGTGTTTACTGCTCAGGTGATTGGTCCACCAAAATCTCATAAATCACCACTAAAGAATTTACTCATGTAATTGAATATCAGCTGTTCCCTAAAAAACCTATGGGAAAAAAATGGCCTATTAGGGAAATAAAACAGTAGGATGTATTATTGAGTTTTGTTATCATGTGGTTTTTTAAAATACTTTTTTGAAAGTGTATTGGTTATTTATTGTTGCTGTAACATATTTCCATAATATTGGTTCATGCAGTACCATAAATCCAGTGGCTTAAACAACACAAATATATTCTCTTCCAGTACTGGAGATGAGAAGTCTAAAGTGGGTCTCACTGGGCTAATACCAAGGTGTTGGCAGGGCACTTCCTTTCTGGGACCTTTCAGGGAAAATCCATTTTCTTGCCTTTCTGGCTTCTAGAGGTTGCCCACATTCCTTTGCTACTACTGCCATGCCATTGTCAAAGCCAGCAACAGCCAGTCAAGATTTCTTACATCACTCTGATGCCAAATCTTCTACCTCCTTCTCTCACATGTCAAGACCCCTGTGATTGGCCGGGCACAGTGGCTCACGCCTGTAATGCCAGCACTTTGGGAGGCCCAGGTGGGTGGATCACGAAGTCAGGAGATTGAGACCATCCTGACTAACCCAGTGAAACCCCGTCTCTACTAAAGATATAAAAAATTAGCTGGGTGTGGTGGTGGGCACCTGTAGTCCCAGCTACTCAGGAAGCTGAGGCAGGAGAATGGCATGAACCTGGGAGGAAGAGTTTGCAGTGAGCCGAGATCATGCCACTGCACTCTATCTAGTCTGGGGGACAAAGCGAGACTCTGTCTCAAAAAAAAAAAAAAAGGCCCCTGTGATTTCACTGGACCCACCCGATAATCCAGGATAGTCTCCCTATTTTAAAATCAGCTGATTAGCAAACTTAATTCATCTGCAACCCTAATTCCTCTTTGCCATGTAATGAAACATATTCACAGGTTCCAGGGATTAGGGTATAGACATTTTGGGGGGCCACTGTCCGGCCTGCTGCAGAGCGGAATAACATCTATCTTAGAAACTGGAATGA
Source organism: Mandrillus leucophaeus (assembly GCF_000951045.1). Taxonomy (NCBI): domain Eukaryota; kingdom Metazoa; phylum Chordata; class Mammalia; order Primates; family Cercopithecidae; genus Mandrillus; species Mandrillus leucophaeus. Next base: position 2,223,067 of record NW_012103854.1, read on the forward strand.
TTAATATACTCTGCACAGTAAAGTGAGAAGAGTTTTGGAGTAAGAAAACAAGAGGTCTGAGTTCAAGCCTGTGTTTGGTTATTAGCTAGTTTTATGATCTCAAGAAATTTTAAGTCACTTTATCTCTTTGGACTTCTATGCAATAAGAGTTGATGTTATATGACCTATGACTCTTGTCAAATTAAAAATAAAGGGCTAAAGTCACTGGATTATACAACAAAGCATCAAGATATTCTTCTGCAGAGGACAGTTCTAAATTTAGTTTTCAAATGAGTCTGCCTTTTCCTGCCCTACTTGATTCTGAAATTTCCCCCTATCACAATGTAAAAACCATGCATTCCCCCTTTCGCAGTGTAAAAACCATACAATACCAAACCATGGGTATTGGGCTGTCTCTTATACACATCTAGATGTGTATAAGAGACAGCACCTGAGGTCAGGGGTTCAAGACCAACCTCAACATGGAGAAACCCCGTCTCTACTAAAAATAAAAAACTAGCTAGGTGTGGTGGTGCATGCCTGTAATCACAGCTAGTTAGGAGGCTGAGGCAGGAGAATTGCTTGAACCTGGGAAGTAGAGGTTGTGGTGAGCCAAGATCGTGCCATCGCACTCCAGCCTGGACAACAAGAGCGAAACTCCGTCTCAAAAAAAGAAGAAGAAGAAGAAGAAGAAACCTGTAAACCGTTTTAAGAAATGCTGAATTTCAAACACCACTAATTTAAACAAAATTCCCTCAACAGGGAATCGGATGGACCGGCTATCTGATTTATTCTGTCAACCTACCCAGGAATGCCAGCAGCTTAGGAAATTGTGATGATGAAAAGAAAACAAAAAAAGTTTGTAAAATTTTTTACTTTTTTGAAAACAAGTGAATATCTAGTGTATTTTTTTATTTCATAATCAAACTTGTTTTCATTTTCAAATCTCTATGAAACAAATGAAGACAATGCTAAATAGAGTGAGTTCAATTGAGCTTCACACTATTGAGGGCCCAAACAGAGGTTTATTTCCTCAAAAAGCAATCAACATTCTCCCTCTTGCATTACCAAAATTTGTACCCTAACTAGGTAGTCACCTCAAAAACCTTAGTCTGGTAACACAGCGCATACAGCAGGGGAGTATGAGACCATCATCTCTAGTGGAAAAACAACTCAAACATGCCTGAGTGACAGACAGCAGCCATAAACAGTGTCTCTTTTCCTTGTGAAAAATAACACATCTCCATGCTTTGGCTGACTATTGAACCTTGGGGACAGCCTCCGGTTCCAAACGGAAAGCAATGCAGATCTCATTGGCATTCCAATATAGTCTGTTTTCAGTTCCCACAGATGTTTTTAGCTGGTGGTAGGCTGTTGCCTTCAGGAGTTTGTCATTTACAGAATCTTATAAAGTGGGTACCAGTGTTCCCTGCCCTCTTCCCAGGCAGGAACAGCTATGTCATGGGAAACCAGTCAGGCATTCAGCTGCTTCTTGTCCCAGACCTCCTGGGGTTGGCCTATCTTTCCAAGCCAATTTGAGGCTTCTCTGTTCTCTTTGTTCCCCCTTGGCTATCTATGACAAGAGACTGAATCTTAGAGCTGTGTGGTCCATCAGGGATATTTTGGGCTAATAATACCCATTGTGCTTGGAAATGTACATTTGTATGGTACCACAATAAAGTTCCTGAGTAGAATTTGCTTGTCTGTGCTAAAAACTTCAGTAAACCATTAACAGGAGCCAAAGCCTTCAATGACGAGAGAAGGTGTGTCTTATAGATGGGATGGGACAGGAGTAATAAAGTGTCTAAATGCAGGACTGACTTACCTTTATTGCTAAAGGCATGATCTTGAAAGATTTAAAGACAGAAACCAAGAAATGAATGTCATATTGTCACTTTTAATTCCCCAGCAAAATAAATTTCCTGATTTTTCTGTTAGAGTGATTCATTAACAAAAACTTTGCATTAAAATAAGAAATGATTTCTTTAAAGTCTGTCTTGTGAAAAGACATTGCTTATTATACTATTTAGATTTGATTTCCTGGGGTGGAAATATTTGCCTATGCTAGCAACAACGCATCAAGCATACAGATGCAGAGCCAGTGGCCAGGCTTCTTAAATAAATGATTTTAGTAGATATGGCTCTTGGCCTTCAGGACATAAAATCTGTTTTTGTTTATGTTTTGTATAGTAATATCAGCAAAGGCTTCCCTTTTCTCTTAGCATTTGGAAACTTTTGGTTGAATTTCATTAGGCAGGTGGCTCTCTTTTAATGTATAAGTTTTTATGTAATGTTGGAAAAAGTTAA
>NW_012103854.1:2227517-2228818 GCF_000951045.1 Mandrillus leucophaeus
GCAGTGTAAAAACCATACAATACCAAACCATGGGTATTGGGAGAGATGCAGTTTTTGGGGTTTTGTTGTTGTTGTTGTTGTTGTTGGGTTTTTTGCTGTTGTTGTTAGATAGAGTCTCGCTCTGTTGTCCAGGCTGGCGTGCAGTGGCACCATCTTGGCTCACTGCAACCTCCGCCTCCCGGGTTTAAGTGACTCGCCTGCCTCAGCCTCCTGAGTAGCTGGGATTACAGGCGCATGCCACCACAGCCAGCTAACTTTTGTATTTTCCGTAGAGATGGTGTTTCACCATGTTGGTTAGGCTGCTCCCGAACTCCTGACCTCATGATCCTCCCACCTCAGCCTCCCAAAGTGCTGGGATTACAGGAGTGAGCCACCGCGCCCAGCTGTGGTGCAGTATTTTTGAGGCAAAATGTATGAACTGTTTTATCAATGCATACCAACGTTCACTCCAACATGGAAGAAATCATTCCTGTGGTGTTCTTTCTTAAACATAATTTCCTCTATTCCTATAGGTGGACACAAGTAATATTTTAAAATAAAATCTGATTTTATTGCAGCTATAATTAGAAACCATTTACTTGAAAGTTCTCCTTTTTGAAAATAGAGAGGAATACATTAACCTTCCCATGACTTTCTGAATCCTTGAAGACCACTAGATCATCCCTTGTTCTCCTTCATAAGCTTTACTTTTCAATCCTTTAATCATATTTGTTGCAAATTTAAGAGACTACTTTTAACACTTTGGGAGGGGCTGTTGTTAATGAGAATGGAGGTATAAGGGTAGATATAAAGCCAAGAAAACCTATCATCTATTATGCTAAGCACATACCCTTGTACTGAAGATCCTGGAGAAAAAGATAAAAGAGATATTTCTTCATTTTTGAAATTCATTAAGGAGAAAAAAAAAATCCATCTTAACTACCACAACTATTTATAGTCTCAGAAGTAGCTTGGTAACAGAAAACAATCCTGCCTGAACTAACAAATAAGCAATATAAATTCAAGCCTCAGTTATGTCATTAAGTAGCTGTGTGACCATGGACAAGTCACTTGACCTCTCTAAACTTTCATTTCCTAGTGTTCATTCACTGGACTGCAAGAGAATAATTGGGTCCAACAAAGAGTAACAAAGAAAACGTGATAGGATAGAGAAGACATATTAAGAAGAAACCTGTAAGGCCGGGCACGGTGGCTCACACCTGTAATCCCAGCACTTTGGGAGGCCGAGGTGGGCAGATCACCTGAGGTCAGGGGTTCAAGACCAGCCTCAACATGGAGAAACCCCGTCTCTACTAAAAATA
>NW_012103854.1:2231023-2234842 GCF_000951045.1 Mandrillus leucophaeus
TTGTTCTGTCACCCAGACTGCAGTGCAGTGGCACGATCTTGGCTCACTGCAACCTCCGCCTTCCCAGTTCAAGTGATTCTCCTGCCTCAGCCTCCCAAGCAGCTGGGATTACAGGTGCACGCCACCACGCCCAGCTAATTTTGTATTTTTAGTAGAGATAGGGTTTCACCATGTTGGCCAGGCTAGTCTTGAACTCCTGGCTTCAAGTGATCCACCCACCTCGGCCTCCCAAAGGGCTGGGATTACAAGCATGAGCCACCACACCCAGCCCTCAAATCTTTTTAATAGAATCTTTAAAAATATTTTGACTGGGTGTGGTGCATCATGCCTGTAATCCCAGCACTTTTGGGAGGCTGAAGCGGGTGGAGTTTGAGACCAGCCTGGCCAACATGGTGAAACCCCATTTCTACTAAAAATACAAAAATTAGCCGGGGCACAGGCCTGTAATCCCAGCTACTCAGGAGGCACAAGAGTTACTTGAACCCAAAAGGCAGAGGCTGCAGTTAGCTGAGATCACACCACTGCATTCCAGCCTGGGAAACAGAGGGAAACTCCGTCTCAAAAATAAATAAATAAAAAACAAACAAAAACCAAAGTATATTATTTCCTGTATTAAAGATCTTGTATGGTACTAAGACCAAGATTCTGGATATGTCTGGACATTGTACAGCTGTGGATTGAAGACTAGGATGAAGATGTACTGACCTTAGAACTTGCCTTCGTATTACTTTTTATTAAATGACTGATACTGCATTTTTTTAGTTATTCCCCTATTTTTCCTGAAAGTCAAGTGTAGAAGCTAATTCTAGTTAATTTATGGTTTCATTTAATTAAGTTCCACTTAAATGAGATTTTACTGTAACATGGTCAATTGTATTCTGAATTATGAGATTTATTTGGGGCAAAGTTAGCACTTACAGACTGAAAGAAACCTAATGTCTTTAAAACTTGAAAGAAGAGTCTTCTTAGAACTTATTTTCTGGATGCCACACAGGTCTGCCTCTTTCTGATGAAACCTAATTCCAAGCATCTCTTTTTATCTCTAAGAACTCCAACTCTGATTGTGTCTTTGCTTTGGTGACACCCTGGCGGTTCCTTTCTGTTGCTCAGAATTTGTCAAAAGAATGTGGAAGATCCTGTTGAGCTCAGTCTCCCTTACCCACCGCTAGGTCAAGCCTCCCTCTCTGAAGAGTGCTTCTCATCCTTATGCCTGCTTCCAGAGTTGGTGGGGTTGGCTTTGGAGCAGGACTTAATTTTGTCTCATTTTAAATCATGTGCTCAATTGCTTCCTTTCTCTTAAATAATGAAAAGCCAGCAAAGAATAGCTTAATGCATAAGAAAAAATGAATTTAGGGAAATTATTCATCTGCCTGTAAATAATAGCTTCATAGATATGAGGGAGCTAATTCTCAACAATATTAGGTGCTCTTTCGATAAAAGCAAGAGAAAGAAAATATCTCAGAAATGTCTTTGTCATGCTTAAAAGTCCTCCGTCCCCCACTCCCCACAATTCCCTGGGTTTTTTTTAGAAGGGATATTTGTTCTCTCTCATAATCTGGAAATGTATGTGCCTAATTGAAATAAGATGTACGCTTTAAATGATGAAAATAAAAAGCGATCAAAATAGATTTTTCTTATCCTTGGGGCATTGGGAGTTTAAATGCAAACTGCATGGCTTGCAGTGTGGGGAATTAATTATTGGTAATTGAAGTTGTAAGCTTAATTCCCTGCTTGCTTCAATGAAAATGAATCCTTTTATTTAATATTGAAATAAGCACCACTAACCTCATGATCTGGGACAGCACATGCACTCAGCTTTTGAGCAACAGTGAATGTTTAAAAAGCTTTATCTTTTTAACACTGAATTGTGATTAAAACAAAACAAAAACACTGGGTTGAGGGAGTGGTATAAATACATTAGCAAATAACATAATAGATGGTATTTGGGTACTCTTAATAGATCCTGTTCTTATTCACCAGTAAGAGACTGTATTTTATATTCAAATAAAAGTCCAAACCATTAAAAAATGCATTTATACTTTTTGAAAACTTGTCCTGAGTAAAATATTTTCTTTGGCTTGTTTTGTCATGTTGAAGCAGGATGACTGTTCAAACCGTTGGGCAGGTAAATTTCTCTGCCCTGTGTTTCTGCCGTGAGGAGTTCTTGTCTTCCTGAGGAAGCATTACGGCTAATCATGATGTGAACTTTGCTTCCTGCCCAGTCCTCTTGTTCTCTGTGTCTGTGCCTGTCTATGTCTCAAGGAACGTCTCTGGGTATTTACACTGACTGTTCTGTGACTTAGGTCTGGTAGATTTCCAGGCCCCCTAGCCTATGCCTGCTTTTTGCCTAATATCTTCTACTCCTCTCTCAGATCTCAGCTCAAACATTACACCTGAGATTAAGGTAAGGACCCCTCTCTTATATTCTTACGACAGTAAATCATGTGGCAATTACTTGTTTCATGCTTCTCCATTCTACCAGAGCACAAGTTCCAAGAAGGCAGGGTCTGCCTTGTTCACAGGTAGAGGTCCAGTAACTAGTTCAGAGCCTTGCATATACGGGGGATCAAGAAACATGTTTGAGTGAATGAATGAATAAATGAATGAATGGTGAATGAGTGTTAATTAAGGTTGGTCTGAGAGACACTTGGCAAAATTACCAGTTTATAGTCCTGAAGTATCCATAACTCTTACAATACAATTAATAATTTATTTTTCTCATTTTTAAATAGGAAATGAATGGTAGTATTTCTGACTTTCTGTTTATTGTACTTCATAGTTAGTCCTCAGTCAACATTTCCTAAAAGATAATTTATCCATATTTCAGTAACACCTGTAATTGTGTAATAAGTAACACAAGAAAAATTAAGCTTGTGTGTTGTTTAATGTATTTATTAGAGAAAAACCTAGATATTGAGATTCCCTCAAATGAAATAGTGTTGTTTAAATTTGCTTTCAGTGGAACCTATCATTTCTAACCTAGAAGAGGTCTGTTCTTTAAGCAACCAGCCTCTGTGTCCACAAAGTTTGGTCATGGTTTGTAGAAAACTCCTTTGGGGCAGCTCCAAGGGCCAAGTTTGCTCAGATTGCTCAAACTTTCAAAACTATTTTTCTCAAAAGCACAGGGCTTAAATGAGCACTTGTTTGATCTAAATATGGTCTCACATTGCCATGGAGAGAAAGTAAAGAAGACAGAAGAACGCTTTGGTCTTTATCTCAGTATCCTGAAACTTCTGCTTCATTCATTTTAAAAGGAGCAAAAGTAGATCTAAATGGTTTTCTGGGTTAAGATGGTAGACTAAACCACACATCTAAATTTGCTCCTCTACAAAATTCCACTAAAACTTGGTTAAAGTGATTTTCTTGAAAAGGCACAACTCACATGAAAAAGAATACAAAAACAAAAAAGAAGAAACTAAAAAACAAAGAAAAAACTGGAAAAAAAAAAAAAAAAAGGCTGGGCACAGTGGCGCATGCCTCTAATCCTAGCACTTAGGGAGGCGGAGGTGGGCAGATCACTTGAGATCAGGAGCTGGCCAAAATGGTGAAACCCCGTCTCTACTAAAAATACATAAATTAGCCAGGCATGGTGGTGGGCGCCTGTAATCCCAGCTGCTTGCAAGGCTGAGGCAGCAGAATCACTTGAACCCGGGAGGCGGAGGTTGCAGTGAGTTAAGATCGCACCACTGCACTCCAGCCTAGGTGACAGAGTGAGACTCCAGAAAAAAAAAAAAAAAAAGAAGAAGAAGAAAGAAAGAAAGAAAGAAAAGGAAGGGAAGGAAGGGAAGGAAGGGAAGGAAAGGAAGAAAGGAAGAAGAG
>NW_012103854.1:2239587-2241408 GCF_000951045.1 Mandrillus leucophaeus
TTTTGAGACGGAGTCTCACTCTTGCCTAGGCTGGAGTGCAATGGCATGATCTCGGCTCACTGCAATCTCCACCTCCCAGGTTCAAGCGATTCTCCGGCCTCAGTCTCCCGAGTAGCTGGGATTACAGGTGCCCACCACCATGCCTGGCTAATTTTTGTATTTTTAGTAGAGACAGGGTTTCACCATGTTGGCCAGGCTGGTCTTGATCTCCTGACCTCATGATCCACCCGCCTTGGCCTCCCGAAGTGCTGGGATTACAGGTGTGAGCCACCATGCCTGGCCGATCTTCAAAATTTTTGAGTCCAGGCGCAGTGGCTCACCTGTAATCCCAGCACTTTGAAACACAAATGTAGGAAGATCACTTGAGCCCAAGAGTTTAAGTGAGTTATCATTGTGCCACTGTACTTCAGCCTGGGCAATAGAGCAAGACCCTGAAAATGCCTTTGCTAAATTATAACAGTAACAAAAATCCACCTTGGTTGACTCCATTTTGCTTCCAACCTTCAAGCTGTCCTTGGTCATTCCCAGGTGTAGTCCAAGCTAACTTTGGGAGAAATTTAGTTTGTATTTTAACTTTAAAACAAGGATGATAATAGTCCCTTCCTAAAACTAAGCCCTTCCGGCCGGGCGCAGTGGCTTACACCTGTAATCCTAACATTTTGGGAAGTCGGGGCAGGTGGATCACCTGAGGTCAGAAGTTTGAGACTAGCCTGACCAACATGGTGAGACCTCATCTCTACTAAAAATACAAAAAAATAGCCAGGTGTAATGGCGGGTGCCTGTAATCTTAGCTACTCGGGAGGCTGAGGCAGGAGAATTGCTTGAACCAGGAGGTGGAGATTGCAGCGAGCCGAGATGTCACCATTGCACTCTAGCCTGGGCAACAAGAGCGAAACTCTGTCTCTAAATAAATAAATAAAAACTAAGCCCTTCCTTGCTCAGGGACTGAAAACCACCTTTGTAAAACTTATGTAAAACTACAAGGTTAGGATTATGGGAGGGACCTGAACTCTGCTGAAACATAGGAGTAGTTTCTATAATCCCTTACTGCTCAGGGATCATATGCCCAGAGGTCACAAGATTTGTGACTTCTCCAATTGCTCTTCGAGATAACATCACTATTGTAAAACCTAAAAGTATTATATTATTTTTTGCAATATTTTTCAGACTGACCCCACCCACACTCATGACTCAGGTCTCAACTAATACTGTGTCCTCACCCAGAAGCTGACTCAGCATACAAGGACCATTCTCCACACTCCTATGATTTCATCCCCAACAAATCAGCAGCACCCATTCCCTACACCCCTACCCACCAAATTGACCATAAAAACCATAGCTTCAAGGCTTCAGGGTAGCTGATTTGAGTGATCACTCTATTTCTCCTGCATGGGCCAGACTCATGTCAATTAAACTCTACTGCAATGCTGTGGTCTCAGTGAATTGATTTTGTCTGTGCAGTGGACAGTAAGAATCTGTTTGCCAATTATAACACTGTCTTTACAAAAACAACAACAAAAATTCTTGAGTTAAAGCATTCCTACTGCAATTCTAGATTCAGCCAAACTGTCAAATACACAGGAGGGAAGAAGAAAAACATTTTCAGGCCAACCACTGTGGCTCGCGCCTGTAATCCTAGCACTTTGGGAGGCCAAAGCGGGAGGATCACCTGAGGCCAGGAGTTCAAGACCAGCCCGGCCAAAACATAGTGAAACCCCATCTCTACTAAAAATACAAAAATTACATGGGCATGGTGGCACACTCTTGTAATCCCAGATACTTGGGAGGCTGAGGCGGGAGAATCACTCAAACCTGGAGGGC
>NW_012103854.1:2244070-2248050 GCF_000951045.1 Mandrillus leucophaeus
TTTTTAGTAGAGACGGGGTTTTACCATGTTGGCCAGGCTGGTCTCGAACTCCTGACCTCAAGTGATCTGCCCGCCTTGGCCTCCCAAAGTGCTGGGATATCAGGTGTGAGCCACTGTGCCCGGCCACCAGCTAATTTTTGTATTTTTTTTTTAAATTTTACTTTAAGTTCTGGGATACATGTAATGAATGTGAAGACTTGTTATATAGGTATACATGTGCCATGGTGGTTTCCTGCACCTATCAACCTGTAATCCAGGTTTTAAGCCCTGCGTGCATTAGGTATTTGTCTAATGCTCTCTGTCTCCTTTCCCCCGACCTCCAACTTTTGTATTTTTAGTGGAGATGGGGGTCTCATCATGTTGCCCAGGCTAGTGTCGAACTTCTGAGCTCAAGCAATCCACCCACCTCAGCTCCCAAAGTGGGCCACCGTGCCTGGCCAAACAAAACCATTCTTTTTTTTCTGAGACGGAGTTTCACTCTTCTTGCCCAGGCTGGAGTGCGATGGTACAATCTCGGCTCACCACAACCTCCGCCTCTCGGGTTCAAGCAGTTCTCCTGCCTCAGCCTCCCGAGTAACCGGGATTACAGGCATGCGCCACCACATCCAACTAATTTTGTATTTTTGGTAGAGACAGGGTTTCACCATGTTGACCAGGCTGGTCTTGAACTCCTGACCTCAGGTAATCCACCCATCTTGGCATCCCAAAGTGCTGGGATTACAGGTGTGAGCCACCGCGCCCAGCCCAAACAAAGCTATTCTTAATAACCTCAGAGAGGCCGGGTGCAGTGCTCCCGCCTGTAATTTCAGCACTTTGGGAGGCCAAGGTGGGCACATCACCTAAGGTCAGGAACTCAAGATCAACCTGGCCAACATGGCGAAACCCCATCTCTACTAAAAATAGAATCATCCTGGGCATGGTGGCATATGCCTGTAGTCCGAGCTACTTGGGAGGCTGAGGCAGGAGAATCGCATGAACCCAGGAGGCAGAGGTTGCAGTGAGCCAAGATTGTGACACTGCACTACAGACTGGGCGACAGAGCAAGACACTGTCTTAAAAAAAAAAAAAAAAAATACCAAGAGAAAATATTTCCTTTGTGAAAATAGAAAATGATGCTATGTCAAAAGAAAATTCAGAGAATAAAAAGAGCAGCTAATAGCCGAAAAGAAAAATTCAACAGAAGAGTTGAAGATAAAGTTCAAGAAAGTGTTAAGAAAACAGCAAAAAGACGGAAGGAAAATAGAAGAGAAGATACAAGAAAAATAAAGGGAGCACACCTGAAGTTCTCACATATGAGTAATAAAGATTCCAGGAAGAGAGCAAGAAGAAAATGAAGCAGAAAAATCATTAGTAAAATAATTTAACAAAAATTTTTCATAACTGAAGACATGAATTGCTAGATGAAAAGGGCCAAGTGCTCCTGCAAAATAGATTCTAGTAGAGCTACATCAAGGAACATCACTGAAATTTCAGAACACTGAGGACAGAGATCCTATAAACTTGCAGAGAGAAAAATAGACTACTTAGAAAGGACTAGGAATCAGAATGCCTTCACATTTCTCAACTACAATAAGACAAGAGAAAGACCTTGAAAAAAAAAATTTTTTTTTTTGTTTTTTGAGACGGAGTCTCACTCTTGCCTAGGCTGGAGTGCAATGGCATGATCTCGGCTCACTGCAATCTCCACCTCCCAGGTTCAAGCGATTCTCCGGCCTCAGTCTCCCGAGTAGCTGGGATTACAGGTGCCCACCACCATGCCTGGCTAATTTTTGTATTTTTAGTAGAGACAGGGTTTCACCATGTTGGCCAGGCTGGTCTTGATCTCCTGACCTCATGATCCACCCGCCTTGGCCTCCCGAAGTGCTGGGATTACAGGTGTGAGCCACCATGCCTGGCCGATCTTCAAAATTTTTGAGTCCAGGCGCAGTGGCTCACCTGTAATCCCAGCACTTTGAAACACAAATGTAGGAAGATCACTTGAGCCCAAGAGTTTAAGTGAGTTATCATTGTGCCACTGTACTTCAGCCTGGGCAATAGAGCAAGACCCTGAAAATGCCTTTGCTAAATTATAACAGTAACAAAAATCCACCTTGGTTGACTCCATTTTGCTTCCAACCTTCAAGCTGTCCTTGGTCATTCCCAGGTGTAGTCCAAGCTAACTTTGGGAGAAATTTAGTTTGTATTTTAACTTTAAAACAAGGATGATAATAGTCCCTTCCTAAAACTAAGCCCTTCCGGCCGGGCGCAGTGGCTTACACCTGTAATCCTAACATTTTGGGAAGTCGGGGCAGGTGGATCACCTGAGGTCAGAAGTTTGAGACTAGCCTGACCAACATGGTGAGACCTCATCTCTACTAAAAATACAAAAAAATAGCCAGGTGTAATGGCGGGTGCCTGTAATCTTAGCTACTCGGGAGGCTGAGGCAGGAGAATTGCTTGAACCAGGAGGTGGAGATTTGTAATGAGCCAAGGTCGCACCACTGCACTCCAGCCCAGGCGACAGAGTGAGACTCTGTCTCAAAAAAAAAAAACAAAAACAAATATAACAAAAAAATTCATATGTGGCTTATGTAGATAATAATGCTATTCTCCAAATACTTCCAGACATTTTGCTCAGCACAGAGTAGGACGGCACTTCCTAGCTACTTACTTTATCCTTGATGATAAGTGTGACGAAGAAGCTGCTTTGGTGGAGGAAATGTGAGTTGAACTGATATGTATTACTTAAGGGTAAAAGCTTTCAGAACCCACGTAGAATTTTAATTAACTTTCAGATTACTAGTGAATGTCTTTGTCACTGAATTACCTATTAACATGCTTTACACATTTTCATTTTTTTTAAATTTTGGGTTGTTTTTGTTATATGGGATTTCTATGTCTACGCTGGGTCTGTGACTATTGAGCACTTGAAATGCGGCTAGAAATGAATTTTTCATTTCATTCCATTTAATTTAAATTTAAAACTGAAGCAGCATTTTGGTAAATGTACATTTTACTTTAACTGTTATATTAAGATATTGTTATTGTTTTATTATAGTGCACATTTTTCTTATATTATACATTATATATATTATACATAATTTCTTATGTACTATACATAAAAATATTCTTATGTACTATTTCTTATGTATTATACATAACATATTCTTATGTATTATACATAAAAACATCACCAATGTAGCCAGTGTCAATGGACTGATTTGGTTTGAATGATTTTTTTCTATGAACTATGTAACATTGTAATGTGTTTATTTGAATATTTTATGCAAACAGCAAGAGTCATAGTGATACCTACTTAAAACATCTTTGATAATTAAATTTATCCACACTGCCAATCTCTGCCTTTTAATTAGCATATTTAGATTAGTTATATTCAAAGTAATGATTGGTATGCTGGGCTTAAGTTGGCTATTTTATTAATTGTTTACTGTTTGTTCCCTCTGTTTTTCATTCCTCTGTTTCCTCTTTCTCACCCTTCTGTGGGTCACTTGAAAATGTTTTAGAATTACATTTTCACTTTATAGTTGTTTGAGTATATTTCTTTGAATAGTTTTCTTAATGGTTTCCCTAGGTATTACAATACACTTGCAAAATTTATCACAGTCTAACAGCGTTGACATTTTACCACTTTGAGTGTAGAAACCTTATTTCCATTAGGTCCCTTCACTCTCTCACTTTTTTAAATTGAAATGTTTATTCAGCTAATTGTAGATTCACATGCAGTTGTAAGAAATAATAGAGATAGATTCCTTATATGCTGATTCCAGTTTTCCTCAATGGTAAAACTTTACAAAACTGTATCATAACAGTAAAACTAGGATACTGACATTGATACAACCCACATATCATATTCAGATTTCCCCTGTTGGAATCATTTGCATGTGTGTGATGTATTAAGTTCCATATACATATATATATATTAAGTTCCATATACATATATACACACACACACACATATGTGTGTGTGTGTGTGTGTGTGT
>NW_012103854.1:2251195-2252595 GCF_000951045.1 Mandrillus leucophaeus
TTTTTTTTTTTTTTTTTTTTTTTTTTGGAGACAGAGTTTCGCTCTTGTTGCCCAGGCTGGAGTGCAATGGTGCCATCTCGGCTAACAGCAACCTCCACTTCCCGGGTTCAAGCAATTCTCCTGCCTCAGCCTCCCGAGTAGCTGGGATTATAGGCATGTGCCACCATGCTCGGCTAATTTTGTATTTTTTTAGTAAAGATGGGGTTTCTCCATGTTGATCAAGCTGGTCTTGAACTCTTGATCTCAGGTGATCCGCCCGCCTCGGCCTCCCAAAGTGCTGGGGTTGTAGGCATGAGCCACTGCGCCCAGCCCTTGGCTCTGTCTTAAAACAACAAAAACAACAACAAAAGAAAAAAAAAATTTTCAGACAATCAGGGTCTCAAAAACTTAATTCCAGTGTACTCTTTCTCAAGAAGCTAGTAAGGATATGCTCCCACCAACATTAATGGAAAAAAAGAATTAAGAAAGAAGAAAACATGCTGGAGTTTTTTCTGCACTCTAATCTGTGTCATGGGAAGTCGACCATTATGGATTGTATCACAGATTCACATGCCCTGTGGTTGTGTTCAGACAAGCAGAGCCACCAGCAAGAAATCTGGAGGACCGAAGGACAAAGACAGCGTAGGGCCCTGTGAAATTTAAAAAACCTGTGAGGTAACCAAAACCCATTTTGTCACTCATTTCTCACTGACCTCTATCTTACTTTTGCTTTTCTTTCTTTCCTGTCTTCTTAGTCCTCTCCAACGTTCTTACTCTTCTCCTGCTCCTTCAATAAAGCAGCTTCAAAAGCAGTCTCCATCAGCATGCATAACCATGAATAGGGCAAACTGATCAAAAGAGGCAGTACAGCCTAAAGGATAAAAGGGCATGGGTTATAAAGTCAGAAATAGTGAGTTCAAGTTCCAGCTCTGCCACTTAACAGAGGAGTGATCCTCGGCAAGTTACTCCTTAATGTAATACAAGGAAAATTAGCACTATATCTACCTCATGGATGTATAGGGTGATTAAATGTGATTAATAAATGCAAAATCTTGGCCAGGTGCGGTGGCTCACACCTGTAATCCCAGCACTTTGGGAGGCCGATGCTTGAACCCAGGAGGCGGAGGTTGCAATGAGCCGAGATTGCACCATTGCACTCCAGCCTGGGCAACAAGAGTGAATCTCCATCTCAAAAAATTAAAACATTTAAATGCAAAATCTTAGGACAGTGAGTCACAAATTAAGCTCTCAATGAATGGTAGCAATAATTAACATAAATTAAAAGTGTCAGCCAGGTGCGGTGGCTTATGCCTGCAATCCCAGCACTTTGGGAGGACGAGGCGGGCGGATCACCTGAGTTCGGGAGTTCAAGACCAGCCTGTCCAACATGGAGAAACCCTGTCTCTACTAAAAATACAAAA
>NW_012103854.1:2254881-2258819 GCF_000951045.1 Mandrillus leucophaeus
TTTTTAGTAGAGACAGGTTTCACCATGTTTCAGGCTGGTCTCGATCTCCTGACCTCAGGTGATTCACCCGCCTCGGCCTCTCAAAGTGTTGGGATTATAGGCGCGAGCCACCGCGCTCGGCCAAGTTCCATATATTTTTATCTTCTGTGCAGGTTTGTGTATCCACCACCACAGTCAAGATGCTGAACAGTTCCAACATGACAGGGAGTCCACCTGATGCCTTTTACACCCACATCCACCTCCCTCCCACCTCTGTCAACCACTTTTTAAGATTCTAGACTAACAAGATGACTAATATCCTAAAATATCCTGCAGTCTGCAGAGAAACTTGGAATAATGTACAAATTAAATCCATTACTTCCCATCCCTTCAGAAATTATCAAATAATCATAAAAGGCAGGATATTGAAATTGATGCAATCTACTGATTATATTCAGATGTCTTAATTTTACTAGTATTCATTTGTGTGTCTGTGTGTGTTTATATATTGTTTTGTTTCTGTCTTTTATTTTTATGTGTTTATATATTGTTTTATACAATGTTATCACCTGTGTAAATCATGTACCCACTACTACAATCAAGATATTCAACAGTTCCAAAACACAGAGATCCTCTGTGTTGTTCTCATAACCACATCCTCCTACCTTCCCCCACCCCCACCCTCTGGCAGCCATTTATCCTGGCAATATATATCCATTCCTAAAACTTCGTCATTTCAAAATGTTAGAAAAATGAAATCATATGGTATACAACCTATACGTGGCTTTTTTTATTCAACATAATACCCTAGCGATTTATCCCTCCCCACCTCTTAAACATAATGTCTTAAGTATTTCCTCCACATACATTGAATACCACATCCCATTGGTATTATAATTTTTTAATCCTGTGATGGGCAGAATAATGCCCACCCTCAAAGATGTCCACATCCTAATCCCCCAAAACAGTTAATAGGTTATGTGGCAAAGGGGAAGTAAGGTAGCAGATGGAATTAAGGTTGCCAATCAGCTGACTTTAAAATAGATTATTCTATACTATCAAGGGGAGCCCGATATAGTCATAAGGATTCATAAAAGTGGAAGAGCAGCCAGTCCTATGCCCAGAGTCCCAGCTACTGGGGAGGATGAGGTGAGAGGATTGCTTGAGCCAAGGAGTTCCAGGCCAGTCTGGGCAATATAGCAAGACTCCATCTCACACAAATATACAGACAGACAGACAGACAGACAGACGTAAGTGTGGGAGAGAAAGACAAAAAAGAAAACCAGAGGGGTAGCAGTGTGAGTGTGAGATGGACTCAACCAACATTGCTGCCTTTGAAGATGTAAAAAAGGTGCCATGAGCCAATAAAAGCAGATGTCCTCTAGAAAATGGGAAACACAAGGAAATGCACTCTCCCCTAGAGTCTCCAGAAGGAATGCAGCCCTGCTGACACCTTGATTTTAGCCTCGTGAGACTCATTTTGTGCTTCTGATCTCTAGAACTGTAAGACAATACATTTGTATTGTTTAAGCCCTTGTGTTTTGCAGTTGCTTGTTAAAGCAGCAATAGGAAACAAATTTAAACCATTAAACATAATTTTTAAAACTCAGGAGATAAAAAATATTCTATTACAGTTACCCTATTTTTTCTCATTCCATTGTTCTTTCTTTCTTTCTAAAGTTCCATGCCTGCTGTTATCATTTCCTTTGAAGAATATCCTTAGTCATTCTTTAAAGGTAGGTTGACTGATAATTCTCTTAGCTTCCTTTGTCTGAGAAGAAATTAAATTTAAACCTAGTATTATAACTATAATAAAATCATTTTTATAGCTTAAAAATGAACCAAATTTAAATATAAAATGAATGCATATCACTAATGCAGAATAAAATGGAGATACAGAAACTAGTACTACAACTGGGCTATTAAAAGAAAAGGACTTAAAGAAAGCATGTCACAAATTCTACAATGAATGGAAACTGCAATTTGCTGTAACACGGCAAAATGAAAAAAGCTATTTGTGTGTAAAAAATATTTTAAGCAATAAATTAGACAATATTGAGAGACATTTTAAGTAAATACATAATGAATTTGATAAGACATTTCCTCTTGGAAGTCAAAAAAGAATCAAAATTGTAGTTCAAAATAGGAGTTGAATATGTGACCAAAAAATCCTTTATGGTTCTTAACAGGATCTGAGATTATAATTTTATTTTATTTATGTTTTTAAGACAAAGTCTTGCTGTGTTGCCCAGACTGGAGTGCAGTGGCACGATTCTGGCTCACTGCAACCTCTGCCTACCAGGTTCAAGCGATTCTCATTCCTCAGCCTCCCGAGTAGCTGGAACTACAGGTGCACGCCACTATGCCTGGTTAATTTTTTTATATTTTTTGGTAGAGATGGAATTTTGCCACGTTGGTCAGGCTGGTCTCAAACTCCTGACCTCAGGTGATCCACCCACCTCAGCCTCCCAAAATGCTGGGATTACAGGCATGAGCCACCACACCTGGCCCCTGAGCTTGTAATTTTAGCCAGCTAAACAATGTGTTGGATTCTTACAGAAAGAAAGGAGGGAGGGAAGGAAGGAAACAGAAAAGGAAGGAAGGAAGAAAGGAGGGAAGGAAGGAAGGAAGGGAGGGAGGGAGGGAGGGAGGGAGGAAGGGAGGGGAAAGGGAGGGATGAAAAATGAAAGTTATTTTTAGTCAGACAGTAAAACAAATTATTTCAGTTGTGGAAATTTTGCTAGAAAATTATGAGAAAAAGACTAAAAAAGATATTTTACAAAAAGTGAAAGACCTTCAACTAAGCCATTAAACAATGGCTCACAGATTACAAGAACTCTCTAACAATACAGTATCAAAGATCAATTGATTAACAATTCAAAAAATTACAAGTACTTTTCAGATGATGTGATATAAGAGACAATGTCGGCTGGGCATGGTGGCTCACGTCTGTATTCCCAGCAATTTGGGAGGCCAAGGCAGGTGGATTACCTTAGGTCATGAGTTCAAGACCAGCCTGGCTACCATGGTGAAACCCCACCTCTACTTAAAAAAAAAAAAAAAAAATTATCCAGGCATGGTGGTGGGCACCTGGAAACCCAACTACTCAGGAGGCTGAGGCAGGAGAATCACTTAAACCTGGGAGGTGGAGGTTACAGTGAGCTAAGATCACACCACTGCACTCCAGTCTGGGCTACAAAGTGAGACTCCATCTCAAAAAAAAGACAATGTCTATTAATACTTTGGGTATATTTGTGTCTCAAAGGACTTCCAAAATTATGAAGTTTTATTAAATTGGAATTAAAAACATGTAAATTTCTGGAGTAGTTTTTCATCTTTTATAACCATCAAAGAAGAATTTGTGCCTGTAATGACAGATGGTGGCCCATCTATGTTAGGTAAAAATCCAGATTTGTTGGTATGAGAAGACAAGAGATTTTTATTTATTGCTTTGTTCCACTGTGTGATATGTACTGAAAATCTCTGTGCTCAGTTTTTTAAAGCACACTGTATGAAAAGTGTTATGGAGTACAATTACTTTAAAGTCATTTAGGGCCAGGCGTGGTGCCTCACACCTGTAATCCCAGCACTTTGGGAGGCCGAGGCAGGCAGATCACCTGAAGTCAGGTGTTCAAGATTAGCCTGGCCAACATGGTGAAACCCGGTCTCTACTAAAAATACAAAAAAATGGCCAGGTATGGTGATGGGCACCTGTAATCCTAGCTACTAGGAAGGCTGAGGCAGGAGAATCACTTCAGCCCAGGAGGCAGAGGTTGCAGTGAGCCGAGATTGCATCACTTCACTCCCATCTGGGTGACACAGCAAGACTGTCTCAAAATAAATAAATAAATAGCCGGGTGTGGTGGCTCACACTGTAATCCCAGCACTTTGGGAGGCTGAGGCGGGTGGATCATGAGGTCGGGAGTTCAAAACCAGCCTGGCCAAGATGGTGAAACCCT
>NW_012103854.1:2258904-2269197 GCF_000951045.1 Mandrillus leucophaeus
TCTCTACTAAAAATACAAAAAATTAGCCAGGCATGGTGGTGTGCACCTGTAATTCCAGCTACTCCGGAGGCTGAGGCAGAGAATTGCTTAAACCTGGAGGGGCGGAGGTTGCAGTGAGCTGAGATCGCGCCACTGCACTCCAGCCTGGGCTACAGAGTGAGACTCCATCTCAATAAATAAATAAATAAATAAATAAATAAATAAATAAATAAATAAATGTTATTTAGTATCTATACACTAATGCTATAAATCATGGCCAAGTTATGGAACTTTTGAAAGAAATAGAAGACGATGATTTTCGTAATCTTGTGTTCTCTGCCTGTGCTCACTGATAGAGTTGTGGAAGAATTTTTAGAAAATACTTTTAACTCCAATTTAACACGTTCCTGAATTGGAAGGAATATTCAATAATCAAAGACAAAATGATAATATGATTTATGTTTCTCACAGATATCACGCTACATATGAACAAGCTAAATTTTAAACTCCAAAAGAAAGAAAGAGCTTATTTGTGATTTAGCCAGACAGGAACAACAATTTATGTTGAAATTGAAACTCTTCATTATAAAAATCAGCAACAATGACTTTATCCATTTCTTTTTTTTCTGTTTGAGACAGGTTCTCACTCTGTTGCCGAGGCTGGAGTACAGTGGTGCAATCTCAGCTCACTGCAATCTCTGCCTCTTGGGCTTAAGTGATCCTCCAGCCTCAGCCCCCCAAGTAGCTGGGACTACAGGTGCGAGCCACCATGCCTAATTTTTATTTTTATTTTTTGTAGAGACAGGGTTTCACCATGTTGCCCAGGCTGGTCTTGAACCGAGCTCAAGCAATCCACCCACCTCACCCTCCTAAAGTGTTGGGATTACAGGCGTGAGCCACGATGCCTGGCCAGAATGGTTTTACTTTTTAATGTGACTAAAAATTTTAAATTATATATGTGACTCACATTTTATTTCTAGTGGACAGCACTGATGTAAATATTATCCTTTGTTTTGGATGTTGCAACTATCTTCTCCTTGTCTATTAACTTTGTTTTTGGTATCCTTTGCTGAACAAAATGCCTTACATTAATGTAGCTCAATCATCATTTTTTCACTTATTGTTTGTACTTCAATGGTTTAATAAACTTCACAAAGATAATTCTTTATTTTCTTCTACTGATTCTGAATACTTACCTGTCTCATTTAGGTCTTTAATTCATTTAGAGTCCATCTTTGTATAGTGTAATGTAAAAGTCCAGCTTTTTCTCCAGATGTGAGCCAGTTTTCCCAATACTACATTCTAAACAAGGCATTCTTTTCCAGTTTTTACCACATTTATTGTATATCAAATTCCCATATGCATACAGATCTATTTCTGAACTCTCCCTCTGTTCCATTTGTCTATCCTTACACCAGAGCCACATTGCTTTTGCTTTGTAATATTCCTTAATAACTAGTAGGTTGAATCACTCATTCGTATGGTGATATAAATATATCAGCCTAAAACATCCCAACAAAAGTTTCTTTACTTTCGCTTTGCTTTATCTCAGCAGCTACAGAGTTTGACCTTTTAAGTAGTATTAATAAATATTGCCATTAGGACTTTCTTTGACTGCCTTTTCTTTAAGGATGTTTTTCTTAGTAAATCTTCTAGAGCTGTGAAAGAGTAAAAACTCACCTGCTCATACCTGATAAACCACATAGATGATGAGCAAACCTCTACTGAGCACCTGCTATTGCAACTGTCTCTTGTATCAGTTAGAGTTCCTTGGCTTTCACTGGTAAAAATCAGTGGAGGAAAAGCTGAACAGCCAGGATTCAAGGAGAACCCGAATCAAGGTTGGCTATTCTAACCTTCTCTTACTCAGTAAGACATGAGTTCTCCTTCAAACTCTTCCTCTCATACCTGTTTTACTTTTTTTTTTTTTTTTTGTAACTGGTTTCTTGAGAAAGGACAAATGTTTTACCTCTTTCTTACTATGTGGTATCTTCAGTCTCATATTATTGTCATTAATATTTATAATATTATCTATTCTCTGAGCAGCCCTTGCATCCTTCTCCTTCCCTTTTTGCTTGTTACCCAGAGTTGGCTTCTGTTGCCTGCAACTAAAGAATCATGATATAATTTTTTGGTCTCTTTTAATTAGTTTAGACAATTAGACTCCTGGACATTTCCCTTTCACACACTTTGTGTCACATGTGCTCGTTGTGGTTTATTCTTGACTGAATCTTTATGAAAGATACAAAATTAGAAGTTTTTAAAAAATGTTTTTTCCCTCTGCATTTGGTACGGTATAGGGATTAAGGCTGGAAATCAGAGTAGGGTAAGGGGCACGAAACACAAATAGAACAGACAGAATAAGAGGACAGAAGAAATGAAGGGGTAAGTTTTCTAAATATGTTGAAGTGCCCTCCCCTCAGAGACATTAGATCAGGTAGAAGCAACAGTTTGAGAACTGATGTAAGGCTGAAAAATGGGTGCTGGGGGGTGGGGGTGAGGTGAGAAATGTAGTGTAGTGAATGGCCAAGGCTTTAAGGGTTTTTAAATCCTTTCGAGAGGAAAATGAATGTAAGGTCCAGATTCAGCAGAAAGTCTCGCAGGATTCATGGAAGTCCATATTCTGAGGGAATGGTGCTTGAGCCTACAATAGTTACAAGAATTTTCAGGAAGAATTTTGGTTTTTAAAAATATATATGAATTATTGCTTATATAATTTATTTTTATTTTCATTTTTTTTTATATAGAGAGTCTCACTCTGTCACCCAGGCTGGAGGGCAGTGGCGTGATTCCAGCTCACTGCAGCCTCTACCTTCTGGGTTCAGGCGATTCTTGTGCCTCAGTCTCCCAAGCAGCTGGGATTACAGGTGCCTGCCACCATGCCCGGCTGATTTTTGCATTTTTAGTAGAGATGGGGTTTCACCATGTTGGCCAGGCTGTTCTTGAACTCCTGACCTCAAGTGATCCACCTGCCTCGGCCTCCCAAAGTGCTGGGATTACAGGCGTGAGCCACTGTGCCCAGCCAGAATTATTGCTTACATAATTTATATTTGGGGGTTGACATTAGTACATATAGAAGTCGGGGAGCAGGACATAAATGTGGGGAGGGGGGATCATTGGAGCTTAGGAGTGAAAGACTGTTGTTTTACTTCAATATTTCCAGTCCCTCGCACTGCACTGACACAAAAAGAACCCTCAAATGCTTATGACTAAATGGGTAAGTTGATGAATGAATAAATTAGCAAAAAATCAGGATCTGTGAGCTATTCTGAAGGATTTCAGAGATGCTGCAAATTTGCAAGAGTAGGAATGACCATGGAGAGAATGTTCTTACATAGTTCAGTTTAACTGAAATATTTGTGAGATACATACTCTGTGCTCTGTACCTGCACTTGGGGAAAATACAAAGACAAGGAACAGTCCCTACTCTTACATAACTCACAATTTTGTATGTGAACAGGGAGAAATTGCAATATTAATAGCAATTATATGAGACTGAAGATACCACATAGCAAGAGGTAAAACATCTGTCCTTTCTCAAGAGACCAGTTTTAAAAAAAAAAAAAAAAAGTAAAAAGGTATGAGAGGAAGAGTTTGAAGGACAGCTCATGTCTTATTGAGTGGGCCAACATCGAGGATGTGGAATTTGAAATACGCCTTGAGGCACTGGTAGAATTTCCAAAGACAAAGGTGTTTCACAAAGAAGAAAAAACAAAACGAAAAGCCTGGAGATGGGAAAGTATAGGATGTGCCTACAAGGGCAGGTTGTGGTCATATTAGGAAGACCTTGAATGCCACGCTAAGGAATCTTTATGTAACTGTAGGCACTGAAAATCACTTAAAGTGTCTGAATGAGAGAGTTACATGGTTAAAATCAGTGTTTTAGAGAAAATGTGCCTGTCAGAGTTTTGTAGAACCTTGCTGCTCAGAGAGTGGTCAGGGACCAGAAGCCTGGGCTTTACCTGGGAGCCTACTAGAAATGCAGAATGTCAGGCCCCCATCCCAGACCCACAGAATCTAAACCTGTACAGTAGCAAGAGCCCCAAGCAATTCGTTTGCACATTAAAATTTGAGAACCACCGAGATAGAATATAATGGAAGAGGAAGATTTGACCTAAGAAAACCAGTTAGAGGACTAGGCCAAAGATAGCTGAACAAAGAGGGTGGCTAATGAGGGAGCCTGCAAAGGGAGAAGACAGAAATGACACAGGGCTTTTAGCCTGGATGGCGATGGCATATTTCTGCCTCATTTTCCTAATAGATTAATCCTCTTCCCTTATTCACTAAAGTCATTGTTTTCTGTTAATACATCTTTTCTACTTGGTTCTTCTATTCACTAGCAAGCACTGCTTCTTTCTGATTGGGCTCACAGGTCATAAAGCAAATGAGAAACTTTCTTGAGCCTCGTTCTTAAGGGATGCAGATTGCAACTACTGCTGTGCTATATGCTGGAGGAAAGAAATCACATAAAGCGATTAGAATGGAGAAAAAAATAAGTGAAACTATCTTCTCATGTACTTCAGGGTTTTCCTCCCTTCTGAGTTTAATACGAATCAAACAGGTGCGCATTCAAAGCATGCAAGTGTGTCTTCATCGGCTTTTAATCATCAGCTTGAAGAAAATTCAGATCTCTCAGAAAGAGAGAAAAGTAAACAGCTGAGCACTGTGACTCATTTACACTTCAAATATACTTTGAATTGGTTATTCCTCAATTAATCAAATAGCTGGTGTATCCCTAAAGTAGTATAAAGTGACACACTGTGTGAAATCAATTTTTCTTTCCAAAATCATTAAATCCAGTAGCCTGTGACTACATCCCTGCTAATTCTGGTACCAGTCCTTTCATCCTCCATTAACTTTGGCACGCCTAACAGGCTGTCAAGAATAATTTCCCAGGACGTAAATAATTCAGAAATTAAAAATTAATAAATAATAACAGAGAACTACTGGGAAATAGGCTGGGTCAATTAGTGCGCTCTGCATTCTGTTTCTTCACAGCAGGGGGAGGCAGCCACATTCGTTACTTGAATCTTCCTTTCGATTCTGCGGTCTGATTTACAGCTCTTCATTACTGGATCCAGTCAGACGCAATTACCTCCATCACTATCTCAGTTCCTAACTTCAAAGAAACGAACGTTTTCTTGTCTGCTTTTTTTCTCCTTGCAGCAGGCTCAGCTTGACATCCCTGGAATTTCTTCCACGCAGACTAATTAATAAGTCTTCGACTTATCATATTCACTTCTCTTCTTTGATGTGCTACCTTAGTCAATCATCCCATTTAATTAGAATTTCAATGATAACTTTACTTATCTTGTGGCTAGATGTAAATTAAAATAACGGGATTTTAATTCTCTTTCGTATGGGGTTATGACATTTGGGAAGAAAAAGTTTCAACACAAACATGATATTATGTACTTTTTACCTTTCATGTGGGGGTGGGGGAGCATTTTGCAAAATTATTTTCTTCTTGCTACAAAACAGTATTGCTGTTGAGCAAGCAATAATGAAAATGCACTGGATTTTTCTA
Organism: Mandrillus leucophaeus; assembly: GCF_000951045.1. Lineage (NCBI taxonomy): Eukaryota > Metazoa > Chordata > Mammalia > Primates > Cercopithecidae > Mandrillus > Mandrillus leucophaeus. The sequence goes on from NW_012103854.1 coordinate 2,264,411, forward strand.
TAGCATCCTTTCACCAAGCTTTCATAGGAAAACAGTTATCTTCATTTGCATAAATAATTGGAACAAGACACAGGTCATGGAACAAGACACAAAGGCAGTGGCTACGTTTTGGAAAAATAAAAATAATAATAAAAAAAAAGGATCTCCAGAAAGTCAAGGAGTTGACACACTAATCCTTTTAACTCCTTTTGCCCTTTTTTGTCAATCCATGCTATTTTTCCATTTTGATAAATTCTATAGTGGTTTCTAGAGTTCCCCAAAATACCACAAGGAAATAAAAAGGTTCTCCTAAGAACCCACCAAACATTAGTAAGGTATAAGATGTAACAGTGACGTGCAAAACTGGTTAATAAGGAAGAACAGAAGGCAGCATTTCATTTCTAGAAAACAATACTAAGACCAATTATCTATTGAGCGGCCATGGTGTGCCAGCCTCAGCCACGTGCTTTATCTCCGTTAATTCCCCCAGCACACCCACAATATGGGATTCCCACTTCCATGTTACAGATAAAGAGACAGTCTCAGTGAGGTTAACTTGCTTTCTGAAGGTCACAAAGGCAGCACGTGAGGAGAAAGAAATCAAAAGAGAAGGCACAAGAGAAACAATTTAAGCCTTTAAGCAGAGCATTTAAAACTTTCCGCCATCTGGCTTCAAACTGCTTGCCAAACTCATTCTCTTCCTACTCTACTACATTATCTCATCCAGAATAAAACTCCAGGCATGAGTTTAGTATCTACTGTATTATACCTTATTAATAATATATGCCTTATTAATACATTTTTGATGGTTGCTTTAACGCTTATAGACATTGGCAGAAATTCAGTCATTGTGATTATAAATACTGGGCATGTTTGTATATAAAACAGCATGGTGACCTCAGTCATTATAAATACATTGTTTTTAAATAGCAAGTACAAATAGAAAATCATATACTACATATACAAGATTTAGAAGAAGAAAATAAGCTTTGCTCAGATTTTCTTAATTTTTCCCAGGAATAGAATTATTAGCTGTTTCATTGGTTGCTTTTAAAAAGTTACTAACAATAGCAACATAAACGGGAATTGCACATAATTATTCTACCCTTAATCTCATTCCCTTCCTCTACTCTAGTAACAATGTCCACTAAGACAACAAGCAGAGGTTACAATGACCAGTAGAAACTTAATTCATTAGTAAGATGTGAAACCACTGCATTTATGCCATTTTGAATCCAACCTTTCGGGGATTTAGTACAGTTGTTCTTTAACAATAGAACTTGGCTCATTTGCTACTTAAAACATGATTATTTAAATTAAAGTTAATTGGTTTCCTTACTCCCCTTTAGGGCTTTAGGCTCAGAACATTTCTATTAGAAAAATCTAATTTGTTTCAAATTCCTATTTCTAAAATTTACAGTGGTTATTTAGAGTGGCTTTGATATTTTAACTCTTTGTAGCAAAAGTTGTTGCTAAATTACAGCTCAAGCAAGCCATGACATATTTTAAATGTTTACACTGAACCAGTTAATCCTTTTAATACACAAAATGTAATGTAACTTCTATACAGTCTTGTGTTGCATAATGACATTTTGGTCAATGACAGTCTGCATACATAAGGCAGTGGTTCCATAAGATTGTAATGGAGCTGTAACTTTCCTATCACCTAATGATGTGGTGGCCATCATAGTATAACATGTTACTCACATGTTTGTAGTAATGCTGGTGTAAAAAAACTTACCATCCTGCCAGCTGTATAAAAGTATAGCATATACACTTAGGTACAGTACATAATACTTGGTAATGATAATAAACGACTATGTTACTGGTTTATGTATTGACTATACTACACTTTTCTCATTATTTTATTTATTATTATTTTTCTGAGACGGAGTCTCACTCTGGCACCCAGGTTGGAGTGCAGTGGTGTGATCTTGGCTCACTGCAACCTCCACCTCCCGGTTCAAGCCATTCTCCTGCCTCAGCCTCCCAAGTACCTGGGATTACAGGTGTGAGCCACCATGCCTGGCCTCATTATTTTAGAGTGTACTCCTCCTGCTTACCAAAAATAAAAAATAAAAAAACTTAACTGTAAAACAGCCTCAGGCAGTCCTTCAGGAGGCATTCCAGAAGAAGGCACTGTTATAATAGCAGATGACAGCTCCATGCATGTTATTGCCCGTGAAGACAAGATGGGACAAGATGTGGCAGAGGAAGACAGTGATATTGATTATCTTGACGCTGTGTAGATCTAGACTAATGTGTGTGTGTGTCCGTTTCTAACAAAAGGGCTTAAAAAAAATTTAAAAAGAGAATGAAGCTCATAGAGTAATGATACAAGGACAGAAAGTATTTTTGTACAGCTGTACAATGTGTTTGTGTTTGAAGCTAAGTGTTATTAACAAAAAATCAAAAAGTTAAAAATTTGTTTTAAACTTTATAAAGTAAAAAAGAAACAGTAAGTTTATTAAGGTTAGTTTATTATTGAAGAAAGAAAATTTTTTATAAATTTAATGTATATAAAATATATATAGCATATATATACTACATATACTTTTATATATAGTGTAAATATACACTATATATTTATATCTATTATTTATTATATATTATATACAGTATATATGTTTGTATATTTATATATACTATATATTTATATACACTATATTTATATATACACTATAAATATATATAGTGTATATAAAGTGTGTAGTGTTTATAAAGTTTACTATATTGTATAGTAATGTCCATTCACTCACCACTCACTCGCTGACTCACCCAGAGCAACTTCCAGTCCTGCAAGCTCCCTTCATAGTCAGTGCCCTACACAGGTGTACCACTGTTTATCTTTTGTACCATATTTTTCTTCTACCTTTTCTATGTTTAGATATGTGTACACACACAAATACTTACCATTGTGTTACAATTGCCTACACTATTCACTGCAGTAACATACTGTACAGGTTTGTAGCCTAGAAGCAGAAGGCTATACTATAAAGCCTAGGTGTGCAGTAGACTCTACCATCTAGGTTTGTGTAAGTACACTCTATGATGTTCACACAAAGACGAAACCACACATTTCTCAGAATGTATCTCTGTCATTAAGCAACGCATGACTGTCATTGGCCTATTCACAAATAATCACAGGATTAATAAAGGAATTTTGTAAGAGATCAAGTAAAGAGATTAACAGCAGGAAAATAGCGTGAACCAGGAGGCGGAGGTTGCAGTGAGCCAAGATCACACCACTGCACTCCAACCTGGGTGACAGAGTGAGACTCCGTCTCAAAAAAATAATAATAATAAATAAAATAATGAGAAAAGTATAGTATAGTCAATACATAAACCAGTAACATAGTCATTTATTATCATTCCCAAGCATTATGTACTGTATCAAGTCATTTATTATCATTCCCAAGCATTACGTATGTATCACATTATGTTTGTGAGAATTCTAAGCTTTATAGAAAGGCTATATGTAGTTGCTCTGGTTGACAGTTCCACATGAGAGCCCAGCCTTTGAAGCAGCCCAATGCAGGCATTAAACTAAAAAGAATTCAGATAATTCCGCCCTCTACCCCCACCCCGTGATGATTAATTTCTTTTTTTTTTTTTCAGATGGGGTCTCACTCTGTCACTCAGGTTGGAATGCAGTGGTACCATCTCAACTTACTGCAACCTCTGCCTCCCAGGCTTAAGTGATCCTCTCAGCCTCCTGAGTAGCTGAGACCACAGGTGTGCACCACCATACCTGGCTAACTTTTTGTATTTTTGGTAGAGATGGGGTTTTGCCATGTTGCCCAGGCTGGTCTCACACTCCTGAACGCCAGCAATCTGTCCACTTTGGCCTCCCAAAGCCACTGGGATTACAGGTGTGAGCCACCATGCCCAGCCTGATGATTAATTTCATGTGTCAACTTGACTGGGCTAAGAGATGCCCAGAGAGCTGGTAATATTATTTCTGTGTGTCTGTGAAGGTGGTTCCAGAAGAGATTAGCATTGGAATCAGTATACTAAGTAAAGAAGATTGCCTTAACAGTGTTGGTGAGTATCATCCAATTTGTTGAGGGTCTGAATAGAAAAACATGTGGAGGAGAGTGAAGTTTCTCTCTGCTTAAGCTGGGACATTCATCTTCTCTGTTCTTGAACATCAGCACTCCTGGCTTTTGGGACTCTGGACTCAGACTAGGGCTCATACCACCAACTGTCCTGGTTTTCCAGCTTGCAGATGGCAGATCGCAGGGCCCCTCAGCCTTCATAATCACATGAGCCAATTCCTATAATAAATAAATAAATGTATATCCTATGGATTCTGTTTCTCTAGAGAACCCATGCACACCTTAGCTGTTCAAGTTACCCCTGAGTTGAGGCTCCAATCATTACGTAGTAAAGGCAAACTATTCTCATTATACCATGTAGAAATTCCTGATCCATGTAATCAATGAGCATACTAAAATGGTTATTTTATGCCACTAAGTTTGCAATGGTTTGTTATGCAGCAACTGATTACCAGGAAAAATATCTTGAGATACAGTGATATGGATACAGTATGCAACTGCAGTCCCAGAAAGAGAGTGGGGAATGGGGCAGAAACAATATTTGAACAAATAAATGGGTGAGAAATTTCTAAACCTCATGAAAGAGATCAAGATATAGACTTAAATGTCCCTATCTACCCACAGAATAAAAAGAAGAGCAAACCTAAGCATATCATACTAAAACTACTAGAAACTAAATCTAAAGAGAAAATGTTTTAGAGGACTACCAGAGAAAAAAGACAAATTCTCTTTAAAGAAGCAAAAAAATAA